>NC_092877.1:21156421-21756421 GCF_028372415.1 Notamacropus eugenii | reverse complement strand
GAAGGTAAGGTCTGAATCTAAAAATGCCAATAATAATATAACATGGGCTCATTAAACTGCAGAAACTGTCAATCGTTTTGAAATAAGCAATGAATGAATGTATTAAAAAATGATTAAGTGCTGACCATATGCCAAGCATGGTCCTAAGTCCTGGGGGCACAAAGAGAAGTCTGAAGCAGTCCCTTCTCTTGAAGGGCAGCTAAGCGGTGCCATAGAGCACAGAGTACTGAACCTGGAGTCAGGAATTCTCACCTTTCTGAGTTCAAATCTGGTCTCAGACATGCACTAGCTATGTGATCCTTGGCAACTCACTTCACCCCAGTTGCCTAGATTTCCTGGTCTGTAAAATGAACTAAGAGGAAAAATATCAAGCCACACTTGTATTTTTGCCAAGAAAACCCCAGTATCACAAAGGGTCAGACGTAACTGAAAAACCACTGAACAGCAATGAACTTCTGTTGAAGAACTTGCATTCTAATTGAGAGCACACACACACATATATACACATATACATGTACACATATACATGTATATACACATATACATATATATGTATGTATGTATATATTATCAGTTGTGGAAAGGACCAGAACCCTATGGATGTAACATCATATCATTTGGTATTACCCAGGTTGGGTCCTTAGGAAATACTTATTGGTCATATCATTATGTCCCAGGTTCTAGAGAGTGCAGATGCAAGGCTACTGGTAAGTTCTAGAGCATCACAATTTGCAATATCAGGGTAGACAGTAAGTCCTGAATGTGTCTTATCTTACTGGAAGGATTGTCACTGGTTGTGGGGGATGGCTAGCAGCATCCCCTGGTGGTTCAGTGGAGTGGTGACGAAGAAGGACACGGTTCAGGTGAAAAGTGTAAAGAACAGCTCTCATTTATTAATCTGAGGGTAAAGCTTTATATAGTCTTTTTATAGGCAAGCAAGTAGGATTATTCCCATGAGAACATTCAAGCAAGTAAGGCTATTCCTATGAGAATATTTTTAGTTTGCTTCTTATATTTCCTAATATTAGTTCCTCCAGCGAGCCAACCCTGGGGTACACAGGCAGGGTCAGGGCTTTTTCATCTTTGCATATCAGGAGTGGAATGGTGGGAATACCAGCTCTCATGCTAGTACAAGCCTCAAGCTAAACTTGGACAGTACCTCACATTCTGGACACCATCAGTACTGGGCCTCTACAGTTGGTGATCAGGGGATCACCAATTGGTGCCTCCTCTTTGATAAAAACCAACTATTTCATTCTTGTTTATTCTTAGGGGTAAAATGCCATTGTGGAGCACTCATCCCCACCCTGGTGGGTGGGGTCTTTTTACCTAGGATCACGAGCTCAATACATCAAACAAGAGAAGATTTTAGAGCCTCTTATTTAATGAAAATTTAGTTCTGTAGAGAGGAGAAAAAGAAGTGTTGTCTATACTTACCCCAGAGTATGCTGTGCAACCCAGTACAGGCAGCCTGTGTTGTATGGATACCTATGAACATAAGTCTGTTGTCTGCAGATCTATCATTCCTTTCACTCTCCCAAGCACGATCCTATTGGTAGACCCAATCTTATTCAATAAACATTGATTAAATGTCTACTGTGTTTAGATCACTGTGCTAAGCACTTAAGATACACAAAAGTGAAACAATTCTTTTCCAAAAGAACTCATATTCTAATAGGACAGTGGTTCATCATATTTTTCACATGATGGAACCCTTTGGAAGATTGCTGAAACTTGTGAACCCCTTTTTGCAATAATATGTGTGTGTGTTTAATTTACAATTGAAGAAAGGCTAAGTTTCACTTAGAAAGTAGTGAAAATAATGATGCATTTTTTTACCATACAAGTTAATGTACCACTTTAAATTAACTCTCAAGGGGTGACCCTGCATTACAACTAGAGACATATTTATAGAAAATAAATTCAAGAGATATACAAAATTCCAACACAGGGATCATGGCAGCTAAAGAGAACTGTTCTCTTCTTGGCATTTTGTAATCTGTCTCTCTCATTGCCTCTTAAATGAATCTTCCACTATGATTATGGACTCTCTAAGTCCAATCTAGAAATGAATTTTTCAAAACTCTTCATGATATCAAAGAATCATAAAATTATAGATGGAAAGGACTTTAGTGTTCCACCTCTTATTTTATAAATGAAAAGTTGAGACCCACAAAGTTCAGTGACTTAGTGGAGGTTACAAAATAATAATTCTTATTAAGGTGAGAGTAGAACTCTTACCATAATCAGAACAGTTGACTTAGCCTACCACAACCAGACCATTGGCCTCCTTATGTCCTTGATGATTATGTCATAAAGAATATTTGCATCTAATTTCCCTTCTCTTGTATTTTTTTACAGGGTCCTTTATCTTTTCTAAACCCTGGAAACACTGAACTTTCCCATTCAGATGACTGAGATATCCATACCTGAAGCTACAATACCTTGCACCGATAGCCCTAAAAAGACAGACATCAGTAGCTCATTCCCTACTGCACTGATGATGAGGGCACTCTTGTCTGGATATTTACAGCACTCTCTATTTTATACTAATGTCCCTCTTTTCTGTTATTATCATTTTAGTTTGTCTTTAGGCTGGACAAATATTTGCATCAATCCCAGTAGATTCTGTGGAACAAGGTGTCTCACCAAACTGTTCAACGAATTCCATTCAGGTTCTTTTTTGTAGCTTAATTAAACAGCATTATATAAAGTGTTTAAATTATTAATTAAATTAATTAAACTGTTTCATATAAATAATAAGAAATATCCCCATGAGGGGTACACTTTCCTATAAGTTACCATGGCTGGAGTGAGGCACATATTGGAGTATACATGTGACAGAGACTGCTCACACAGGGAAACACAAGAAGGTACACATATATTGGATATAAATGTAGCCAGGGCATATAAATTGAGCTTTCCATTGAAGGGGCATGTATGAGTGGAGTACATTTCTTGCTTGAAAATTTTGTATTTGTGATGTTTCAGAGTTACTAATAGTTTATACTGACATCATTGTACTGTTCTGTATTACATATAGCACTGTCTCCATTAGGTATTTCATTTATAACTTTTATTGGGTATCAGGTTGCTTCTTTGTCATTCTATCTCAACTGGACATATTATCTCCACACTCTTTGGGGTATCTCTAATGGGCTTATGGCTGCTAGATTGCTTCACTATCATCTGCTGTACTCATTTTCCTCAAGCACATTTCTTGGTCTTTTCTGATTTGTTACAAAGTAACAACTAGGGCTCTCCTTTTATGCTTCTTTTGAGTCTCATATCTGAAAGTCAAATTTTCTATTCGGCTCTGGTCTTCTCATCAAGAATGTTGAAAATTCTCTATTTCATTGAATAGCCATTTATCCCCTGAAGGATTATACTCAGTTTTGCTTGGCAAATGATTCTTTGCTATGACTCCCCCTCCTTTGCCCTCTAGAATATTATATTCCAACCCCTCCAATCCTTTAATGTAGCAGCTGCTAAATCTTATATTATCCTGACTGTGGCTCCATGGTACTTCAGTTGTTTCTTTCTGGTTGCTTGCAACATTTCTCCTTGACCTAGGTGCCACAAGATTTGGTTATAATATTCCTGAGACCTTTCATTTGAGTATCTTTTTGAGGGGATAAGTGGATTCTTCCAATTTCTACTTTACTTTCTGGTTCTAAAATATCATGGCAGTTTTCTTTGATAACATCCTGAAAGATGATGCATAAGCTTTTTAAAATAATGGCTTTCAGGTAATCCAGTACTTTTTAAAATTATCTCTTCTGGATCTATTCTCCAGTTTTTCTTTGTTTCGTTGTTTTTTTGCAATGAGATATTTCACATTATCCTCTTTTTTTTACCTTCATTTGGTTTTGTTTTATTGTTTCTTGGTTTTTCCTAAAGTCACTAGCTTTCTTTTGTTCCACTCTTATTTTTAAGGAATTATTTTCCTCAGTGAGCCTTTGAACTACCTTTTCCATTTGGCCAATTATACTTTCTAAGGAGATGTTTTTTTTTTTTCTTCTGTGAATTTTTTTGCCTCTTTTCCACTCAGCCAATTTTGCTTTTCAAGGCATTCTTCTCCTCATTGCCTTTCTGTACCTGTTTTACTATTTGGCCTAGTCTATTTTTAAACTGTTGTTTTCTTCTGTGTTTTCTTTGTGTGTCTCCTTTACTAAGCTGCTGATTCTTTTTTTCATGATTTTCTTCCATGGCTCTCGTTTTTCTTCTCATTTTTTTCTCTATCTCTTTTACTTGATTTTCAAAATTCTTTCTGAGCTCTTCCATGGCCTGAGATCAATTAAGATTTTTTTTTTGGAAGGTTTGGATGTTGCACCTTTAACTTTGTTATCTCCTTTCAAGTGTGTGCTTTGATCTTCCTTGTCACCATAGTAATTTTTGATGGTCAGAGATTTTTTCTTGTGTTTGTTCATTTCCCAAGTTTATTTCTTGACTTTTAACTCTTTGTTAAAATGGGACTCTGTTTCCAGGGCAGAAGGCACACTTTCTCAAGCTTCAGGGTTTTATGAAGCTATTTTCAGAGATACTTCTAGGAATCTGTGAGTTTTCAGATCTCCCAAGGTGGTATGATCTAAGGAGAGATGTGTTTACTACTCTCCTGTTCTATGCTATGGTCTTTGAATATTCCTTTCTGCTATATGAGGAGGGTCCCCACTCCACTGTGGCTCTTGTGTACTAATGCTTCTCCTTGCCCTGGGACTTCAACCCAGAAATGTGACCCAGATCTGAGTATAAGCAAAGTCACAGAGTCCTGCCCCCAGTGACAAGAAAGAGACCCTTGTAATCTCCTTCTAATCAGTTGTTTGACCCCTTTACCATCTGTTGACTGAAATCTCCAAAAGCGGCTGATGTCATTGCAGATTCAGTCACTCCCAAGGCCTGCTTCTGTTTCACTGGGACATGGTCTGCACTGGTACAATCTGTGAGGGACTGTGCTCCACTTCCACCCAGGGGCAACATACCTTTCCCGCTGAACTTCTAAATTGTCTTTGTCTGGAAAAACGTTTTACCTCATCATTTTGTGGGTTCTGCCACTCCAGGAATTGTTTTATGGTATTATATAAAGGCGTTCAAGGAGGTTTGGGAAGAGCTCAGGTGAGTTGCTGCATTTTCTCCTCCATCTTGGTTCCATCCTCTTGTTCAGGACTTAAGTATTGACATCAGTCCCTAATACCAAATACTGAAGTCACAATGTCCTGTGCCCAATGAGAACATTCAACTATTGTATAGAACTCCTACTTACAACAATGACAGCCTCCTAGTTAGAGGAAAGCCCTTATAAAGTCACAATAATGAAGCCTATTCGTGTCTGCTCAATTGAAAAATTATGGGTGTGACTCATAGCGACTTGCTGAAACAGTTGAAGGAATGGTAATAACTACCAAAAAAACTTATATGTTGATGTTCTTTCCCAATTTTATATCAGTTGAGCCACAGGAGGAGGAGGAGAAGGAGGAGAGCTGCTACTCATTCACAGGTTGTATTTGTTCCTCCTCCTCCTTGTGCTCCACCCCTGAATCTGCCTTTTTCCCTCAGGGTTTACTGACTACATTGCTTCCTCAAAGATCAAGCCTCAAACCCACTTCACTCTGGAGCTCATAGACTGGACAAGTCCCTACCCACCTAGCACAGAGAGGATTTAAATACTAAATAGTAATTGTTTTTCTTTTATCCAGAAACCCTGAAGGTCTTCTCCCAGTTTGATTTTTTTTTTTTATTAAAGGGGCCATCCCTTGAGCAACTACTTAAAGCAGTTTATTCATGGAATGGATGTTTCTCACTCAAAGTGAGAATGGTATAGAACCTTAGTCTGAGAGGTCAGGATCTTCCATTGCATTCTGGGCCATCTCCAGTCATCCTGATGAATATCAGGCTGTTGGACCCAGATGGCTCAGGAGCAGAAAGTGAGGCTGGTGACCTTGTACAACCCTCCCTCACTCAATCAAAGTTAACTGCAAGTCATGTCATCATCTTGATGTCATGGTCCCCTTCAAGAATGAAGGACAAACACAGGAATCTATTGAGCACTTCAAAAAGCCTGTGGGATTAGACAGTATGCATTATTCTTTTTATTTCACAGATGATAAAAACTGATCTTCAGAGAAGTCAAGTGGCTTGTCCACTGTCACCCACTTAGTAATTGTCAACCAGAAGATTCAAACTTAGATTATCCTGACTCCTAGGTCCAAGTGGATAAGTTTTATCATGATTTCAAAGTCTTCAAAGTAAGAAATGATGAAAAAAGATTGACAAAATATGCACTTTATAATGATTTTTTAAGGACTGACTGGTCAGTGGTGGAATTAGGAAAACTTTCATGCAAAAAGTAATGTTGCTAAATACATGAATGAATGAATGAATGAATGAATGAATGAATGAATGAATAAAGAAATAAGGTTTCTTCTCAAAAGAAGAAACCCTGAACTGGAGGGAAGGAAAAACTACAACAAAGGGAAATATCACCACTGTATGATAGAATATAAAAAATAAAACATTAAATAATAATTTAATAAAGCTAACTAAAAATAAAATTTATGCTACATATAATAATTGTTTTCCTGTCATTTTATTGGAAAATGAGTCAGAATATAATCAGAATCTCTATTTTAAAGGCAAAGAATCTGAAGCTAAGAGAGTAGCTTACCCATCATCACAAAGTTCATAAGTATTAGGGGTGAGATTCACAAACTATCCATCCAGCTCTCCATCTAGTGTCCCACAAGCCCTCCATAATGATAAAAATAAGTTGAAAAGCTTACACTAATTATCCTCACTAAGACTCAGTTTTACATTATATATGAGGTTAAACTAGAAAGCCTTCCAGCTTTGACTCTATGCTAACACTGATTCCTCACAAACTTCTCTGTTGAATTGGGTAGCCCAAGTGGTAATAACCCTTACCACCTATCACACAGATAACAAACAGCAGGAATTACAACTTTCTGGCTTTAAATTCAGTATCTTTCTGCTGCACATCATTGTCTTTCAAATAATGGCATTTATTTGTATTTTAATGCAATTTCCCTTGGAATAAGGAACACATTAAGTCTCTTATTCCTTAGGTTGAATAAGCATATCAGAATATGATCTTCTGGTGGTGAGGGATATAAGAGATAAGAAGAAAGGGAACCTCATGGGGAGATGGGAAGGGAAACTTCACTGACTTCACAATTTTGTCTCAGGATGATTTTGACTCTAGTAAATGAATTCACTTTCTGACTCCTGAAAATAATCACTGGGTTTAATGCTCACGACCTACTGAAAATCAAGGGAAAACTAAAAGAATACAGACAGAAAGTTTGATGAAAACTGATCAAAGAAAATATAAGAAATCTCCTATCCAATTCTGGTTGTGTTCACTGATCCATAAATAATCAATAAAAAAATTATTCATAGACTTACAAAATTTTAGAGTTATATAAGAAGCTTGAGAATTGTTCTGGTACAACCTCATATTTATGCAAAGAACATAAATCAGTCTAGAGAGAGTAAATGCGTTGCTCAAATCATAGAGATAATAAATAACTAAGCCAAGATTTGAACCTTGAAAACCTTTTTGGACTTCACCTTCTTTTTCTGTTTATCCATAAGGCATTTTATGTGTTTTCTTTGAAATTTTCAATGACGCTTCAGATACTGCAACAGAAAGGGAGGATAAAAAGGACTAAATTGACCCAAAGGACAGGATGAAGGATCAGAAAACACCAGAGCATGGCCTTAGCTCATAGATAAGCTTTCTTCTGATTTCAAAGTCCCCAAAGCAATAGCAAAAGGAAGAAATGGATGCAATGTACACTTAATAAAGACATTTTTAGAGCCTGACTGATCACTGGGGGATTAGGAAAGTCTTCGTGCAGAAGGCAGTGCTTCTGAACGAATGAATGAACATATGAGTGAAGAAATAGGAATGTTCTTGGGAAAAGAACCATGAATTGGAGATGAGGAGAACATACAGCATAGGAAGGCATCACTGCTTGCCTATAACACAAACAATAGCAATCTGTTCAATGATGCTAAATTAGGTTATCAAATGTCAGAAAAAATGATATCCTTCATGGTCCTCATCCTCATTCAGATGAAAAACATTCATGTAAAAATATTTAAGGGAACAAAAAGATTACCATCACTGATTACAACTACAGCAGCAAATAATAACTAGCCTTTATCTTAAGATTTACAAAGCTTTATATATGTATATATATACATATATTACATATATATTATATATATGTACAGAGAGACAGAGACAGAGAGACAGAGAGAGACAAAGAGACAGAGAGAGATTTACGCATTCAATTTTATCTTCAGAACAACCCTGGAAAACAGGTACTATTATGATCCTTATTTTTAGATGAAGAAAGAGGAAGATGGAAATAAAATGACTTAGCCAGGGTCATAAGTTAGTTGAGTGCATGTGTCTACCCATTTGGTCATTCAAAGGATTAAATAGGAGTAATATCCTCAGCAGGAAAGAACAATTAGGAAATCAATGAATTGTGGTTCTGTTAAGATTTCTGCCTTTAGGACAGCTCTGACGATAAAGAAAAAATATTGTCATGAAATCTCTGGTGAAATTTTAATCTTCTTGAGGCAGTGTCAATGTACTTTTATTTGCCCAAAGAGATCAAAAAGGTAAGGGGTAGTTAGGTGGTCCAATGGATAGAGCATAGGGCCTGGAGTCAGGAAGACCTGAGTTCACATCTGGCCGAAGACACTTTCTAGCTGTGTGACCCTTCGCAAGTTACTTGACTGTGTTTATCTCAGTTCCTTCATCTGTAAATAAGCTGAAGAAGTAAATGGTAAACCAATGAAGTATCTTTGCCAAGAAAGGCCCAAATGGGGTCACAAAGAGTCTGAAATGACTTGACAACAGCAACAATAATAATATAAAAGCTTCTAATTAAACAATTAGCTCAAGGAGAAGAAGTATAAATAGAAGCACTTCGCAATTTACTAAAGATGAGATGGTATTCACTTTTCCATCATGGTGCTCCTTTATCTATATGCATGTATATCATTTTGGAATTTGGGTTTGCTCCCAGCTGGAATCAGCAAATCCATTTCTCCCATGGCAAAGAAGTACACAGACAGGTCAACAGTTTTCTATTTTTTTTCCCATTAAATACATTTTCACCTTAGTCATGTTGTATAGAAGAATTAAAATGAATGGGAGAAATCATATAACAAACCAATATGTAATACAAAAGAAAATGATCTGCTACATTCTGCAACTGAATTCCATAGTTCTTTCTCTGGATGTGGAAGGCATTTTGCCTTAAGAGACCACTGGGAATTTTTTAAGTCCTTGCATTGCAATGAAGTTCTAAGTCTACCAGAAAAAGTTCTCACACACTGTGGTTGTTGTGTACAAAGTTCTCCTGGTTCTGTTCCTTTCACTCAGCATCAGATCATATAAGTCTTTCCAGGCCTCTCTGAAGTCTTCCTGTTCATCATTTTTTATAGCGCAATCGTACTCTATTACATTCATATGCCATAGTTTATTCAGCCATTCCCCAATTGATGGGCATCCCCTTGATTTCCAGTTTTTGGCTACCACAAAGAGTGTGCTGCTATAAATAGCTTTTTACATGTGGGACCCTTTTCCATTTTTATGATCTCTTGGGGATACAGTACTAGAAGCTATATTGCTGGGTCAAAGGGTATGCATATTTTTGTAGCCCTTTGGGCATACTTCCAAATTGCTCTCCAGAATGGTTGGATGAGCTCACAGCTCCACCAGCAATGAATCAGTGTTCCAACTCTCCCATCCTCTCCAACATTTATCATCTTCCTGCTCTGCCACGTTAGCCAATCTGATAGGTGTGATGTGGTACCTCAGAGTTGTTTTGATTTGCATCTCTCTAATCAATAGTGATTTAGAACATTTTTTCATATGACTATAGATATATCTGTTTTCTATTTCTGTTGCACGTGCCACTTATCATTTTTAGAGGCACCCAGGTATGTCAACCACAGATCTACAGACCAGAAGGTTCACAATATTTCATTGGTACTGAGGTTGTCAAATGGAATACTATCTAGACTTTATTAATTAATCAACAAGTATCACATAATTCAATGATTTGCAATTGCCTTCCCCAGCTCATTTTATAGATGTGGAAACTGAGGCAAACAGAGTTATACAGCCAGTAAGTGCTGAAGTCAGATTTGAGCATAGGTTTTTCTGACTATAGGTTTTATGCCTACTCTACTGCATGGTAAGAACTAAAGGGAAAAGAAAGAAAACCATTCCTCCCCGCAAAGAGCTCACGATCTAATGCAGAAGTGTTTATAGACATAGTGCTCCAAGATATTTTCTTGGATTGCTTTGTTATAATCACCAAAAACTCCAGTTTACTTACAAGGCATAAAGGGGACTCTTTCTCTTTTTTTGTTATATTTTTCTTTCCCTCTTAATTAAAGAGAATGCTGACTAAGGAACTTCCGTGGAAAAGCAACTCGTTTTGAAATTTGAGTCTCCTGGTTCTCCAAGCTTACTACATAAGCTATGCATGAAGAATTCTGGGAACAGAAGCTCACTCTGTGAGAGCAGGGCTACACCAGTAACAGCAAGGTGGATACAGTGATGAGGTCTTCTTAATCAATATTCAGTGTCACTTGAATTACCTCTACTTTTCTATTTAAGAAGTTCATTGCCTGTATTTTAGAAGAAAGCTCTCTAGCAACCATCCCAAGTTAGATATTTAATTCATGTATTAACAAAAATAAGTTTGCTTTTAAAAACCCCTCCCAAAAGATAGAAGTATGGTAGTTTTCTAGTCTGAGGTGTTGTACTTTAGAGAAGGATGTGTGTCCAATCAATCAATAAACTTTTATTAATCCCTTACTATGTGCAAATAACTTTGCTAGGTGTTAGGGGTACAAAGATTTCATTTTTAAAAAATGAAACAACCCTTTCCTTGAGGAAATGACATTCTACCAGAAGAAACACAGGTATATACAAAGCACCTATGAATATACACACTTATATATGTATGTAACACATATTCAAAAGCATATACATATAAACAGGTATATATGTACATATAGAGAGGGAAATGAAGAAGCATTTGTGTAATACTATATGCCAGGCACTGTGCTAAGTGCTTTACAAATTTTACTTCATTTGATCATATACATACACATACAGATACATACATACATATGCTATACATATACATGTGTCTCAGATGATTTAGAGTTGATGGATGATAGATATCTCTGCAGATATATTAATACATCTATATGCTCATCATACATATGTGTATGTTTCCACATGCAAGTATGCATATGTTTCCACATATAAGTATGTGTATATACATACAGTAAAAAGAGAATGAACAAGAATAAATATAAGGGAGTGTGGGAAATAGGGTACTAGCATTTGTGGGGAATTTTTAAAAGATTCATGTAGAAAGTGAAGTTTGAATTATGTCACAAAGGCAAAGAGAGATTCTGTAAGGTGAGGTTGAGGAGAGTATCTAGTTCAGGCAATAAGAGTAGCCAATGAAAATGTATAGAACTGAAAGACAGAGTGCCATGTATATAAACAGAGAGAAGGAAGGCCAGGGAGCTGAACTGTAGAGTTTTGAGAAGGGGAGAAAGATCTGATGGAACTTCCATACTAAACTTTTGTCTTTTGCCATCTGGCTCCTAGCACAGCATCTAGTAAATATTAAACCCTCAAGAGCTTGTATTTGTCCTCCATTTTCAAAGAGGACCACAACATAAGAGAAATGATGACATGACTTGCACTTTACTTTGTTTTGAGTGAGAGGACTGTGCAAGGTCACCAGGCTCATTTTCTCCTCCTGAGCCATCTGAATCCAGTGACCAGATATTCATCAGGATGACTGGAGGTGGCCCAGGATGTAATGGAAGACCTTGGCCTTTTAGGCTAAGGCCTTTTCAGGTACTCACTTAAAGTGATGTAATGTCCATTCAGTGAATAGGCCTCCTCAAGAGATATTGGCTTATTGATCCATAAATTGAAGGATTGACTGAATCTTTAGAGTTACTATTTTCCCCATTAGTCACTCTACGACCTCATTTTTTAATTAGTATCAGTCAACATTTATTAAGCTGTCACTATTAATATGTAGCTTTGATCTACTAGAAAAAGTACTGGACTTAAAGACAACGTTCTACTCCATGTAAAGCTTCTACTAACTTGGATAGCAGACATAACTTCTATGAACCTACAGCTTCTCATATGTAAAATGGGAAGGGCAACTGCTACTCCTTAAATTATCTCATATCTATTTATACATGATCAAATGTTATAATGGTTGGAGGGATCACCATGGAATCAAGAAGAATTGGCTTTAAATCCTGCCTCTTATTCATACTAAATGACCTTGGAAAAAAATCACTGTTTCTAGCATTTCATTAATTTATATAGCATTAGTAAGATGGCTTATTCAGGCTACTATTTGAAACATGTGCAAATATTTTTAACTAGGTTAAAATCCAGCTTCAGACACCTATTAGCTCTGTGACCCATGTAAAGTCATTTAATTTCTGTCTGCCTCAATTTTCTTCATTTTCTGTAAATGGGGATAATGATAGCACTTTTTTTCAAAGCATTTTTGTGATGATTAAATGAGATAATATTTACAAAGAATTTTCTAAACCTAAAATGCTACTTTATTATTATTCCCATTGCCAGATGAGGATGAGAAGGAAGAGAAGGAGAACATTGAAAAGGAGTAGGAAGAGACTGATCTTGGACTTAGGTATTCCATTCTCCAAGCCCAAGTTTCCATCCACTATAATGATAGATATGCACAAGGTAATTTCTTAGGACCAAAGACTTAAAGATGGAAGGAACTATAGAAGTAACCTACCCCAAATTCCTTATTTCACAGACAAGACTAGAAAACTAGGGCTTATAGACATAGCTTAGATTCAAACTCAGATCCTTTCATGCCATCTAAAATCCATCATTTGTTCCATTGTACCATGTTGCTTAGACACCAGACTCAAAGCTCTTTCATAGATTTAGACTGAAAGAGACTTTAGCCACCCTAGGATCTAATCTCCATTTATTATAGAAGAGTAAACTGAACCTCAGAGATATTAAGTGACTTCCCCAGGGTAACAGTGAGTAAGCATCTAAGGTAAGAATTTGAAGACTGTTCTTCACTGACTCACCATCCAGCCTTCTGGCAGCTATACCAGGCTATCTCTCTTTCAACATCACAGTGAAATGCACAATTTCCACCACCACCACCCCCCACACACAACAAGCCAGTATCATAAAGGACAGGGTCATGACAGAACATCTTAAAGTAGTAGAAGGTGAGGACAAGTCATAGCAGGGATATAACTAAAGATGCCAATAAACTGTAAGATATAAAGTTAAAATGCCACTTAAAAATTAGGAGGAGCAGGAAAGGGCTTTGTGGAAATATAGATCAGAGTAACCACCGAAAAAGAGAAACAGAAATCAGGAGTACAAATCAGGGATGTGTCAGAACAAACCAGGGAGGCAAAGACTGAACCAACCAAGTGGAGAGAAACCAGAAAATTGAGAGACAGTTTTGACATAGTCAGTATATACCCTACGGGTGCACCCTTCAGCGTGGGTTTGCCTGTGCCAGTCATATACCCTTTTTAAAGGGAAAGAATTGTCAGTGTAGGGACTCACGTGAGAAGGTTTAGATACTTAAAAATGAAATACAGTCTAGTTGGGGGTCAGGTTTGCCTCTTGCTGCTTTCCAGTTGCTCCCAGACTACAGTAACCAGTAGGTCAGAAGTTCACAGTTGCTGTGCCAGGAGCTAACATCATGCCTGATTCCAGATGCTTGGAACTTCTTTTATTTCTGTAGATAGGAAACAATAAGCATTTCTTCATATGGCTAAAGCTTCACTCAGGGACGAGCCAACCTATTAAATTAAATTAATGAGATTGGAGGAAGATGGGAGCAGATTGTTACATATAGAGTAGCTATTAAACTTGAGTGGCTCTGACATTCCACTGACCATAGAGCTCATAAGTGACTAGGAATTACAGCAAAAACAATTAATATTTCATAATCATTAATTTTTGAAGGTATATAAGATAGGTAATATCTTATTTTATTTGTCACATAACCCAGTGTGGTAGGTAAGCAATAAAGGTATTATAAGCCACATATTGCAGATGAAGAAATTAATGGTGATGAAGATGATGATGATGATGATGATGATGATGATAAACATGTATAATGTAATTTAAGGTTTGCAAAGCAATACATCAATACATAGATATGCATATGTATAACACACACATACTATATATATATATATGCACACATATATACATATATATGCATATATATGGGTAGGGTTGTATGGATAGATGTGTATGTATACACATATACATATAAATGTATATATATATATGCATGTATACATACATACATATACACAAATTCATAAATGCATATATATGATCATTTTATCCTCATAACATATATCTTGGTAGGTCAGTGCCATGGTTGTCCTCCTTTTACAGAATAGTTAACCAAGGCTGAGAGAGTATAAACAACACAGGTAACAAGTGTTTGATGCAGGATTCCAACTACCTGCTGTGCCACTCAACCAATCAGAGAAGTCTAGCAGCCTGCTAAAGGTAATGATCAGAGGCAGATTTGAAACTCAGATTTCCCTAACTACATCTATTTCTCTACCTGCTATGTCACCCTGTCTCTCCAGAGGAAACAGACTGGAGACTTGTTGGTGTTGGTCAGTCATGTCCAAATCTTCTTGACCCCAATTGGGTTTTTCCTACCAAAGATGTCGGAGTGGTTTGCTATTTCCTTCTTCAGTTCATTTTAAGTATGAGGAAACTGAGGTAAGCAGGGTTAAGTGACTTGCCCACTATCACACAGCTAGTAAGTGTCTGAGGCCAGGTTTGAACTCATGAAGTTGAGCCTTCCTGACTGCAGGCCTGGTGCTCTCTCCACTGGTAGGTGAGACAGGTAGATGAGACAATATGTGACAAAAGGAAAAGGGGTCTCAGAATCTGGATTTGAATCTTGACTTGTTTATTGCCTCTACTTAGCTTTAATTTCTTTAACTGTAAGATGAATGGATTTGACTAGATCATTTCCTTGCTTCCCACCAGTTGTAAATACATTATATAAGGTTATGTATAAGTTGGAAAGTGAACATTCAGTTGATTCCAAATCTGTAACTGAAAATATGCATCACAAAGGAATATGAAAAACCAAATGAATGAACTGAATAGCCAAGAAATAAGTATTTACCCTAACCCCAAGGAGCATACAGTCAGATGGGGACGACTAGAAAGATAAACAAACATAAGATGCACTGTGTACTATCTTCTATGTCAAATGGATCAGGTAGACACTGGAGGCTAAAGAGGAACAAGAGATTGATTACCTTGGGCTGTGATGGGTAAAGAGTGTTTCTCAGGCACAGTGGAACCTGAACAGAACAGTGAAGGAAGGACAGAATTCAGATAAGTTGATAGAATGAACAAAGATAAAAAACCACTTACCCTAAGGCTATACCAACTGCTTAATCACAAAACTCTACCAAGTCTATTGAAAGTCATTGGCTGAAGTCTATCAAGATTTTCTGGCGTGGAAGTCCTTAAATGACTAAGAACAACAGTCAGTCAGTTGGACATTTGTTACGTGCTTATTGAGCTAATGTTGGGGACACTAACAAAGGAGAAGGGTACTTCTTCCTCTCACGGAACTCAAAGTCTAACAGAAGGGGAGAGACATGCAGCTAAGTATGAACAAACAAGCTCTGCAAACAAGACAGCATACATTGAAAATAACCCACAGTGGGAAGACAGGGAAACTAGGTGCACAGTGGATAGAGTTTTGAGTTTGGAATCAGGAAGACTCATCTTCATAAGTTCAAATCTGGCTTCAGATTCTTACTAGCTATGTATGACTCTGGACAAGTCACTTAATCCTGTATGCCTCAGTTCCTCCTTTGTAAAAATGAACTGAAGAAGGAAATGGCAAACCACTCTAGTAACTTTGTCAAGGACACTTCAAAATGGGTCATGGAGAATAAGAAACAACTGAAACAACTAAAAAACAGCAATGAGAAGGCAATAGAATTAAAAGGGATTCAGAAAGACTTCCCATTGAAAATGAGTTGTTTGTGGGGGGCTTGAACAAAGTCAAAAAAGCCAAGAGGTGTCAATGGGGAGCAAGAGTATCCCAAGCATGGGGGATAGATATTTTTAAAAAAGAGTTAGGAAGTAGTGTTATGTTCAAAGAGCATCAAGAAGGCCAGAATCCAGAGCCAAGATAACGGAGTAGAAGCAGAGACTTGCTAGAGCTCTCCCCTCAAACCCCTCGAAAACCTGTAAAAAAAATTTCTCTAAACAAATTCTAGAGCATCAGAAGCTGCAAAATGACATACTGAAGAAAATTTCCAGCCCAAGACTATCTGAAAGATTGACAAGAAGGGTCTATCATACCAGGTTAGAAATGGAACACAGTTTGGCGTGGGCCGTGTGGACAGAGCTGGAGCAGGTCTTAGGGGACAGAATTGCTGGTGACTACTGTGGTTTCCAGATTTATCAATCTGCAAATGCTAAAGACAACTTTGAAGTCAATGGGAAGGGTCTCTCACCTGACTGAAAGGGGAGCATGGAAGTTTATCTTACTCTACAGAAAAGTAGGGGGGAAGGGGATAAGAGAGTGGGGATCATTGAAGGGAAGACAGATTGGGAGAAGGGGTAATCAGAAGCAAACACTTTTGTAGAGAGACATGTCAAAGGAGAGAATAGAATAAATGGAGGATGGGACAGGATTGAAGGAAATATGGCTAGCCTTTCACAACATGACTGTTATGGAAGTGTTTTTCATGACTACACACATATAACCTATATTGAATTGCTTGTCTTCTCAATGAAGGTGGATGGGGAGGGGGGAGGGGAGAGAATGTGGAACTCAAAGCTTTAAAAATGAATATTAAAAACTGATTTTACATGACACTAGGAAATAAGATATATAGGCAATGGAGTATAGAAATCTGTCTTACCCTATAGAAAAACAGAAGGGAAGAGGATAAGAGGTGTGTGTGGGGCGGTGGGTTGATAGAAAGGAAGACAGATTGGAGGGAAGAGTCATCAGAATACACTGTCCTGGGGTGGAGGAAGGGAATGGATGGGGAGATAATTTGAAATGCAAAATTTTATGGAAATTAGTGTTGAAAACTGAAAAATAAATAAAATTTAAAAACCCAAGCAAATCATTCCAAATGCAACAAAAAATAGAAATAACAGGAAGGATACAATTGAAAAAAAAAACAGTTTAAAGAAGGTCAGAATTACTGTATATAAGAGATGGGGGGTATGTGTAAGGTATAAAAAGACTGGAAAGGCAGGGGTGAGGTTGTAGGTTGTGAAGTGTTGTGAATTCTAAACAGTACTTTGTATTTGGTCCTGAGGATGAAAGGTAACCTCTAGGAATTGAAGCATAAAGAATTTTTTTTTCTACTCTCCATCAAATTTCTGCCACCAACAATGGTGCACTAGCATAGGGGGATAGTGTTTTTCAGGCAATCCACATTCCTGCTCATGACCCATCAGCATGTCCCTCTCACCACTTTCATATCCATTTTTGTCTCCCTTCCAACTCATAGCCTGGACTGAGATGCCTCAGAGTAAAGGGAAGAAATAACCACAATAATAATAAACATTTCAATAGTACTTTCAGGCTTCCAAATCAGTTTGATATATGTTAATTAATTTAATCCTCACAGTAGGTTTATGATGTAGGTGTTGTTATAATCTCCATTTTAGACATGAGGAAATTTAAGCATTGAGAGGTTCAGTCATTGTCCATAGCCATACAGAGAGTAAATGATAGAGGTAGATTTGAAACTAAGGTATTTCTGATTCCAGGGCTTGTACTCTACTCCCTCTGTCACTTAGCTGTGTAAAAAAAAAGTTTTCTGTGGAGCCAAGATGGTGGAGTACAAAGACACACATACACATAGCTCCGAACCCATAGCTCATAGAACATCTGTAAAAAAGAATTCCCAGCGAATTCTGGAGCAGCAGAAGCCACAGAACAATGGAGCAGAGATTTCTGTTCCAGAGAGTCCTGCAAACCTCTCACAAAAAGTGCATCGCGCTGTGGACGTGGAGTCCAGCCCAGCCCTGCGTTGGCCACGGGCACCAAGAGGAATGGATCCGAGCAGGCTTCAGGAACAGAATCTCCAATAGCGGCACGGGTCCCTCCACCCACAGGTGACAAGGGTTGGTGAGAGGGTCTCTTTGGTGGGTCAAGAGGGGAGTGGGGTGCCCCCATAACTCAGGCCCCCTCGGGAGGCAGCAGTGGAGGCGGGAGCAGACCAGGGCTCCCCAAGCAGGCAGGAGCCTGGATCCATTGTTGAAGCTCTCTGCATAAACTCCCTGAGGGAACTGATCCCGTGAGGTGGCCCTGCCCCCACCTGAGCACCTGAACTTGATCTCAGACTGACTAGCAGCCCCATCCCCACCCAAAGCCCTGAGTCTGGGAAGCAGCATTTGAATCTCAGACCCCAAGCTCTGGCTGGGAGGATCTGGAGGCAAAGTGGGTGTGAAAAGAATATTCAGAAGTCAAGTCACTGGCTGGGAAAATGCTCAGAAAAGGGAAAAGAAACAAGACTATAGAAGGTTATTTTCTTGGTGAACAGGTTTCTCCTCCCCTCCTTTCTGATGAGGAAGAACAATGCTTACCATCAGGGAAAGACACAGAAGTCAAGGCTTCTGTATCCCAGCCCACTCAATGGGCTCAGACCATGGAAGAGCTCAAAAAGGAGTTTGAAAATCAAGTTAGAGAGGTGGAGGAAAAGCTAGGAAGAGAAATGAGAGACATGCAGTCAAAGCATGAACAGCAGGTCAGCACCCTGCTAAAGGAGACCCAAAACATGCTGAAGAAAATAACACCTTGAAAAATAGGCTAACTCAATTGGCAAAAGAGGTTCAAAAAGCCAATGAGGAGAAGAATGCTTTCAAAAGCAGAATTACCCAAATGGAAAAGGAGGTTCAAAAACTCACTGAAGAAAATAGTTCTTTTAAAATTAGAATGGAACATATGGAGGCTAATGACTTTATGAGAAACCAAGAAATCACAAAACAAAACCAAAAGAATGAAAAAGTGAAAGATAATGTGAAATATCTCATTGGAAAAACAACTGACCTGGAAAATAGATCCAGGAGAGACAATTAAAAAATTATGGGACTACCAGAAAGCCTTGATCAAAAAAAGAGCCTAGACATCATCTTTCATGAAATTATCAAGAAAAACTGCCCTGAGATTCTAGAACCAGAGGGCAAAATAAGTATTCAAGGAATCCACTGATCACCACCTGAAAGAGATTCAAAAAGAGAAACTCCTAGGAACATTGTGGCCAAATTCCAGAGTTCCCTGGTCAAGGAGAAAATATTTCAAGCAGCTAGAAAGAAACAATTCAAGCACTGTGGAAATACAATCAGGATAACACAAGATCTAGCAGCTTCTACATTAAGGGATCGCAGGGTGTGGAATATGATATTCCAGAAGTCAAAGGAACTACGACTAAAACCAAGAATCACCTACCCAGCAAAACTGAGTATAATACTTCAGGGGAAAAAATGGTCTTTCAATGAAATAGAGGACTTTCAAGCATTCTTAATGAAAAGACCAGAGCTGAAAAGAAAATTTGACTTTCAAACACAAGAATGAAGAGAAGCATGAAAAGGTGAACAGCAAAGAGAAGTCATAAGGGACTTACTAAAGTTGAACTGTTTACATTCCTACATGGAAAGACAATATTTGTAACTCTTGAAACTTTTCAGTATCTGGGTACTGGGTGGGATTACACACACACACACATGCACACGCACACACACACACATAGAGTTAGAGTGCACAGAGTGAATTGAAGAGGATGGGATCATATCTTTAAAAAAATGAAATCAAGCAGTGAGAAATATATTGGGAGGAGAAAGGGAGAAATGGAATGGGGCAAATTATCTCTCATAAAAGAGGCAAGCAAAAGACTTATTAGTGGAGGGATAAAGAGGGAAGGGGAGAGAAAAACATGAAGTTTACTCTCATCACATCCCACTAAAGGAAGGAATAAAATGCACGCTCATTTTGGTATGAAAACCTATCTTACAATACAGGAAAGTGGGGGATGAGGGGATAAGCAGGGTGGGGGGGATGATGGAAGGAAGGGTATGGGGAAGAGGGAGCAATTTGAGGTCAACACTCATGGGGAGGAACAGGATCAAAAGAGAATAGAAGTAATGGGGGACAGGATAGGATGGAGGGAAATATAGTTAGTCTTATACAACACAACTATTATGGAAGTCATTTGCAAAACTACACAGATTTGGCCTATATTGAATTGCTTGCCTTCCAAAGGGAAGGGGTGGGGAGGGAGGGAGGTAAAGAAGTTGGAACTCAAAGTTTTAGGAACAACTGTTGAGTACTGTTCTTGCCACCAGGAGATAAGAAATACAGGTAAAGGGGTATAGAAAGTTATCTGGCCCTATAGGACAAAAGAGAAGATGGAGACAAGGGCAGAGAGGGATGATAGAAGAGAGAGCAGATTGGTGATAGGGGCAATTAGAATGCTGGGTGTTTTGGGGGAGGACAAAAGGGGAGATAATTTGGAACCCAAATTTTTTTTAAAATGAATGTTAGAAGTTAAATAAAAAGAAAAAAAAAGTTTTCATACTCATGTCCCTAAATTTGATTTATCCATTTATCCTTCATCCCTGAACCATCTCCCTTGAAGGGACTGAAAAACAAAACCAAAATTGTTCCAGCAAACCTTGCTTTATTTAAACTCTCATTAGTAACACTCTTCCCAGATGGGCAAGCAGCTGTCCAAAGTGCTGAAGAACTGTTGCTTACTTCCTTGCCAAAGGTAGCAGCAGCACGTTCTAATGTAATCTGAAACCATTTACAAAGAACACCCCACTTTAAATCTTCTCTGGATAGGCTCATTTCTTCCTAGGAACAATCACTAAATGTCTCTCAGCTAATTAATTATTCAGTGGCCAAGGAATCATAGGGCTGATTCCTTAGCCACTTCATTTTTACAAGAAATGCCTAGACACAGTGAGAAGCCCAGAACTTCTGAGAGCTGAAGGCTGGGGAACAAAGTTTCTTTATATTTTGCATTCAAACAAAATCCTTGCAGAAACCATACACTCTCCAGACATTTCAATGTTTTAACCTAGCATATTTGTAAATTTCCATCTGAAATGTGAGTTGTCTCTCCTCCAAACTCTGATATAATTGTCTACACTGTGTAGTCCCAACTGGTTAACAATATTTTCCTTTTAAGGCGGTGGGGATGAAACACACAGGCTATTAGTCCTCATGAGAATGAGTTTCAAGACCACTACACATAGCAAAAACTGACAGTCAGTAAGCCTCTGGCTATGAATTGTTTTAGTTACCTGTTTTTTAAATCTCTTTCAACTTCAGTTTATGCTTGACATCCGTCTTATTTTAGTACACTTCTCCATAATTTCTCTATTGAGTCCTCATTCCTTTTGATAATTGAAAAATTTAGCTCCTACCCTCCCCATGCCTTGAATCACAATTTCTCCACATTATTAATCCAAATATAGAGGCTTAAAACCATAACTAGCCCTAACCCCTACCAAGACTGGATCCATTTAGTATAATTCACTCCATCATCTTTTTAGTTGTCTGTTAATGAGTACAAATTCTGTCTCATCAATCAACTCATGAGGTAAAGTGTCCTCTGCCATCCTATCTTCTAATGATGTCAATCAGTATGAGTTATTTAGTAGAATTACAGAATTTCAGAGTTAGAAGGAACTTTGAGAATCACCTAGTCTAAGTCATTTCTAAATTAGAATCTCCTCTATAATCTTTCATTGAAGACCAATAGTGAGAAACAACCAAAAAACTTTCTAGACAGCCTATATGCCAAACTTTTGTTGTCATTTTTCAGTTGTGTCCAACCCTTCATGACCTCATTTGGGGTTTTCTTGGAAAAGATACTGAAATGGTTTGCCACTTCTTTCTGTAGCTCATTTTACAGACGGGAAACTGGGGTAAACAAGGTCACACAGTTAGTAGGTGTCAGAGGCCAGATTTGAACTCAGGAAAATTAGTTTTCCTTACTCCAACACTCTATGTACTATACCACCTAGCTGCTCTATTCTATCACATATCTCTAATTATTAAGAAAAATGTTTTTACATCAAGGCTGAAGTTTACCTCCCTGGAATTAGTATATATTATTTTTATTTCTGCCTTCTAGAAATAAGCAGAACAAAATTAATCCTTTTGCCATGTGATAATTCTTCATATACTTGAAGGTAGTTATCAAGCTTTTTCTTAAATCTTCCCTCCTCTGACTTAAATACCCCAAGTACCTTCAATGAATCCAATTATATAATGTGGACTTAATATCTTTCACAATCCTGGTTATCCTTTCCTGTTGCTTGCTAGCTTATTAATATCCCTCTAAAATGTGATGTTCAGAAAGGAACACAATTCCCCAAATGTGGTCTGACAGGCAAAAAGTATAGAAGGGTTTCATTTTCTTATTCGTGGATGATATGTCACTATTGATGCACCCTAGGATTTCATTAACTTTTTTAGATGCTCTATCATACTTACTTTGCCATTCTTATTGAACTTACAGTACAGTAAATTCCTAGATCTTTCATCAGATGAATTGTTATTCACTTATGCTTTTCCTATCTTGTGTTTCTGGACTTGATTTGTGGACCTTTGTAGGGTTTCATTTTTGTCCCTCAAATTTAATTTCAATTTAGCCAAATATCTTAGCCTGTGAAGATCTTTTTGAATTCTGATTCTATTTTCCATGTACTACCTAATCTAGAGATAAATTAAATAAACATATCATCTATCCTTTATTCAAGTAATTTAGAAAAAATCAAGTAATTTAGAAAAAAACCATATGGACAAAATCAAAGATTCCTGGAAAACTCCATTGGAGAAGGTTTTTCATATCATTTTAGGATATTAATGATGATTCTTGGTGTTGTCTCATAAACTAGTTTAATCTACCAAATTGTTTTGCCATCTATTAAGCATTTCTTCATCCTTTCTTCAAGAATAGGAGGTATTAAGAACTTTTCTTTGTCCTTTTTGTTCAGTAACCTTTGTGGAAAGGGAAATAGCTATTCCATATGACTTGTTCTTCATGACACGATGCTGGAAAATTGTGGTTACTGCTTCCTTTTCTAAATGTAGAGTAACCACCATGTAAGAATACAATTTAGAGTTTTGCCAAGAATTGAAGTCAAGTCCCTTGGTCTATGATTTATTCACTCTATTCCCTCTTTTCAAAATGGCAACATTTGTATTTCTCCAGATACTCAGTGCACTTTTTATTGAGTATTCTTCAAAGATCACTGACAATTTCTTGTCACACTCAGTCAGTTCTTTAATACCCAAAGGTATAATATAGCTAGGCGAAGGGAGTCAAACTCATCTAGGGCAGCTAACTGTCACTCCACTCTCCATCTACAACACTGCTTGGTTTCAACTCTGTGTAACAAAAAGCCTCTCCCAGGATAAGCTGATCACATCTAATTTCATCATCATGCTTCTATCTTAGCCTTGAATACTTAGATACTTTCCCATCTCCTTCATCCTCCACTCTCTTCAGATGCAGACAACTAGAAGATGAGGTATGAAAATGTTTCATTTTATAGAGCAAAGAAATTGGACTTCCAGTTCACTCTATTCTCCATTTGTAGGTCTGCAAGGCTTAAACTCTACAAACATATGTCCCTACTTGTCTGATGTCTTCCCTCCCCTGTCCTCCCTTCCCAACCTCCTTCATTAGATTGTAAGATCCTTGAGGGCAGAAACTGTTTTTCTTTTTCTAATTTGTATCTTAGTATATTGCCTGGCACATAGTAGGCATTTAATAAAGGATTATTGAATTAGATGCACCAGTGCTTATTTTAAATGTCAACTTATTTTAAATATCCACTCCCTAAAAGATATTTTAGTTCTCTACTTTCAAGTCTATAGACCTTTCTTATAGGCAGAGAAAACAAAAAATGTAATAAAAGTTCAGCAGTTCTTCTTTACTCTGTCATGTGCTATGATCAACACATCCACCTTGGCTCCCACAATGATGCAGCTTTCTGGATATCTTCATGTTGCTCCTGTACATCACATGTGATCTCTGGCCACACATGCTACCAAACCACCCTGAATCCCTTGACTTCAATAGGGCAAGCCATTAACATCCCTAGATCAGATGAAACTCTCACACTGTTTTCCTCTAGCTATTTCTATGCCATGTTACTGCATGAATACACCTCTGGTCCCCTTGCACCTAAAGCTCTAGGAGTAATAATTAAATAGTATCATTGTTGGAAAAGACATGTCAAGCAATCATTTTATGATTCCACATATCTTCCCTCTGACTTTCCTGACTAAAGCACTTCTCTAGTATGTATGTTGTAATCAACTAACAGAACACAGACTCCTTTAGGGTAGAGAATTTCCTGAATTTTCTGTTTCTATTTTTATTGCTGATGTAATCCCTGAATATAGCAAAATTATTAATGAATTCTTATTCATTGATCCATAAATGACAATCTCTTCTCTCTTCCTTTTTTCCAATACATTTAGACAAACAGCAAACCTCCATTTTGTTAACCTTAAGTTTTATTGTTTGTCTGAGACTATTCTGAACTGTAATACTATTTTTCATGACTATATCAGGCTTTTATAGTCACCCTCTACTTATATTTCTTGAATCATCTATGTTGTATTTAATTGAATAATGAGTTCTCTGTGTATCCATAACAGTCATTTCAGGTAACATTGCTCTTTCCTCATCATTGGAATTACTTTTTTTTTGTATCTTCAAAAATTCACTTTGAAAACTTCCAGTCAATCCCCATGTGACTACTGATAAAAAATTTCAGTCAGAATAATCTCATCTCTGAAAACTGAGGTTGCAAGCATCAAATTTGGTCTGGTCTATCACAGATTCTCAGTTGGAATAGTCACTTTGCTTCCAAACTTCCAATGATTTCCATCCTATCAAACAGCCCTCCTTGTCTCTGAACATTAAACATAGAAATATGGAATTTACCATTGTTTATTGTTCCATATATTGCAGAGTAAAATTATTAGTGAATTAACCATTTTGCATTTTTGGGTGGAGAGTGGAGAAGACACACACATACAGAGAGACAGAGAGAGAGAGAGAGAGAGAGAGAGAGAGAGGAAAATAGGAACAGAGTGTTCTCCAGCATATATGTGATTAATTATATATCATTGCTGTACTCCCTCTATTTATAGCTTATTATTTTTCTCAAACTCCTCAGTTATTTTCTCTTCCTTTCCAGATATAATGCAGTTTAATGAAAATATTGCCTGTCTATATGCCTCTGTTGATCTTCACCCAATTAGTTTCCATGGCATGCCTTGTCTCTCATCCTCATCCCTTGTTTCCTGGATTCTTTCATATAAGCATATCTTCTTAATAAAAGTGCTACTCCATTTTCTGACTGATGACTAAATCATATAGAAAATCTAATACTTCCTATATAAAATAGGGGAGGAAACAACATCAGAGGGGGGTGGGGCCAAGATGGCGGAGTGAGAGCAAATACTCACCTAACTCTAAGACAAACTTCTTCAGATACCTCTCAAAAGAGAATCTGAACAAATTTTAGAGTGGCAGAATCCAAAAGGAGACGTAGTGTGGCAGATTTCTAGCCCAAGGCAGCCTGGAAGGAAAATGGGAAGGATCTGTGGCTTGAGACTGGAGGAGTACACAGCACACAGGCTATACCAGCACAGACTTGCCATAGCAAAGCTGAGCAGGAATCACGTGATGGTCTGAAGCAGTATGGTTCTCAAACACATGAGTCCAGAACGGGAGTCCAATGGAAGTGAGCAAGAGAGAAGGGCAGGACCCACAGTAAAAGTAATAACTTCTCCTGAGATTATCAGTCTGTAGATAATATGTCTGTAAGTCACCTACTTGAACTTCCAGAAACCAAGATGGCAGAGTGATCTGGAAACGCCCTATCTATGTTCACCTTGAAAAATCCACAGAATATTTTCCCAGGAAAAATCCTGGAATAGTGGGATCAGCTGAAGGGGTAAATGGTCTCTTAGCCCAGAAGGCTAAGAAAATTGCAAAGGGGGGGGTCACTCTTAATGGGGCTGAAGAGGATCAGTGCAGGATAAGAGCTGTGCCAGACAGTCCCACCTCAGTGAAATGTGAGGAGATCTTGAGCCCCAGAGGTGTGGAGGCCATAAGTCTCCAACATCAGAATCCTAGCAATGTCTTAACACAGCCAGGGGAATCAGGAAGACACTATCACAGCCAGGATTCTCCAACCTCTGAGCATCATTCAAGAGAATGGAAATAATGAGACAACCTACCAAAACTTATGGAATACTGCAAAAGCAGTTATGAGAGGAAGTTTTATATCATTGAATACCTACATGAATAAAATAGAGAAAGAGGAGATGAATGCATTGGGTATGCAACTGAAAAAGCGAGGAAAAGAACAAATTGAAATCCCCAAATAAACACCAAATTAGACATAGTGAAAAGCAAAGGAAAGATTAATAAAACTGAAATTAAGAAAACTATTGAGCTAATAAATAAAACTAAGAGTTGGATTTATGAAAAAAACAATAAAATTGATAAACCTTTGGTCAATTTGATTAAAAAATAAGAAAGAAGAAAATGAAATTGCCATAATCAAAAACAAAAAGGGCGAACTCAACTCCCATGAGGAGGAAATTAAACAATAATTAGAAATTACTTTGTCCAACTGTATACCCATAAATTTGACAATCTAAGTGAGATGGATGAATATTTTTTAAAAAAATATAAATTGCCCAGAGTAACAGAAGAGAAAGTTGAATACTTAATCCCATCTCAGAAAAAGAAATTAAACAAACCATCAATGAACTCCCAGGAAAACTCCAAAGCCAGATGGATTTACAAGTGAATTCTATCAAACATTTAAAGAACAGTTAATTCCAATACTACATAGAGTATTTGGGAAAATTGGTGAAGGAGTCCTAACAAATTCTTTTTATGACACAAACATGATTCTGATACCTAAACTAGAAAGAGCCAAAACAGAGAAAGAAAATTATAGAGCAATTTTTCTAATGAATATGAATGCAAAAAATTTTAATATGATATTAGCAAAAAGAATACAGCAACTTATAATGGGAATAATACATTATGAATAGGTAAGATTTATACCATGAATGCAAGGCTGGTTTAATATTAGGAAAAGTATTAGCATTATTGATCATATCAACAACTAACTAATAGAAACCACATGATTATCTCAATAGATGCACAAAAAGCTTTCGACAAAATACAATTCCCAATCTGATTGAAAACACTGGAGAGTGTAGGAATAAATGGAGCCTTCCATAAAATAAAAAGTAGTATCTACCTAAAACCATCAGCAAGCATTAAGTGAAATGAAGAGAATCTAAAGGCATTTCCAATAAGATCAGGGGTGAAACAAGGATGTCCATTATCACCACTGTTACTCAGTATGGTACTAGAAATGTTAACTTTAGCAATAAGAGAAGAAAAAATGAATTGAAGGAATTAGAATAAGCAAAGAAGAAACTAAGTTATCACTCTTTGTAAATGACATGACAATATACATAAAGAATCTCAGAGAATCAAGTAAAAAACTACTTGAAATAATAAACAACTGTGGCACAGTTGCTGGTTACATAATTAACCCACATAAATCATCTGCATTTCTATATATTTCTAATAAAGCCAAACAGCAAGAGATAGAAAGAGAAATCCCACTTAAAGCTACAGTAGACCCTATGAAATACCTGGAGGTCCACCTGCCAAAACAAACTCAGAGATTATGTGAACACAATTACAAAA
This sequence comes from Notamacropus eugenii, assembly GCF_028372415.1. Taxonomy (NCBI): domain Eukaryota; kingdom Metazoa; phylum Chordata; class Mammalia; order Diprotodontia; family Macropodidae; genus Notamacropus; species Notamacropus eugenii. The sequence goes on along the minus strand of NC_092877.1, from coordinate 21,728,518 downwards.
CACTTTTCACACAAATAAAGTCAGATATAAGCAAGTGGAAAAACATCATTTGCTTGTAGGTAGGTTGAGCTAATATAATAAAAATGACAATTCTAACTAAATTAATTTACTTATTCAGTCCCATACCAATCAAACTACCAGATAATTATTTTCTAGAGCTAGAAAAATAATGTCAAAATTCACCTGGAAAAACAAATGGTGTAGAATATCAAGGAAACTAATGAAAAGAAATGTTAGGAAAGTTGTCTTAGCCCCACCAGATCTCAAATTGTATTTTAAAGCAGCGAGCATCAAAACCACTTGGTACTGGCTAAGAAATAGAGGGGTAGAACAGTGGAATACGTTAGGGACTGAAGACACGGCAGTCAATGAATATAGAAATCTACTGTTTGATAAACCCAAGTATCCCAGCTTCTGGGATAAGAACTCACTGTTCGACAAAAAAAAAGTCCTGGGAAAACTGGATAATAGTATGGTGAAATTGGGCATTGACCAACACTTGACACCATACACAAGAATAAAATCTAAATGGACACATGATCTAGGTATAAAGATTGATACTATAAACAAATTAGGGGATCAAGGCATAGCATATTTGTCAGCTCTATTGAGAATGGAGAAATTTTTGATCAAGCAAGAGATAGAGAATATTAAGGAGTGCAAAATGCTTAATTTGATTACATTAAATTGAAAAGTTTTTGCACAAATAAACCCAATGCAACCAAGATTAAGAGGGAACCAGAATACTGGGAGAAAAATTTTGCAAATAGTGCCTTTGATAAAGGCCTAATTTCTAAAATATATAAAGAACTAAGTCAAATGTATAAGAGTACAAGTCATTCTCCGATTGATAAATGGTCAAAGGATATGAACAGGTAGTCATATGAAAAACTTCTCTGAATAACTATTGATTGGAGAGATGCAAATCAAAAAATTTCTTAGGTACCACATCACACCTATCAGATTGACTAACATGACAAAACAGGAAGATGATAAATGTTGGAGAAGATGTGGGAGAGTTGGAGCACTAATTCATTGCTGGTGAAGCTGTGAGCTGATCCTACCATTCTGGAGAGCAATTTGGAACTATGCCCAAAGAGCTACAAAAATGTGCATACCCTTTCACCCAACAATATCACTTCTCAGATTGTATCCCAGAAAGACAATAAAAATGGGAAAGGTCCCACATGTACAAAAATGTTTATAGCAGCTCTCTTTGTGGTGGTCTAGAACTGGATATCGAGGGGATGTCCTTCAACTGGGGAAGGACTGAGGAAGTTGTGGTTTATGAATGTAATGGAATGCTATTGTTCCATAAGAAATGATGAACAGGAAGACTTCAGAGAGACCTGGAAGGACCTGTATGAACTGATGTTGAGTGAAAGGAACAGAACCAGGAGAAAATTTTACACAGCAACAACCACAGTGTGTGAGGAATTTTTCTGGTAAACTGAGACCTGCACAGCAATGCAAAGACATTAAAAATTTCCAATGGACTCTTGAGGCAAAATGCCATCCACTTCCAGAGAATGAACTATGGAACTGGATCGCTGAATGAAATAGACTACTTTCTCTTCTTTTGTTTTGGTTCAGTTTTTCAAACCTTTCCCTAACTCATAAATGATCAAAAGATATAATAAGTTTTCAGGTGAAGTAAATAAAGCTATCGATAGTCATATAAAAATATTCTAATTCACTATTGAGTGGAGGAAATGCAACTTAAAACAAGTCTGAGGTACTACCTCATACCTAGATTGGCTAATAAGACAGGAAAGATAAATGAGAAATTTTGGGGGGGATGTGGGAAAAAATGAAACATAAATGCATTGTTGTTGGAGTTGCGAACTGAATAAGCCATCTGTGGAGCAATTTGGAACTATACCCAAAGTGGGATAAGACCATGCATGCCCTTTGATCACGGAATACCACAATTACGTCTGTATCCCCCTTCCCCCCAAAAAAAAAGAAAAAGAAAAAGGTAAAGGACCTAAACGTACAAAAATATTGATAGCAGCTTGTGAGGCCAAGCAAAGTAGAATCTTTTGCTGTTTTTGTTTTAGTAAGTATGTCTCTATTTGAATGTGATTAAAGAAGATCTTCCCCACTCTTTGATGGACCTGCCCATTGAGGGAAACTTGATTAGAGGAGTTGTTTTGTAAGAGGGTCCCAAGTACCTTTTGTTTTGTTTTTTTTTTTCTGTTGAGGCATTGCGTTAGAGGGTCATGCCCTCTGTCTCTAAAAAGTGTATAAATACTCTAAGGGTGAGGTTTTACTTTGGGGCTTCCTGACTAGAAGTGTTTGTTTGGCCAGAGAAGGACTCTTGGAAACCATTAAGGAGTCCCCCAGCTTTGAAAACCCGGATATCAGTGCTTCCCTCTCTGGTAACTATGGACAGACAGTTGAACCTGTCTGTTGAATTGTGGTGTATGTATTGATTATTGTCAGACAGAGGAAGCCATGTTTCTTGATCTTTGATTTCTCTGTATTTTCTCTGAAGTTCAGGGTGCTGACTTTTTCCCCTGAACTAGCTGAATGATACATGTGCTTGATTAAAATGATTGTCAATCCCTCAAAAGTTGCCTTTCCTTTTATGAATGCAGATCTAAGAACCTGTGATAGCAGACCCCACTGTGTATGTTGGGGTGTTTATTGATACACAGCTCTCTTCTGGAAGTAAAGAATTAGAAATTGAAGGGATACCCATCAACTGAGAAATGGTTGAACAATTTGTGGTATGTAATGATGATGGAATACTAACACGCTATAAGAAAAGATGAGCAGGGTGCTCTCAGAAAAACATGGAAAGACTTGCATGGGTTGATGCAAAATGAAATGTACTGGGTACAAAGAAACAGCAATATTGTAAAATGATCAGCTGTGAATGACTTAGCTATTCTCTACAATACAAAGATCCTTGACAACTCTGAAGGACTTAAGAAGGAAAATGCTATCTACTTCCAGAGAAAGAACTGATGGTCTTTGAATAAAAGACTGAAATATACTTTTTTTTTACTTTATTTTTCTCAAGGTTTTTTTATTTTTTTCCCACAACATGACAATTATGGAAAGATTTTGCATGACTACACATATATGAGTTATACTGAATTGCTGGCCTTCCCACTGAAGTGGAGTGCAGCGAGGGAGGAAGGGAGAGTTTTTGGAACTCAAACTTTTAAAAACACATCTTAAAAAATGTTTTTATATTAACTGGAGAAAATTAAACACCAAATAAACAAAAAATAACGACAATTAATACCACTGCCAGTATAGTGCTTCAAGGTTTTCAAAGCATTGTACAAATTTTATCTCATTTTTTTCCTCACAACAATACTGGGAGGTAAAAGCTGTTATTACACCCATTTTGCAGATGAGGAAACTGAAGCAAATATATACTTACATGATTTTGCCAGGGTCACACAGTTAGTAAGAACCTGGGGTTCAATTTGAAGTCAGATTTTCCTGAATCTAAGCCCAATAAGTTCTCCATTATCTCCATATATCTGCTTCAAATAAAAAAATAAATAAATAAATGTCTTCTGTGACAAGTAGTGTCAAACTCAAATAAGAAAAGATCACTGCCCTTGAGTATTGACTTAGAAAACCACAAATAAATATTATCTGTTAGATTCTATTTTTATTTATTCATTAAATGTTTCCCAAAAATATTTTTATCTGGTTTGGAGGGATCTTGAGAATTTTTTAGCTATTGTAGCAAAAGGTAATCAATTGAACACCTTTGGTTCACAAAACCTGTCATTGAAATTTCTTCATGTTGCATTTTTGAGATAGGGAAGGAAGCCTTAAAAATACTTATTTCCATTTGACTTTCCATTCATCTTTAAAATTCTCAAACAAGAAAATAGAAATAGATGCAAGCAAAATAACTATCATGTGATAAAATAAAGTCCTTTACCATTTTCCAAATGCAAATAATTTTATATTTTTTTTCTGGTGGTCTCCACATCTTCAGTCTCTCTGAAGACTAGTGATGTTTCCTTAAAGATAATTTGTTTCTGAAAGTAAGAATGATTTAATGATATTATTCAAATCACACCCAATAAAAATTAAAAGAAAAATTTAGGTCCACTTAATAATTTTTATTGGAATTAAGTATTCTCACTATATTAGGACCTTCTTTTACTTCTTTTGAAACTTCATGGCTATGAAGAGAGGATGTGGGGGCTGACCATTTGTTATCACCCCTTACTGCTTGACTGGACCACTTTTTCCTACATTTCTCTGATAATATTCTTGCCACTGCGGCAATGTGTTATGACCTACTGACAAAAGATATAAAATTGTGTCTGATTTTGATTAAAAATCCCTTTAGTCATTGTAGAAGACACAGGCTATGTCAATATCATTATCAACAGGTAATATTCACAGTAAGGGATGAAAACATTAGCAAATTAATTTCATTTCTACTGCCAGGCATAATTGTTTCTTTTTTTATGAAAGGAGGTTTGCATTAATGTTGTTTGTACCTGTTGAGGAGTGATAATGCTTTGAAATTTCTACCTGTGCGTGTGGATTTCCCACCTTTATTTCAAGCAGGGAAATAGATCCAATCAACACTTCCACATACTAACACTCTCACCAAGGCTTCGAGCATTCTTAAACTATCGCACTATATCTTGTATAGAAGAAATTGAATGCATTAATTTGCCAATCACTTTTCCATGCATTGGTTGATCTATCTTTAGTTATAATATGTCTGTGTTTACATTGAGCCCAGTCAATATATTTAGAAACTCTGTTCACCAGAATTCAACCAAATAAAAGTCATATGACCAACAAGCAATGTGTCAGTCACCATTCAGCTTCCATATAACCCAGAGCAAAATTGAATAGAACTAAGTATTAAAATCCTCTATGCAGTTCATTGACCATGAAAGGAAAAATAAATTATAAAAAGAATAATAATAGTTACAATTTATGTATTGGTTTCTGGCTTAAAGCACTTTCCCTGCAATAGACCTTTGACATAGGATAACAGGTTAGAGGACAAGGATCCCTGGCCCCAGAGACAGAGAATCAGAGCTTTGATTCCCACTCTGAATGATTATGCTGGCAGTAAAATTGAAATTAATTTGCTAAGTTTTTCATCTCTTACTGTGGCTATTACCTGTTGATAATGATATTGACATAGCTTGTATATTCTATAATAACGAAAGGGATTTTTAATCAAAATCAGACCCAATTTTATATCCTCTATGAGTGGGAATTCACTTAAACACCCTGGACCTCCATGTCCTCATTGTAAAGTGAGAGACTTGATCTAGATGGTTCAGAGACCCCTTGAAGCCCTTAGTCTAAGATTCTATGATACCATACATAATTACCCCCATTTTATAGATGGGAAAAATAAGATTTGGAGAGATTCAATGATTCACCCATCATTGCACAATAAAATAAAGTTTGGAGATTTTTTATGCAGATATTCTGAAAGCAAGGTCAGGGATCATTCCACTATATCATGTTGCCTTAAGAATTACAAGGATATAGAGAAAGCTATAAATTGATTCTTGACTTCAAAGAGCTTAAAATTTAGTTGACAAAACAAGATATAAACACATAGATCATTTTTTTTAAAAAGTTCATACAAGGCAATTTAGTGCCATCTAAATTTGTCAAACTCTTACCATAAGCAAGAAAACATGGAGTAAAAGGACAAAATATTCTCTTTCCCCGCCCTCAAATTTTTCTCTTCTCCTAGGGAGGATTCACCACACAAAAAGATAAATAAGCAGAAGGGGAGGAACAAGTATTTATTAATGGCCTACAATGTGGCAAGCACTATGCTAAACAATTTACAAATATTATCTCAGTTCTAACAACTCTAGAAGACGTTATTTTCTCTGTTTTACAGTTGAGGAAACTGACACATATATAGGTCAAGTGACTTACTAGAAGTCACACAGCTAGTGAGTGTATGTCCAGTTCCTATCTACTGGATTGTCTAATAATAGATAATTTTGGAATGGAGAGAGCACTAATAACTGGGAGATACAGAAATGTTACACATAGAAGATGACCACTGAGTTGAATTTTGAAAGAGTCTAGGAATTCTAAGGTGTGAAGATAAAGAAATGACTGCTGGGGCAAAGGAACAGAGATGGAAGATGGATTGATAAGCTCACAAATTGTGAACCATTTTGACTACCATTAAAAGTAAATAGAAATAAAAGAAAAATCCCGACAGCACAAAATGGAAAGGAAGTCAGTTATGCAGACAGTGAGGGAAGGGAAAGATCACTGAGAGGTGGAAAGGTTTGGGAAGTTCCCATGGAAAAGGGAGAATTAGAGATGAGCCTAGAAACGGGGCAGAGCATCCCCAGGCAAAGAGTTATATGTAGGAGGAATAGTAATGGGTACAAGTGGACTGGAATCTAGTATGCGTGGAGGAAAGAAATATGTAATAAGGCAGTAGAGAGTAATTGTAGTTTAGGGACAGTTTGTAAAGGCATTAAATGACAGAGACCTTTGTATTTTATTCCTGAAGTAGTAAGAGTCAATAGGGATTATTAGGTGAGGGAATAAAATAATCAGACTTGTGTTTTAGGAAAATTAGTTTGGTAAATGTGTACAAGATAAATTGGAATGGGATGAGACTGAGTCAAATGGACCAGCAGAAGGCTATTGGGATTGTCCAGCAGAGAAGGGAAGTATGCTGGAAAAAATGAGTGAAAAGAGATGGATATAAATTGGTTTCTGAATGAAAAAATAATATCTGGTAGCTGAGTGGATATGTGTGATACATACATGATAAATAGTCACCCAGGTTTTGCCTGAAGAACCCCAAGGAAGATTAATCTCTTTAGGGATCAGTGAGAAGAAAAGTTTATTTGCAATCACAGGGTAAGTGTAATGAGATAAGAGTAGAAAAGTATGTTAGAGGTACAGTTGGAATCTTGAATGTCATGACAACAAATGTATGCTTAAATCTATAAGAAAAGTTTGGGGGGGGGTGTTAACTTCTATAAAGATAAAAATATTTCATGGGAAGAGATTTCAGAGGCAAGAATCTCTACAAGATGTATAGAAAGGCAATCCAGAGGATACTGCAACTATTCAACCCTTGTATGAGACCATATGGAAATGAAGCTGTGCTAGTAAGCCTAGATATGAGAGAAACTAAGGGATAAGGAGAACCAGCATCTTGCAAAAGTTGGCACTCGATTGAATGAATTATTGAATTAAATTGAGGAATTAGTAAGACAGTTATTAGTTAACTACATAGTAATTGATTAGTCACATGTGGGGATGAGGGAAGGATAGGAATACAGAATGATCTCAGTGGGTAAAGCAGGTACAATTGGGAGAATAAGAGATGCTTTTGTCAGAAAGGGGGAAATGAGAAAGGGGACAAGCTTTAGTCATTAGATGACAAATTTGGTGACATGTTGATTTTCTCTTTAAATATATTCAACTAACCTATTTTTAACTTAAAGTCAAGAAAATATTTTGGTGATAGTTCAGATATTTCATAAGGATTGAGCTCAACAAATACAAGATCTTGGAAAATGCCATTCCAAAAGTGACTTTGCTAAGTGGTATTACTCATACGTCTTGGTTCATGTTCACCACTATTGAGCCATGTGAGAAAGAATTTTGCTGTGAGCTTTCCTCTTCATTGATCAAAGATTGAGTTCGGCCAAAAGGATAAGATATAAGCACTGTTGACCAAATCTGACAGGTTTTTATGACAACACAGGTATGATGTGTCCTAGTTGCCAAGTACTACTAGGTGTGACTAGAGAAGGTACAACAACACTTATGAGGATACCCAGACATCTTACCTAGACTTGTACCATGGAGGTATAGTCTAGGGCCCCACAAAACAACTGTGAAGTAGATGAGACCAAAAAAAATGTCTATGAGATTAGAGCTATTGCAAGTTTCTTGGGGACTTACTTACCATTCTATTTTCCCAGTCACTCATGTCACTTTGTGATTCTAGCAAAAGCTGGACTTCTTAGATCAAGATGCCCCAGTTTCAAAAGCCCTGCAAAGCTTCCTTGAATATGTATGTTTTCCTTGTGAATGGGCATAGATGAATCCTCCCTGTGATTTTGTTTTACATACCATATTTTTCAGCTTTGTTCCTCCAACTCTATGCTGTTGTTGAGTCATTTCCAATTCTTCATGACCTCATTTCGGGTCTTCTTGGCAAAGATATTGGAGTGATTTGCCATTTCCTTCTCCAGTTCATTTTGCAAATGTGGTAGCTGAGGGAAACAGGGCTAATTGCTTTGCCCAGGGTCATACAGCTGGTAAATGTCCAAGGTCAGATTTAAATTCAGATTCTCCTTACTCCAGGACCAGCATGCTATCCAATGTGCCACCAAGCTGCTTCCTTCCCGCCACTTTCACATCCACTGCTAATATCTGCTAGGTGTGTATGGAATTACTAATGTTCATTGATGATATACTGTCCCCAAACCCCAGTATTTCCCTACCACCTATTGCTTAAAATCTTCTCCAATAGGAAATGAAAGAACCTGTAGAATCACATGAACAGTGAACTACAGGGGCTGGGGTCTATTTCTTAGTAGAATATGGCAGCTTTTAAATTCTGGTAACAATCATAAAAAATTTTAAATGAATTATATGAAAGGATATTAATAGCTTTTAACCTATCTCACTTCAGCTCTGCTAAGTGGAGTGCTACAAGGTGAAAGCCAGCAAGGAAAATGCAGGGATAATATCATTTTGTTAAAGATGAAATTATGCATACACATGCATCAAGTTTCTCCTGTGTTTCAACTGTGGTCGTCCAGCAGTGCGACATTTCCCTGGACACTGAGAGTACATTATAGGCACTTGTTAAATGATGTGTCATACAAATGCCAAACCCCATGGTTTCTCAGCCTTCCCTAGTCATTTTTATAAACAAATCTCAAAAGTCAATTGGTTTAATTGAACCATCAAAGTAGGTCAGGCTGAAAGGTTGGAGAGCGTATATAAATAGTCAAATGTCTGTCAGTCTCAGAGAACTCATCATTAAGTTTCAATCTAATCATAATTAATAGATTATTAGAAAATTCTCAAAGATAAATTCTGTTCCTTTATATTACAGAGGTGAAGCCACTCAGGGGCAGCAGTGAAGATGGGATGAAAAGAATTTTTCTGCTTTTCTGGCATATAAAAGCTTGTCAGATCATAGATTTTGTTATTGAAAGGGTCATTTAGTAAAATCTACATATAAACACACAAAGTTGTCTTTCAATCTGAAAGGGAATCAGCTACCTCCCAATACAACAAATTACAAACTTGGAATAATTTCTATTTTAATCACCTTTTTTTTTTTTAAAAAAAACATATATCAAGCACCATTTTGTCTCTGTTACTTGTATACATTGCTCTCCACTGTGGTCTTTAAGCACAGGATGAAATAAACTATTCCTTCCTTCATTCCCTCTTTCTAGTACTTGAAGACATCTGTTGGTCTGACCTCAGGCAGCTTTTAATTTTCTTCTACCAGATAAACTTTTAAATTTCCTTCAACCAGTCCTCATATGAAATTGTTTCAAGGCTCTTCATCATCTTGGTGGCCAACATCTGTACATTTAGTCAATGTACTTCATTAAAAAAAAAAAACTGGTCTTAGAAGTAAGTATTATAATAAAGTACAGTCCGAATGTGATGATGAAAAGAGGGACTAATTAATCTGGGAAACTTATTATTAAGACCAAGGTCACAGTAGTTCCCTAAGTACCTAAGTGGCTCATTGGATAGCGCACTGGACCTGGATTCAGGAGTATCTGTATGACCTTGGGTAAAATAACCTTGGCTTCAGTTTCCTTTTCGATGAAATGGGCATGGTAACAGCAGCTACCTCCTAGGGTTGTTAGGGCAGCTAAGTGGCATCATTCCTGGCATCAGGAAGACCTGTTCAAATCTGGTTTCGGATATTTCCTAGTTGTGCGATCCTGAGCAAGTCATTTATACCTATTTGTCTCAGTTTCCTTATCGGTAAAATGAGCTGGAGACGGCAATGACAAACCAATCTTTGCCAAGAAAACCCCGCCTGGGGTCCCAAAAAGCTGACCACCACTGAAAAATGACAGCAAACCCAGGGTTGTAGAGAGGATGAATGAAGAGGATCTTTACGAAACACTTTACAAATCTTAAGGAGCCAAAAACGTGATATCATCATTACTGTTTTGACAGCTGCCATTTCAGACTCCTGAATTAACTTGATCCTTTTCTTAGGGATTTCACAGTTAAGAGAGATTGGATTCCTCTCTCTCTAAATCTCAACACATTCGAAGAGCTGCACTTGTTCTGTTCCATGGCCCATCCCTTTCAGGAATTTGTCTCTCATGAAGACATATACCATGGATGGATTATTTTCTTCTTGAAGTGACCCTGTAAGACTAAAGATATGTTAGCCATGTATTCTCACTTTTCAGAATAATCTAAATTGAATCTTCTTTGATATTTTAATTTCCATTCTGCAGCTGATGCAACTTGCGCGATTCATGAATTCCATATGTTTATTAGTGTGAAAAATACCCTTTCTCTTTTATTTCACTTAAAAAATCATTCCTTGTCTCATTGGTATAGAGGTGACTCTAGACTCTTAACAGCTATAATAGCATGGGCTGTGTTCAGGAGGTCCTTTTAGACTGCAAAGGTTTTAAGAATGTATTGATGATTACGTACATTCCATTTAAGTTCCAACCTTACTCCTTTGGAGGAGGCTCACACAAGGCTGACCATAAAGACATGGTTTTAGTCTTCTTTTTGCAGGGAGGAGGGTCATCATGAGTCATCTACAAAGATGCTTAGGTCCTATAATCTGCATTGGAAAAGAGAGTACTCACATTGATAAGATGTTTGTTCTTTCAAAATCTTGAAAGAAACCTTCAAATGGAGCCTTGTGAAGTCAAGCCAAATAGCTAATTAGCACAGCTATCTGCTTCAAACTTTAGTAGTATATTGTAGAAATAAAATCTGGTGTGTAACTCCAAATATGTGGAAACATAACTTAAAGAAGGGCATATGGAATGTGTTGCTACCCATGTAAGATGTGTACGTACACATGAGTTTTCTAAATATTGCTCACAGGGAGGCATGGGGTAACTGATTATTTGGATTTTTGGCTTCCTCTCCCCAAAGGAGACATTGATTCTTACCTGGAAGAGAGCAAGAGAAGGGGCTATAGGGCTCATCATTCTATTTTCTCTAAGAAGATATAATGGACTAGACTTATATCTACCTGTTCTACTAAACATTGCTGGTTTGCCAGCATTTTCATGTATGTGTTTGTCCTTCGTTGCCAAAGAAGACCATGTCATCAGAGAAATAATGATGTGACTTGTACTTGACTTTGTTTTGAGTGAGGGAGGGCTGTGCAGGTCACCAGCCTCACTTCTCCTCCACAGCCATCTGAATCCAGTGACCAGATAGATATTCACTGGGATGAGTAGAGATGACCCAGGATGACACACAGCTAGTGAGTGTCAAGTATCTGAAGTGAGATTTGAGTTCAGATCTTCCTGAGTCCTGTACTGGTTCTCTATCCACTGCACCACCTAGCTGCCTTCAGCATTTTTATAGATTCTGAAGCAAAAAAGCTTCTGATTTCCTTGATCACTACTTCTGAAAGGAAAGGGAGGAAGCAGTTTTTTTTTTATCCAACAGATATGACTCTGTTCCCACCCAATGGTGATTATACAAAAGGCCATCACGAACAAATAGCAAGTAAACCCATTTATTCAAGAAATTAGACATAAATATTCTGCAGATTTGCATATATCAGCAAGTTCATGAGAGTTGACCTATCAATAGGGAGGCTATGCATTCACCCAAGGGGAAATTATCCAAAGTTTCTAGGAAGGCGAAATGGAAATCAGGAACATGTCAGCAACTCAGTTTTCTCTATACATCTGCAAGAAAGCATTTCTGTGTCTCCTCTTTGGAGTTGGTACTGAAAAAGGTGTGGAACCACACGCATCTTTCTCTCAAATAAGAAATGAATAGTATAAAGCCTTTCCAAAGTTCTTATACCAACTCCATTATAGTTAAAATGGAATATATCATCATCTCTTGACACAATTCTAGCAGACAAGCAGGGATGTGACATCATTGTCTTCTCACAATTAGAATGGTGATCAGCAAGTAGAATGTGGCTCCCTCTTTCCTGTCTATCTTGATTGGGAATTGTGCCATAGACACATTTAGAATTCATGGATACAAGACAAATCCTCATTTATTTAGAAGGATACAACATGGTCAAACTCATCAGGAAATACCTATCTCATCTTAAAGTAGTTTGCTTAACTATGTTAGTGATTTTCAGTTTCATCATGACCGTGTGGACCTGGCTTAAAGGAATACTTATCATAATATAAGGTTTTAAACAACAGAGTAGCATATAAGATTCTAATATACTAGAACTATTTAGCTTTTGTCTTTGTATTCTTAGTTCCTAGAACTCATTAGTTGCTTAATGAATACATAGTGAATGAAAACTTGCATCCATTGGTTTATTCATTCATTCAGCAAATATTTGGTTACTGTGTGCATTTAGTGCCACTTAACTATGTATAGATACTTTGCTCAGCACTGGAGAAAATGCAAAAGTAATTTCCTCATTGTTTCAATCTTCAAGGACTTTACAATGTGGTAGGGGAGAGTGGACGTAAAGATATATAAATATATTATAAACACATCATCATTTTGTTTATAGGATCTAAAAATAAGACAAAGCCTTGTCCTTTTAATCTGCAGGCAATTCATTTGTATATTTTTGCCAAAACCAAATGCCATTTCCAAATGCTAATTTTATCTAAGGCAGCTATAAGCCAACATTTTGGAAGGAAAATGAAATCTTTTTAGGCACAAATGCTAGCCTCTCTTTTGGTTTCTATAAAAGGCATCAAAAACATAAAACCACAGAATTGACATGAGAGAAGAATAATTTTGCAGGCCAAATGTGTGGCATGTATCTCAGAGCATCAGGATAATTAGGAGAAGTTTCATTGCTATGTTGCACCTTATTTTACGTTGTTCTATGTCCTTATTATGCTTTCCATCCTGGCCAACGGCATCATGAATGCATCTCACTAGTATCTCCAACTGCAGATTAATCAACTGTGAAGGCATTATGATTCAAAAATAAATACCTTGCTGATAGACCAGTGGAATAATTCCAAGTACATTAAAGAAGAATGGAAAATTCTTGAAGGAAGGGATTGTGTTCTTTAGGTCTTTGAACAATCAGAGCCTAGGCTAGTTTGTTGAGTACAACAAGAACTCAATAAACATTTTCAGCTTGAATTAAAAATATATATTGATTATTGAAATGTAAACATTTTGTGACTAGGAATTGTTTTTCTTTTCATTCATTGCATTTGAATCTCCATCACTCAACGTTGTGTGGGACACATTTGTTGTTGTCATTCTTCAGTCTTTGCAGCTGTGTCTGACTGTCTGTGACCTCATTCAGTGTTTATTTGGTAAAGATACTGTCCTTTCTACAATTCATTTTACAAATGTGGAAATCGAAGAAAACAAGGTTAAGTGGTCAGAGGTGAACTCAGGTTTTTCTGACTCCAGGCCTACTACACTACTGACTGAGACATCTAGATATCCTTGCATGTGGTAGGTATTCAATAAATATTGATAATTGATAGATAAAATTATTATTGTAATCATTTTGCCTCCATGCAATACATATGAAGTACCCTGATTGCCACTGAGACTTCCTTTCTCTGAATCAACTGCTTTGATCCCCCATTGCACTACTGAGTCCAATAGAGAGTGGGAATTTAATAAATGTTGAATTGAATTGAATATAGGAAGAGTGGCATATCCCTCTGTGACTCTCCATCACAATCTAGTGTCTGCCCTCAAATTAGAACTACAAGTGAACAAGATTTGGGCATCAAGTGTTTGGGAAAGAAAGAAAGGCATTTCTACATGACTTTTGTAAGAAATAGTTAGTTCTCATTTCAAATTTTTCAAATTCCCATGAGTGGAAGGGGATTGGGAAGTGAAAAAATGCCAAGTTAGCAATGCCTGATACTGCCAATGTGAATAATGCTGGACGGAATATTGAATAATCAATGTCCCTTAAGTGGTAATCTCTGCAGAAAATAAAGCAAGGTACCACCCTAGGCTGTTATGTACATATTTCCTTAAGCTGTAATAAGACAAGTCAGACTAAAGAGCACTTGAATTAATGATAATTGTGAGCTCATTTCTATGGAAATATGCTTACTTTGATCACATTTAAGGTCAATTTCAACAGAACCTTGTTGCCCATTCACTATCAATAAATGTAACAAATCATGAGCCGTTTTTGAAGAAATGATGAAGAATATGCAAAATAGGAACTATTTCTCCAGTCAAGTATGGCAGACCCACATATCAGAAGCTTACTTTCCAAGATCACCCTTTCTTAGGGTTCTTCTCCTCATATTACTATAAATTTAGTTTTCTATGTACCTACTGATTCACCGAGGAAAATTAAGGATAAAAACAATGTCTTTTCTGTTCCATAATTCCAGTGCCCAGAGTACTTCTTTGCACCTAGTAAACACAATAAATATTTACTGAATTCAGTGAATACAGAATTATTCAACTTCCAAAGCTCAAATCAAGAAATACAGCCTATGTAACCTACATCTACTGATATTTCCTTTCTCTGGATGTCTTCTGCCCTTTCAATTCTTATGATATGATGTCTGCAGTGGAGATATGGATATGTAGATATGCACATTTAATCTCCATTAACTCTTTTGGGATAATAGAGTACCATTCTTTGAGTCTACTAAAGTATGAGCTAACTCCTCCCTGCCAATGTGCTGATTAATTTTAGTTGGTTTAGGACTAAGGGAAGGGGAACTTGCAGCCTCAAAACCACTTGTGGATCTCTTGGTCCTCAAGTGTGGCTGTTTGATTGAATCCAAATCTCATAGAACTTAATAAAAGAATTTGTTCTGTAAAACTTTGATTCACTCCAAAGGTCACACCTAAGGACCAGAAGGCCATATGTGGCCTTGAAGCCACAGGTTTCCCACTCTTGGTTTAGGCTGTGTCAATATACATGTTCCTAGTATGCTTGACTTACTCTCTTAGAGGCAGGTTACCTATTTCTACCCCTCAAAATTCTAAAATAATTTGAGAGATTAGGGATTCTCTGTTCTCTCGTGCCATTGGATGGAACCCCCATTATTAGGTGCCTATAAATACCTATTCCATTTAACTATTTTGCTTCAATTAACTTTTACAAAACAATATTTATTTCAAAAAGTAGAGCAAGAACAAACATAAATATCCCCCATTACCTTGGGTACACACTCAACTTGGGTACCATATAATGTTATCCCTATAAAGTTCACATTCTGATGTGGCCTGATTAAGCTATGAGTACTTGTTTAGTACTTGTTTCAGACACTGCTGGCCAAAATTTAGAAAGTCATTCCTTGCTTCTTATTTTTAAAAATTTTTTATGGGCCGGAGCCAAGATGGCAGAGTAGAAGCAGAGACTTCTAGAGCTCTCCCCCCACCTGTAAAAAATGACTCTAAACTAATTCTTGAGCTACAGAACTCACAGAGTGACAGAGTGAAGCAAATCTGCAGTCCAAGACAGCTTGAAAGGTCAAGTGGAAGCATCTATGACACAGTAGTGGGAGCAGAGTCATGGGTCTTGCCAGCACAAACTGGACCTGAGCAAGCCTGAGAGGGGGACTAATTCTCTTGCACCTTTGGAAACTTCCAGACTTCACAACCCCAAAACATTGAGGAAAAATTGGGAGGTCATTTGAAAAAAACCTGTGTGCAAGTAGAGTGGTCAAGGGCCAGCAGCAGGGAGGAGGAAAGGGTAGAGGAGCTGATGGCAGCCACAGCAGTGGCAGGGGCAGAAGTTGCAGCTGTTTCTGGAAAGCTAGGTCCACAGATTTTGGGGGATTCAAGAGGCTGACAGTACATTCCTACCTTGGAAGCAGAGAACTGCCTTGACAAAGAGCTCAAAGGCTGGGGAAATGAGCAAAAGCCAGAAAAAGAATCAGACTACAGAATCTTACTTTGGTGACAAGGACCAGACTATACAAACAAAAGATAACAAAGTCAAAGCTCCTACATCCAGTGCCTCCAAGAAAAACATGGATTGGTCTCACTTCATAAAAGAGCTCTAAAAGGATTTTGAAAATCAAGTAAGAGAAGTAGAAGAAAAACTGGGAAGAGAAATGAGAGTGGTGCAAGAAAATTATGAGAAATGAGTCAACTGCTTGCTAAAGGGGACCCAAAAGTGCTAAAGAAAATAACACCTTAAAAATAGATTAACCCAAATGGCAAAAGGGATCCAAAAAGTCAATAAGGAGAATAATACCTTGAGAAGAAAAATTGGACATATGGAAAAGGAGGTCCAAAAGCTCACTGAAGAAAGTGATTCCGTAAAGATTAGAAGGGAGCAGATGGAAGCTAATGACTTTATGGAAAATCAAGAAATTACAAAACAAAACCAAATGAATGAAAAAAAATAGGAGACAATGTGAAATATCTCATTGGAAAAACAACTGACCAGGAAATAGATCCAGAAGAGACAATTCAAAAATTATGAGACTACCTAAAAGTCACAATCAAAAAAAGAGCCTACACATCGTATTTCAAGAAATTATCAAGTAAAGCTGCCCTAGTTTTCTAGAACCAGAGGATAAAATATTAATTGAAAGAATCCACTGAGCACCCTCTGAAAGAGTTCCCAAAAGGAAAATTTTTAAGAATATTGTAGCCAAATTCCAGAGCTCTCAGGTCAAGGAGAAAATATTGCAAGCAACCAAAAAGAAACAATCAAAGTATTTTGGAAACACAATCAGAATAACATAAGATCTAACACCTTTTACATTAAGGGATTGAAGGGCATGGATTGTGATATTCCAGAGGCCAAAGGAACTAGGATTAAAACCAAGAATCAACTACCCATCAAAACTGAGTATAATATTTCAGGGGAAAAGATGATCTTTCAAGGAAATAGAGAACTTTCAAGCATTCTTGATGAAAAGACCAGAGCTGAATAGAAAATTTGACTTTCAAACACAAGAATCAAGAGAGGCATGAAAAGTAAACAAGAAAGAGAAATCATAAGGGATTTACTAAAGTTGAACTGTTTGCATTCCTATATGGAAAGATAATATTTGTAACTCTTAAGACTTTTCTCCATATTAGAGTACTTGGAGGGATTATATACATATAGATATAGGGTGCAGGGTGAATTAAATATGAAGGGATGATTTCTAAAAAATAAATTTAGGGGGTAAGAGAGGACTATATTGGGAGAAGAAAGGGAGAAATAGAATAGGGTAAATTATCTGTCATATAAAAGAGGCAAGAAAAGGCTTTTTTCAATGGAGGCAAAGAGGGGGGAAGTGAGAGGGAAAGAGTGAAACTTACTCTCATAGGATTTGACTAAAGAAGGGAATAACATGCACACTCAATTTGGTATAAAAATCTATCTTTTACTACAGGAAGGTAGGGGACAAGGGGATAAGTGGAGATGGTGTGTGATAAAAAGAAGGATAAATGGGAGAGGGTAATTAAAAATAAACACTTTTGAGGAGGGACAGGATCAAAAGAGAGAATAGAATAAATGGGGCAGGATAGGATGGAAGTATGTATATGTGTATATATATGTACATGTATATATATATTTAGTTTTTCACAATATGACTGTTATGGAAGTATTTTGCATGACTACACATGTATAATCTATGTTGAATTGTTTGCCTTCTCAGTGTGGATGAGTGGGGAGGGAAGAAGGGAAAGAAGTTGGAAGTTTTAAAAATGAATGTTAAAAGTTGTTTTTAAAAGTAACTGGGAAATAAGTCATATGGGAAATGGGGTATAAAAATCTATCTTGCCCTATAAGAAAATAGAGGGAAATGGGGCGAGAAAAGAAAGGGATATGATAGAAGGGAGGGCAGATTGGGGGACAGGTTAATCAGAATGCACAATGTCTTGGGATGGGGAAGGGGGAGTGATAGGGACAAAATTTGGAACTCAAAATCCTGTCAGTGAATGTTGAAAACTAAAATTAAATAAGCTAATTTTAAAATTATTTATTGAAATCAATAAATTATAATTTATTGATTTTAACATGTTTTTCATTTTGAGTTCCAAGTTTTCTCCCTCCATCCAGCCCTTCTCCCTTCACTAGAATGGTAATCAATATGATATTCATTATACATATTCATGCAAAACACATTTCTATATTATCCTCACATTCCTTGCTTCTTGAGGCATGAGAGCTCTACTTGCTAGAGACCCACATTCTGAAATGCTGGGATGTTAGAGCACCCTCCTAATCTTTCGAAAATTATGAGATTGGAGGCTCCAATCCCTTCACCTAAACTGGAAAAGGAGATTTGCAAAAGCCAAGAATGGAGGCCTGTCCACAGGGTCACATAGCTTCCTTCAGAAAGGGTAAGAGCCCCCAAAATCATTCCTATTACATCATTGCCCTCCCCCACTGGATGTCATGATTAAAGTCTGCAAGATCAACCAAGAATGCTAAAGCAAAGAAAACCAAAGAGCTGACTCAGATTTGTTGAAGTTACTCTCCCCCACCTCCAGGCCTGCTATACAGCCAATAAAAAGCCCCTCTAGTCACATGCTAAGCAAAATAGGACTTGTTAAAGAATATCTACACGTGCCTAGTAAACTATCTAAGATACTGTCATTCCAATTCATCGTGATTCTCCTGGAATGAGGTTCCTCTGCCTCTCCACATAGGAAAACCGCATCAGCCAAGCAAATGGTATGTCTGTATGTAGGTCAGACCCCTCCATTACAAACAATTCTATTATCCTGGGCAAAGATAATACAAATTTCCTCCTAAACATGTGAACTATTAGGCTAAAATGATCAACTATTAGAATGACATTCCATACTGTAATACTCATAGATTTAAAGAGTTTACAAGTATATATTACAATATGTGGTATTTCTGATTTGCAAACAGATCAGGTGTTGAAAATGTGTTTGTGAGTGGAAGGATTATCTAGTAGAAAAATCTCTCTACCTCTAACCTAGTGACCTTCTTCTCATGAACAACTTCCTCAACACCTCTACCTTTGGCCTCTTACTCCAAATGATGAATTCTTCCACAAATTTTCCTTTGAGGAAGCATCATGCTGTCAAGGATGAGCCCATGGAAAAAGCACAAAAATATACTATAGTAGAAGGAAAGAAGGGAGGGAAATGAGTATTGTTTAAGAGGTAATCTCATCTGACCAGATTAAAGGAGGGTACAACAAACTCAGTTAAGTATAGAAATACAACTAGCTCTATAGGCAGCTGGAGGTGAAGGGGGAAAGAAAAGGGAGGGGAGGCTAAAAGGGAGGGAAGAAGCAGTAAGGTAAAAGGGGATTAAAAGGGAAGGGGGCTGAAAGAAGGGAGAGAAGACTGAGGGAGGATGCGGTCAAAAATTAAAACTATTGAGAAGGGGAAGGGAGAAGGGAAAATTAAAAGCATAAACAAGGGGAAAGGGGATGGAGGGAAAGACACAAATAGCAATCATAACTGTGAATCTGAATGGGATGAACTCTCCCATAAAACAGAGATGGATAGCAGAATGGATTAAACACCATAATCCAACAATATATTGTTTACAAGAAACACATTTGAAACAGGGAGATACACATAGGGTAAGGATAAAAGGTTGGAGTAGAATTTATTGTGCTTCAAGTGACATAAAAAAGCAGGGGTAGCAATCCTAATCTCAGATAAAGCAAAAGCAGAAATAGATCTAATCAAAAGAGATAAGGAAGGACACTATATCCCGCTAAAAGGCACCATAGCCAATGAAGCAATTTCATTACTAAACATATATGCTCTAAGTCACATAGCATCCAAATTCTTAGAGGAGAAGTTAAGGGAGTTACAGGAAGAAACAGACAGAAAAATTAGGCTAATGGGACACCTCAAACTCCTCCTCTCTGAAGTTGATAAATCTAACCTCAAAATAAATAAGAAAGGAGTTAAGGAGCTGAATAGAACTCTGAATAAGGTAGATATGATAGATCTCTGGAGAAAATTAAATGAAGATAGAAAGGAATACACATTTTTCTCAGTGGTACATGGCACACATACAAAAACTGACCATGTATTAGGCCATTAAAACCTCACAATCCAGTACAGAAAGGCAGAGATAGTCAATGCATCCTTCTCAGATCATGGTGCCATAAAACTTATATGTAATCAGAGGTCATGGAAACATAAGCCAAAAACTAATTGGAAAATAAACAATCTAATCTTAAAGAATAAGTGAGTTAAACAACAAATTATAGAAACCATCAACAACTTCATTCAAGAGAATGACAATAATAAGACAACCTACCAAATTTTATGGGCTACTGTACAAATAGTTCTTAGAGGAAGTTTTATATCTTTGAGTGCGTACGTGTGCGTGTGTGTGTGTGTGTGTGTGTGTGTGTGTATATGTGTGTGTGTGTTTGTCCTTTGTTTCCGAAGAAGACCATGCCATGAGAGAACTAATGACATGACTTGTGCTTGACTTTGTTTTGAGTGAGGGAGGTCTGTGCAGGTCACCAGCCTCACTTCTCCTCCAGACCATCTGAATACAGTGACCAGATAGATATTTATCAGGATGACTGGAGATGACCCAGGATGAGGCAATTAGGGTTAAGTGACTTGCCCAAGGTCACACAGCTAGTGAGTGCCAAGTGTCTGAGGTGAAATTTGATCTCAGGTCCTCCTTACTCCTGCATTGGTGCTCTATCCACTGTACCACCTAGCTGCCCTCTTAGTGCGTACATGAATAAAATGGAGAAAGAGGACGTTAATAAATTGGGCGTGCAGCTGAAAAAGCTTGAAAAAGAACAAATTGAAAATTCCCAAGTAAATGCTAAATTAGAAATACTGAAAACCAAAGGAGAGATTACTACAATTGAAATTAAGAAAACTATTGAACTAATAAATAAAACTAGGAGTTGATTTTATGAAAAAACCAATAAAATTGATAAACCTTTGGTCAATTTGATTGAAAAAAGAAAGAAGAAAATCAAATTGCCAATAATAAAAATGAAAAGGGTGAACTCACCTCTAATGAGAAGGAAGTTAAAACAATAATAAGAAATTACTTTGCCCAACTGTATGCCCATAAATTCAACAACCTAAATGAGATGGATGATTATTTTAAAAGATACAAACTGCCCAGACTAACAGAAGAGGAAGCTGAATACTTAAATAACCCTATCTCAGAAAAAGAAATAGAACAAGCCATCAATGAACTCCCTAGGAAAAAATCTCCAGTGCCAGATGAATTTACGAGTGAATTCTATCAAATATTTAAGAATAGTTAATTCCAATATTATATAGACTACTTGGGAAAATTGGGGAAGAATGAGTCTTCCCAAATTCTTTTTATGATACAAATATGGTTTTGATACCTAAACCAGGAAGAGCCAAATCAGAGAAAGAAAATTATAGACGAATTTATCTAAAGAATACAGATGCAAAAATTTTAAATAAGATTTTAGAAAAGAATACAGCAAATGATCTCGAGAATGATGCATTATGATCAGGTAGGATTTATATCAGGAATTCAGGCCTGGTTCAATATTAGGAAAACTAGTAACATTATTGATCATATCAACAACAAAACTAACAGAAAACACATGATTATCTCAATAGATGCAGAAAAAGTTTTTGACTTTTGACTCATTCCTATTGAAAACACTGGAGAACGTAAGAATAAATGGAACTTTCCATAAAATAATAAGCAGGCAGATTTCTCTACCAGATCTACCAGATCTCAAAATGTATTATAAAGCAACAGTTATCAAAACCACTTAGTACTGGCTAAGAAACAGAAGGGCAGGCCAGTGAAATAGGTTGGGTACCCAAGGCACAGTAGTCAAGGAATATAGAAATCTACTGTTTGATAAATCCAAGGACTCCAGCTTCTGGGATAAGAACTGACTGTTTGACAAAAATTGCTAGGAAAACTGGTAAAAGTATGACGGAAATTAGGCGTAGACCAATGCCTGACACCATACACAAGAATAAAGTCCAAATGCATACATGATGCATGTATAAAGATTGATACTATAAACAAATTAGGGGAGCAAGGAATAGTGTATTTATCAGATTTATGGAGAAAGGAAGAATTTTTGACTAAGCAAGAGTCAGAAAACATTATGAAATGCAAAATGGATAATTTTGATTACATTAAATTGAAAAGTTTTTGCACAAACAAGCCAAATGCAACCAAGATTAGGAGGGAAGCAGAAAACTGGGAAAGAATTTTTGCAACAGGTGTCTGTGATAAAGTTCTCCTTTCAAACTATATATATAGCTGAGTCAAATGTACAAAAAAACAAGTCATTCCCCAGTTGGTAAATTGTCAAAGGATATGAACAGGCAGATTTCAGAGAAAGAAATCAAAGATATCTATAGTGATACAAATAAATGCTCTAAATCACTATTGATTAGAGATGCAAATCAAAACAACTCTGAGATGTCACATCACACCTATCAGATTGACTAACATGAAAAAACAGGATGATAATAAATTTTGGAGAAGATGTGGGAGATTTGGAACACTAATTCATCACTGGTGGAGCTGTGAGCTGATTCAGCCATTCTGGAGAGCAATTTGGACCTAGGCCTAAAGGGCTACAAAGATGGGCATACCCTTTGACCCAGTAATATCGATTCTAGGACTGTATTCTGAAGAAATCATAAAAATGGGAAAGTATTCCGTATATACAAAAACATTTATAGCAGCACTCTTTGTGGTGATCAGAAACTGGAAATCTAGGGCATGCCCATCAATTAGAGAATGGCTGAATAAATTGTGGTATATAAATATAATGGAATACTATTGTGCTGTAAGAAATGATGAACAGGAAGACTTCAGAGAGGCCAAGAAAGACTTATGTGATCGGATGCTGAGAGAAAGGAGCAGAACCAGGAGAACTTTATACACAGCAACAACCACAGTGTGTGAGGATTTTTTCGGCTAAACTTAGAACTTCATTGCAATGAAAGGGCTTAAAAAATTCCCAATGGTCTCTTAGGGCAAAATGCCTTTCACATCCAGAGAAAGAACTATAGAATTTGACTGCAAAATGTAGCAGATCATTTTCTTTTATTACTTTTTGATTTGTTTTATGATTTCTCCCATTCATTTTAATTCTCCTATGCAAAAGGACTAAGATGAAAATGTACTTAATAGGAACATATGTGTAGAACCTATATGAAATTGTATGCCATCTTGGGTGGGAGGGAGGAGGGGAAGGGAGGGGAAAAAAATCTAAGTTATATGGAAGTGATTGTAGAACACTGACAACAAATAAAATAAATTTTTTAAAATTATTATCTATTTATTTATATAACTTTTAACATTCATTTTGACAAAATTTTGGGTTCTGAATTTTCTCCCCTTTTGTCCCCTCCCTCCCCCAAACACCAAGCATTCTAATTGCCCCTATGACCAATCTGCTCTCTCTTCTATCATCTCTCTCTGCCCTTGTCTCCAGCTTCTCTTTTGTCCTGTCGGGCCAGATAACTTTCTATACTCCTTCACCTGTATTTCTTATTTCCTAGTGGCAAGAACATTACTCAACAGTTGCTCCTAATGCTTTGAGTTCCAACTACTTTACCTCCCTCCCTCCCCACCCCTTCCCTTTGGAAGGCAAGCAATTCAATATAGGCCAAATCTGTGTAGTTTTGCAAATGACGTCCATAATAGTTGTGTTGTATAAGACTAACTATATTTCCCTCCATCCTATCCTGTCCCCCATTACTTCTATTCTCTTTTGATCCTGTCCCTCCCCAAGAGTGTTGACTTCAAATTGCTCCCTCCTCCCATTGCCCTCCCTTCCATCATCCCCCTCCACCCTGCTTAACCCCTTATCCCCCACTTTCCTGTATTGTAAGATAGGTTTTCATACCAAAGTGAGTGTGCATTTTATTCCTTCCTTTAGTCGAATGTGATGAGAGTAAACTTCATGTTTTTCTCTCACCTCCCCTCTTTATCCCTCCACTAATAAGTCTTTTGCTTGCCTCTTTTATGAGAGATAATTTGCCCTATTCCATTTCTCCCTTTCTCCTCCTGATATATTTCTCTCTCACTGCTTGATTTCATTTTTTTAAGATATGAGCCCATCCTCTTCAGTTCCCTCTGTGCACTCTGTCTCTATGTGTGTGTGCATGTGTACATGTGTGTGTGTGTGTGTAATCCTACCCAGTACCCAGATACTGAAAAGTTCCAAGTTACAAATATTGTCTTTCCATGTAGGAATGTAAGCAGTTCAACTTTAGTAAGTCCCTTATGACTTCTCTTTCCTGTTCACCTTTTCATGCTTCTCTTCATTCTTGTGTTTGAAAGTCAAATTTTCTTTTCAGCTCTGGTCTTTTCATCAAGAATGCTTGAAAGTCGTCTATTTCATTGAAAGACCATTTTTTCCCCTGAAGTATTATACTCAGTTTTGCTGGGTAGGTGATTCTTGGTTTTAGTCCTAGTTCCTTTGACTTCTGGAATATCCTATTCCATGCCCTTTGATCCCTTAATGTAGAAGCTTCTAGATCTTGTGTTACCCTGATTGTATTTCCACAGTACTTGAATTGTTTCTTTCTAGCTACTTGAAATATTTTCTCCTTGACCTGGGAACTCTGGAATTTGGCCACAATATTCCTAGGAGTTTCTCTTTTTGGATCTTTTTCAGGTGGTGATCAGTGGATTCTTTCAATATTTGTTTTGCCCTCTGGTTCTAGAATCTCAGGGCAGTTTTCCTTGATAATTTCATGAAAGATGATATCTAGGCTCTTTTTTTGATCATGGCTTTCAGGTAGGCCCATAATTTTTAAATTGCCTCTCCTGGATCTATTTTCCAGGTCAGTTGTTTTTCCAATGAGATATTTCACATTATCTTCCATTTTTTCATTCTTTTGGTTTTGTTTTGTGATTTCTTGGTTTCTCATAAAGTCATTAGCCTCCATCTGTTCCATTCTAATTTTGAAAGAACTATTTTCTTCAGTGAGCTTTTGAATCTCCTTTTCCATTTGGCTAATTCTGCTTTTTAAAGCATTCTTCTCCTCACTGGCTTCTTGAACCTCCTTTGCAAATTGAGTTAGCCTATTTTTCATGGTGTTATTTTTTTCAGCATTGTTTTGGGTCTCCTTTAGCAAGGTGCTGACCTGCTGTTCATACTTTGCTTGCAAGTCTTTCGTTGGTCTTCCCAGTTTTTCCTCCACCTCTATAACATAATTTTCAAAATTTTCTGAGCTCTTTTTGAGCTTTTCCCAGCTCTGATCCCATTGAGTGGGCTGGGATACAGAAGTCCTGACTTCCATGTCCTTCCCTGATGGTAAGCACCACTGTTCCTCATCAGAAAGGAGGGGAGGAGAAACTTGTTCACCAAGAAAGTAACCCTCTATAGTCTTGATTTTTTTCCCTTTTCTGGGCATTTTCCCAGACAGTGACTTGACTTCTGAATATTCTCTTCACACCCACTTCGCCTCCTGATCCTCCCAGCCAGCACTTGGGGTCTGAGATTCAAATGCTGCTTCCCAGACTCAGGACTTGGGGTGGGGGCAGGGCTGCTATTCAGTGTGAGATTAAGTTCAGGTGCTCAGGTCAGGGCAGGGCCGACTCACGGGCTCAGTTCCCTCAGGGAGTTTATGCAGAGAGCTTCAACAATGGATCCAGACTCCTGCCTGCTTGGGGAGCCCTGGTCTGCTCCCGCCTCCACTGTTGCCTCCCGAGGGGGCCTGAGTTATGGGGGCACCCCACTCCCTTCTCGACCCGCCAAAGAGACCCTCTCACCGACCTCCATCACCTGTGGGTGGAGGGACCCATGTGGCTGCTGGAGATTCCGTCCCTCAAGCCCACTCTGCTCTGATCCTCTCGATGCCTCGGCTGCGGCAGGGCTGTGCTAGGCTCCCAGTCCGTGGCACCCAGTCCACAGCATGAAGGACCTTTTGCGAGAGGTTTGCAGGTCCCTCTGGAACAGAAATCTCCTTCACTCCACTGTTCTGTGGCCTCTGCTGATCCAGAATTCGCTGTGAATTCCTTTTTACAGATGTTCTATGGGTTGTGGGTTCGGAGCTATGTGTATGTGCGTCTTTCTAGTCCGCCATCTTGGCTCCGCCCCCCAAATAAAATAAATTTTAAAAAAAGAAGACATAAGAAAAAAAAAAACTAAAAGAAAAAGGATGAGCCCATGATTCCCTAGATGTCTTTTCCCAGTAGAATATAACTTTTGTGAGGCCTTGACACAGTGTCAGTCACATATTAAGTGCGGGATAGATGCACTTTCTGTCTATCTATGTGTCTATGTATCTATCTCTCCATCTAGCTGATCTATCTATCATCATTGAGCTTTACCATGTTGCTAACTTGTATGATTCTGGGCAAATTTCTCCTTCTCTCTAGTATCCTCACTTGTAAAATACTTGAATTAGATTAGATGATTATTATAATTTTATTAAATGTTTATTTATTGAATTGAATTTTTTCATCCCATAATAAAAGCCATATTTTACTGGTATAACTCTATTTGTTTTTGTTGTTGTTGTTGCTTAGTTATTTCAGTTGTGTTCAACTCTTCCTGAACATCTTGGGGCTTTCTTGGCAAAGATATTTGCCACTTCTTTCTCCAGCTTATTTTACAGATGAGGAAACTGAGGCAAATAGAATTAAGTGACTTGCCCTGTGTCAAAAGCTACTGAGTATCTTGAGACTTGGTTTGAACTAACATCTTCCTGACTCTAGGTCTGGAGCTCCATTCCCTGCACTGTCTAGTTGCCCCAAGTACAACTAAATAAAGAAACTTAAAATATTACATTCTCATCTTTAATATGTATATTTTATAATTATTATAATAATGACAGGATGTAATATTTAAATGGCACTTTAAGGTTTGCACATCACTGTACATGTTTTTTTTTTCTTTTGATAAAAGAATTCTGTGAAACTGCTGTCATTATTATCCCCATTTTATAGATGAAAAACTTTGAGGTAAAATAGATTCCATAGTCACAGACAAGATCTGAATTCATTCTTTCTAATTCCTGAGTCTGAGCTATGAACCTGGGCAAATCATGTAGTCTCTCCTGGCTTCAATTCCCTAATGTATAAAACCAGGATACTGGATTAGATGCCTTCTGATGTCTCCTCCAGCTCTAGACTCTGACCGTGTGATCCAATGCATGTATCCAAATTAGCAATTTATCCAAAACTGTCCAATTATAAAGCTATGATGCTAGCATTATGGGAATTAGACTACAAATAAAGATATTCTCTATTTTCAAATCTGTTGCATTTTAATTTGTTCCTCTATCTTTGCTCTTTTTAAACTGTCAGTTTGATTCTCCATCCCTTCCTGCTGGATGATTGCCAACCATACTCATGGCTGGAGACACCTCAAAGTAAAATGAATGATTACAAAGGCTTCAGAGTTTTCATGGGCCATTTCTCCAGTTGGCCCATTTGTCACCTGCCCTAGTATCAGTGACAGAACTGAGCTTGACACTCCAAAGAGAAGCCTGATTTTATTTTCCATGTAGATCTAGTTTCCCTGGCTAAAGCCATCCTGGCACAATGGGTAGATCACAACAGTCAATAGGACCTGAGTTCAAATCTAGATTCACAGACAGTTACTTTTTGACCCTGAGCAAGTAACTTAAACTCCATTAGCCTCAGTTTACTAATGTGTATAGTTGAGCAAAATATCTGAAATATTTTATCACAGACTTGCTGTAATGATCAAATGAGAGATTCCACGTCTTGAAGTTTTATTATATTTCATTAATTAATGAGATGAGATTTAAATGGTAGATTTTATGGTTATTATTAGGTAAAAACTAAAAGGGATAGAAAGTCAACAATGTTGAAGCTTCATCTGAAATTCACCTTACCTGAATAACCATGAAACCAATACATAAGGAACAATTTCCTACTTTTGTCCAGGAATGTGTCAATAGGCAGAATCTACATCATTTATGTCCTGCCCTTTCCAGCTAGAATCAAATAGTCAGTAGTGAATTTTAATTTTAAAGTTTTTGTAATGCCTTTTCTTTTTACACCATATTTGTTTCATTTCAATCTATTGGTCCTCATTCGATCATTGAACTCTCTCTTAATTAAAAAAAAAAAACAACATTTCAGCAAAGATAGCTAATGCAGAAGTCATCTTACACAGTGTGTTCTTCACATGTAGACCCTTCATGATTGTCTTGAGAACAGGGAGTGAGTTTCCATCATCTTTGGCATGAAGTTTGGAATATTGCCAAACAGATGACTTATTATCATCAATCTTTTTTCATATTTCTTTAAATGTATATCTTCCCCCTTCTTTTAGAGATGGGGGATTATGGGTATGAGCTGATAAATCTGCTGTGAGATAGGTTTGTCTCAAAGTATATATTAGGAGATAGATTTGTTTCATTGATAGGGCTGGTGGGGCCCTTTGTCACAAGGATGAATTAAATGAGGTTGATATCTTGGAAATGATTATGGTGGCTAAGATAGGCAATAAGTATTTAATTGAAGAAAATCAAGCAGAATGCCAATCCTTCATTATTGGAGTCATCATGCACATTACTTTCCTGGTTCTGTGACTTTTCTCTATGATTTTATACAAGTCTTCCCTTGTTTCTCTGAAATCCTCATGTTGATCATTACTTACAAGCAACAGTCTTCCATTACATTCATGTCACCCAATATATCAAATCACTCTACAGAAAATGAACATCCATTTCATTTTTCTATTTTTTTGGTCCAAAGAGTTATGTGAATACACACACACACACACACACACATATATAGACATGCATACATACATGCATGTATATATATTTACATTCTAGATTTTTTTGGTTAATTTCAGTCATTGGTCTCTTTGGAGTATATGCCCAGTCAAGGAATTATTGAGTCAAAAACAAACAATAAGGTATTCCAAAGAACAGTCATAATTTCATTCTCAGCATTCCTAGAGATTCAAAACTTTTCACTTCAAAAAGTTTTATTGACTTTTTTTGCTTACCTTAGATTAACAAGGAAAATGGCTAAGCAAAACCAGATAGCACAGCAAGAATAACTGACAGAAAATAGAGCATTCTATACCCATATTTTTCTACCAAGAAAATGGAAATTTGTTTCAGTCCTCTCGTCATTACATTTGATGGGATTTCTAATGTCTTTTAGTGTTGTATGCATATACATTATTGTAACTAGTGTGTGAATTGTTCTGGATTTGCTTTCTTTACTCTGTATCATGCAGTCTTAGCATGCTTTCCATAATTACTTATCACTGAATGGAATGAAGTCCGTGAAGACTTCTCAGTGCTTAACAAAAGGATTTAGTAGATGGTTAGGCCTAAGTTTTGGTTTCCCAGAAATTATGTGACTTTTGAGAATATGAAGCTTAAACTCCCCACTTTGGGTTGCCACATCAACATAACATCACCCGCCTTGGGCTGCCATATCAACATAACACAACCCCATCCCTTGAGTTGCCACATCAACATTCACATCACCATAATGCCTATAGGTTACTCCATTGCTTCCTTGTCCCCTATTCCTAGGGTAGGCTGTCACGTTTAGATTGTGAGCCTACCTCCTAGCCAATGAGAGTAAAAGGACAGCAGAGGGGCGGGATCTGTGTTAGGGCTGTATCATCTCAATTTTTGCCTTCTGTAATTGCCTCGCCCTGCTGATTACTTATCAGAGAGGAGATGTCCTTTCTCACGAGATTGTAATAAAATCTTGCTGTTTTGCTTCTACCTTGAGAAGTCTCTGATTTTTATTTGAGTTGGTGGTCTCTGACCCACACATCACCATTACATATAGACAGTTAAATTTGATTTTTCTTAGGAGGAAATGGGAAGAAAAAATGCCTTTTCTGTTCATTTTTAGCTGGCATCTTTTAAAGAAACAAATCTAATAAAATCTCATTTGTGGAAACAGGCAATGAAAAAGCACAGTACAAAAATCATTCATCATAAAACTGGACATTGCATATCCTCCCTCTGAAGGTGACAATCAATCAAATTGAGGTTCTATTCTTCCAAATTTTCACATAATAATAAATAATGGAATTTAATTAAAAACCTCACTATCATAAAAGAACTATCAAAGTCACCTACAAATTTTCATCTCTAAGACTTATGTCCATTCATTTATCATCTTCTGAAAAAGAATTTCCTATATAGATTGTGACAAGAGTAGGTGGCCTTTTCTCCATAGCATGAGGGGCTTGATATCACTTCCAACATTAGTATCCTATTTCCTGAGATCCTCAGTGCCTAATGATTCAGGGACAAGACTCACACATCCTCCACTACCTACAGTCACTCTACCCTTCATCAGAGCCCTGAGGAACCTGAAATGTGACACTGGGTGAGACCAGTTAGAATGCTAGAGAAAAATGACTTATCTGTTGCTGCATTAAAATAACATTTCTCAGACAGGTAAGCTTTAGCAATGTGAACTTGAGGAAGATTGTAATGTAACCCCTCCCCCCCCAAATGCCTTAAAGTGACCAGAAAAAATCCTCTACATCAATAACTCCTTGCTACATTGATATTTGTAAAAATTATATGTGTCCATCTATAATACATATACTTTAGTCATGTCTGATTCTCTCTGATTGTACTTGGGATTTTCTTTGCAAAGATACTGAAGTGGGTTGCCATTTCCTTCTACACCTCATTTTGTAAATGAGGAAACCAAGGCAAAGAGGATTGTGACTTGCCCATCATCCTACAGCTAATAAGTGTCTGAGATAGGATTTGAACTCATGAAGATGTATCTTCCTGATTTTAAGCCCAGTGCTCTATCCATTGTTCCACCCAGCTGCCCATGCAACCATAGTGATCTTTATGTATAGTTTGGTAGCCCCTATTTCTCTTTGAGTTTGGCATCACATGCTTCACAGATAGCATGTAACAGAGGCAGCACATAAACTCAGGTTTTCTTAACTCCAAAATCAACCCTCTGAGCACTGTGTCTTTCCAATGATAATGGTCTGCTTTGTATTGTTTGTTTAAAGTATTCATATTTTGTCCCTTCTCTTAATCTAGCTTGAAAGCCACTTAAAGACAATAATTATATTTGCACACTCTCAGGATAGGCACAATGTAGGCAGTCAATGAGAACATGTTGATTAGTTCTGACCAGCATAATCTTGAAGCAAAATTATATAACAAGAAAAACTTGGTATCAAGTGCTTAAGTCTCTGAATTCTAAAGACTCTTTCCCTAAGATTGTAAAGTCATAGGCCCAGTGATAGAGAATGCCCTGGAACCTAATTTCAGTATCTCACAACCACTGACAGCAACCCTTGTGAAACTTCTAGCATAAGTATAACTAATGGATGGAAAATCTTCTCAGACTACACTGACTGTCTGATGCAGTCGAATTTTTTTATATACCTTTTGAATTTCATTATCAGCTAGCCTTCAGCCAGTCACCTTCAGCCATCAGCCACTATTAGTCAGTGTTCAGGAGGTGTGGACTTTGGACAGCACCCCTCCACCCATGAATCTAAGGGCACACAAAGCATGAGAGGATACATGTTTATGGGCACACAAGACAAGTCACTCAGGAAAATTAGGCTCCTGAAGCTGAACTAACATATGTAAAGGGCTAACCTGATTCTTCTGTTCTCTCTCCTTCTGAGACATTGATCTCTGTAATTATTTAGACCAGCCTGTAACACAACACAGAGACAGAGGTGTTGGATCTCCTTGATTTTATGTGCTGACTAGAGTAAGTATCACAGGGAAAGACCCTTGTCTCTGTCAGTGCTGCTGCCTCCAGAGGTTCCAAATCCCTGTCCTAAACTTCAATTTCTTGGCTGCCTGATCCTAACATCCAGTCTTAGACATAAGGGATTCAGAGGAAAAAAGGAGAGCAATGAGGGTACTTTAACTGTCAG
The DNA here is from genome assembly GCF_028372415.1 of Notamacropus eugenii. Classification (NCBI taxonomy): domain Eukaryota; kingdom Metazoa; phylum Chordata; class Mammalia; order Diprotodontia; family Macropodidae; genus Notamacropus; species Notamacropus eugenii. The sequence goes on along the minus strand of NC_092877.1, from coordinate 21,696,602 downwards.
AGTCTCTTAGATGCCCTTGGCTCTTGGTTTGGTGGGGAAAGAGAGATTTTCAGCTATAGCTAGTTGAGAAAAATGTTGTACTCACTCATATTTCCTTGCCTCTCTGGAAACTCTGAGGTCTCAAAGAACTGTACTCAGACTATGCTTTATGCATTCTAAGTGCGATTACCAGGCACACCCTCATTATATGATTCCATGAAGCAAGTTTTCTGAAGGTAATGAGTCATCTGGGGGCAAATTCAGGAGATAACCCAAAAGTGACAATAACCCAGGAGCCCTGTGTGATATTACCACCCACTATTAGCAGATGAATGATAGTAGAGCCTTGGAGTCAGCAAAGTCTAGGTCAAAGTTTTGCATGTGGCACATACTAGCTGGGAGACCCTTGGAAAATCACAATTTCTAACTCTCCCCTTCCCCCATAACTCTCTAAGATTGTACTTTACAGAGAAATTATGAATCCGCATTGGTAAAAATCCAGTCAAGACAAGAAGTATTTATGAAATACTATGTGTCATGTATCGTGCTGGACAGAGAAAGGAAGGCGAAAGCAGTGACTTTCTTCAAAGAAATCACTTTCCATGAGGGAAACAATGAAATGACTTGTTATATTTAAGATATAAAAGGAGTAGATGAAAGACAACCAAGAGAAGATGCTTTTAGCACTTGGGCTGGGGGTGGGGAAAGATGGAACAGGACTGGAAAACAATTCCGGCAGCAAGTGAGATTTGAACTGACTCTTGAAATATGCCAGAGAATCTAGGAGACAAAGGCAAGAAAGGAGACCATTCCAAGCACAAGAGATAGGAGATAGAGTATTCTTTGCGAAGACTTACAAGCAGATAAACATTGCTGGATCATAGACTACATGGGAAGGGAATAAAATGCAAGAACACTGAAAGGGCAGGAAAGGTCCAGGTTGTGAAGAGCTTGAAATGCTGAACAAAGACATTTATCTTAGATCCTAAAGATAAAAGGGTACCATTGTAGTGGGGAGCCCCTTTAAAAGGTTATTACAATGGTATAGGCAAGATTGAGGGCCAGTCTTATAAAACTATCCTCAGATGTCCTCATACTTTGAAATCAACTTATGCCTTATTTATAAAGGCCAAGTGGCTGTTTATGCAAGAATAGAAATAACCTAAGTCCAGTCTGTCTTCAAAAGCTCTTATGCAACTGCCAGTAGAAAATCAATAGGAGGGGGAGGAGCCAAGATGGCGGAGTAGAAAGACACACATATGCTAGCTCTGAACCCACAACCCATAAAATATCTGTAAATAAGAACTTCCAAACAAATTCTGGAGCAGCAGAAGCCACAGAACAATCTTCAGTGGCTGCACAGACACAGGTGACAAGGATTGGTGAGAGGGTCTCTTTGGCGGGTCGAGAGGGCAGTGGGGCACCCCATAACTCAGGCCTCCTCGGGAGGCAGCAGCAAAGGTGGGAGCACACAAGGGCTCCCAGAGCAGGCAGGAGCTTGGATCCATTGTTGAAGGTCTCTGTATAAACCCCTTGAGGGAACTGAGCCCACCTGAGCAGGTGGCCCTGCCCCCCACCTGAGCACCTGAACTTAATCTCACACTGAATAGCAGCCCCACCCCCACCAAAAGCCCTGAGTCTGGGAAGCAGCATTTGAATCTCAGACCCCAAACTCTGGCTGGGCAAATCTGGAGGCATGGTGGGTGTGGAAAGAAAACTCAGAAGTCAAGTCACTGTCTGGGAAAATGCTCAGAAAGGGGGAAAAATAAAATAAGATCATAGAAGGTTACTTTCTTGGTGAACAGATAATTCTTCCCTTCCTTTCTGATGAGGAAGAACAAAGCTTATCATTAGGGAAAGACACAGAAGTCAAGGCTTCTGTATCCCACACATCCAAAATAAATATTCCATGGGCTCAGGCCATGGAAGAGCTCAAAAAGGATTTTGACAATCAAGTAAGAGAGGTGGAGGAAAAACTGGGAAGAAAAATGAGAGAGATGAAAGAAAAGCATGAAAATCAGGTCAACACCTTGATAAAAGGAGACCCAAAAAAATGCTGAAGAAAATAATACCTTGAAAAAAAGGCTAACTCAATTGGCAAAAGAGGTCCAAAAAGCCAGTGAGGAGAAGAATGCTTTAAAAAGCAGAATTAACCAAATGGAAAAGGAGGTTCAAAAGCTCACTGAAGAAAGTAGTTCTTTCAAAATTAGAATGGAACAGATGGAGGCTAATGACTTCGTGAAAAACCAAGAAATCACAAAACAAAACCCAAAGAATGAAAAAATGGAAAATAATGTGAAATATCTCATTGGAAAATCAACTGACCTGGAAAACAGATCCAGGAGAGACAATTTAAAAATTATGTGACTACCTGAAAGCCATGATCAAAAAAAGAGCCTAGACATTATTTTTCATGAAATTATCAAGGAAAACTGCCCTGAGATTCTAGAACCAGAGGGCAAAATAAATATTCCAGGAATCCACCGATCACCACCTGAAAGAGATTCAAAAAGAGAAACTCCTAGGAACATTGTGGCCAAATTCCAGAGTTCCCTGGTCAAGGAGAAAATGTTGCAAGCAGCTAGAAAGAAACAATTCAAGTACTGTGGAAATACAATCAGGATAACACAAGATCTAGCAGCTTCTACATTAAGGGATCAAAGGGCGTGGAATATGATACCCCAGAAGTCAAAGGAACTAGGACTAAAACCAAGAATCACCTACCCAGCAAAACTAAGTATAATACTTCAGGGGAAAAAATGGTCTTTCGATGAAATTGGGGACTTTCAAGCATTCTTGATGAAAAGACCAGAGCTAAAAAGAAAATTTGACTTTCAAACACAAGAATGAAGAGAAGCATGAAAAGGGAAACAGCAAAGAGAAGTCATAAGGGACTTACTAAAGTTGAACTGTTTACATTCCTACATGGAAAGAAAATATTTATAACTCTTGAAACTTTTCAGTATCTGAGTAGTGGGTGGGATTACACACACACACACACATATGCACACACACACAGAGAGACAGAGAGCACAGAGTGAATTGAATAGGATGGGATCATATCTTTAAAAAATGAAATTAAGCGGTGAGAGAGAAATATATCAGGAGGAGAAAGGGAGAAATGGAATAGGGCAAATTATCTCTCATAAAAGAAGCAAGCAAAAGACTTTTTAGTGGAGGGAAAAAGAAGGGAGGTGAGAGAAAAACATGAAGTTTACTCTCATCACATTTGACTAAAGGAAGGAATAAAATGCACACTCATTTTGGTATGAAAACCTATCTTATAGGAAAGTGAGGAAGAAGGGGATAAGCAGGGTGGGGGGGATGATGGAAGGGAGGGCAATAGGAGGAGGGAGCAATTTGAAGTCAATACTCTTGGGGAGGGACAGGATCAAAAGAGAGAATAGAAGCAATGGGGTCAGGATAGGATGGAGGGAAATATAGTTAGTCTTACACAACATGACTATTATGGAAGTCATTTCCAAAACTACACAGGTATGGCCTATATTGAATTGCTTGCCTTCCAAAAGGAATGGGTGGGGAGGGAGGGATGAAGAGAAGTTGGAAATCAAAGTTTTAGGAACAATTGTCGAGTACTGTTCTTGCTACTAGGAAATAAGAAATACAGGTAAAGGGGTATAGAAAGTTATCTGGCCCTACAAGACAAAAGAGAAAATGTGGACAAGGGAAGGGAGGGATGATAGAAGAGAGGGCAGATTGGTGATAGGGGCAATTAGAGTGCTCGGTGTTTTGGGGTGGGGGGAAGGGACAAATGGGGAGAAAATTTGGAATCCAAAGTTTTGTGAAAATGCATGTTAAAAGTTAAATAAATTAATTAAATTAAAAAATACATTTCTAAAAAAAAATCAATAGTACACCTTCTGTGATCAGATATAACCACACACAAATGAGTTCAGAACTTATACGACCAAATTTGGCTCATCCATTTCACAATATGGGCATTGAAAGAATCATTCTGGGCGGTGTCTTAGGTCAAAAAGAAGGTGTTCCATGGAGCAAGCATTAGACCCAAGGCTCAGTGTGAGAAGTTATTACAATCCAAATTTGGTTCTCAAATGAGGAACCTTGCTGTTATTCTAAACCGCTTATTGACTATGGCCCCATGTATGCAGTCAGCGACAAGAAGCACAAATTCTTTTTTCACAGTGAAATTTTCATCTGTCCTATCCTCACTACTGATGTTGTTCCTTCCTTTATTTAGGATCTTTCTATCTCTCCACATTCTTCTCTCCACTTGCAGAGTAATCATCCTCATTCTAGCTTCTTCTCTCAACAGCATTCAAATTGGACTCTGATTCCTTTGTCTGCCTTCTCCAATCTCTCCTGTACTATTGCTGAAATAATCTTTATTTTTTGTTGTTGTTCAATCTTGTTCAACTCTTTGCAGCTCCATTTGAGATTTTCTTGGCAAGGATACTGGAGTGCTTTGACACTCCCTCCTCCATCTCATTTTACAGATGATGAAACTGACACAAAGAGACTTGCCCAGGGTCACATAGCTATCAAACTTCTGATGGGAGATTTGACTTCCTGTCTTCAGCGCTGGCACTCTATCCTCTGTGCCATGTAGCTGCCAGAAATAATCTTATTAAATATAAGGCAAGCTATATTATTCCAGTGCTCTACCATTTTCATTGGCTCCCTATGACTCTAGGATAAAATATTAACTCTCAGCATAGAATTTAATGCTCTTCAGAATCTGGTATCGATCTGCCTTTCCAGATGTCTTTAATACTAACTCCCTTCAAACACTGAATTCTGGCCAAACTGGTTTATTCATAGACAAGACAGACTTGGCATTCCATGCCCCTTTTCCATATATTTGCACAGTCTGGTCCCCTACACCTACAATGGACTCTCTTCTCACTCCTGTCTCTCAGAATCTCTGATTCATGTGTTAACTCCTAGAGAAAAGTTTTATTAGTATTCATAGATGTTAGTGATTTGTTTCCTCTTCAAATGATCATATATGTGTTTATCTGTTTATATGCTATAGCCAACGATTAGAAAGTTTCTTGAAGCAAGAACAATTTTACAGTTTGACTTTGTATTCTCAACGTCTAGTATAATTTCTTGCACGTAATGCTACATGTTTTGATTGAATTGTATTGAATTAGAAGGAAGCCCTCCCTCTTCTGCCTAGCAAACTGCTTCACATTTCATCCAATAACTTAAGTATTAATAACTCCATAGAGGCTTTACAATACAGGATTTGAATAAGGTAATGATTCCAAGATGAGCTAAAAGTTTAGATTGACAGTGAGGCAAAAGGTGAAGAAAAATCTGTCCAAGAGAGTGAAGGACCATCCATTGTAGCTGAAGTTAACAAGAATGTGATACCCTTGAAGAGATCAGCAATGGTAGACACATTTTTCTAGCAGCAATAAATCCTCAGCCACAATTTAGAGACATATGTTTGACAAGATTAAAGTGTCTTCCCATGAGTTATCAGAAAGCAGGCACCATCAAAGGAAACCTTCAATACTTTAATGAATTCCTGTACTCATTAATGTGGACACTGTCTCCCCTCGTGCTGATTGCAACCAATCCATGCTTTCTCATCCCATGCTATTTTTATCCTTGTCTTTCCCCAAATCCCTCTTAGAGTAGAGATATAATGTACTAAAAGCCTTTCTTTCATTCGTTAGCTATTTTGAGGGCAATAGAACAGTCCAAGATATCTATCCCTTCTCACAGCAGCAGGTAGCTCAAGATCATTGAAAGCTTTTCCATATTTCCACAGCGCAATCCAGACTGATCTAGTTGATTATCTGTCAGCAGTGTCTCTATCTCTACTAACTGAACTTATTTCAACTAGTCCATTCTATTTCAGGTCATAACATGAACAACATGCATTTTAAACTGCTTGATATTACAGTGCTCAAAATTTAGCCATTTTATTCATGTAACTCCTAGGACTTGAAATAATTTGGACAATACAAGGTTATCTTAAAATAATAACCTTTGGAGATTGCTACCACTGAGGATTTTGGATTTTTTGTTTGTTTGTTTTGTGGTTTTTTTTTTGCTCCTTTGGTAGAAACATCTTCCATGACACTGGTAAATACCTTCAGTGGAGGCCATTCAAGGAGAGAACACATTCAGACTGGTCCTAGTAAGCTGGAAAGCTAAATAATGGGTTGCATGCCTGCTTAGTCATTAGCCAGGTTAGTTAAGTGTACAAAAGATGAGATGAGCTACCTGGTGCTGAACAGATTTAGCCCCAACAACAAAGGAAATCTACTACCTACTATTCTCCTGGATTCCTCAGAGACTCTGAACAATAAACTATTCAAGAAATAAATGGGATATCAGGAACTCTCTGGTTCCTGCAAAGAAAAGGATGTCAACTCTCTGACTTTGATCCAAATGCAGTTACAAGATATTTGACTCCCCAATCTCAGAGATTTACAGTCTGTAGGAATGCCAGAAAGGAAGATAAATTCATATATGGTTGAGCTGGCAAGAAAGTCAATGGACATTTGATTCTCAGTGTTAACCATGAGGGAGCCTTAGGTGGCCTCACCCTTTCTCTGTAATCATTTGTAGGAAAGAAATATCCCCTGATGCTGATCCCCTGAATTCCTGCCCTGCTTCTCTAAGTAAGGAGGGTTCAATTCAGTTCAACTTTGTACCACACACTGTTCTAGGTGCTGGGCATACAAAGACAAAACTGAAAGAAACCCTGCCCTCAAGATGATTGAAATCTATATTGTAGATACAGAATGTGCACATATAAGCAAATACAAAGTGATTGGAAGGGTAGATAACAACTAAGGTGAGGAAAGACACATCTGAGCTAAGCCTTGGAGAGAGCTATGTATTCCAAGAGAAAACCAAATTTCATTAGACCTCTTCCTCACACTTCCTAGGAAACTTGTGACTATGAGCTTAAAAACAGAATTTGGCCTGTCCTCCTGGCAGCATTGGGGTTATGGGCTACTGCAGAGCACAGATGCCATTCTCTTGGTTCCCAGGGCAAGCAAATGACTGCTAGGGTCAAATGCTAGATAGCTATGACTACATTAGCTGGTGTATTCATCCAGACAGATTTAGCAAGATCCGATGAAGCTTTTCTCTCTTGGCTAAGGCTGAGGGGCCAACACATTCAAATCCTACTGAGCCCCATGATAGAAAATAGGGTACCATTTCTGAGAAAGTAATTTTCAACATAAATGAAACCAGTCTCCTATAGGGAAAGGAACACTGAAACAGGCATCAGGAGACTTGGGTTCAAAGTCTGACTGTAGCTAATTGGTTATTTGACCTTAAGCAAAACTCTCTCTCCTTCTCTCTCTCTCTCTCTCTTTCTCTCACCCCCTCCCCCATCAGCTACAAAATGAGAAGTGGGGCTTCATGGTCCCAAAATGTCTTCTGCCTATAACATTATATGACTTCAATGAATATAATACCTCATTGCTCACCTACATAAAACCTTTACTCCAGAAAGACTAGTCTGTTGACTCTCTGAAGGACATTATGAGCAGTCCTGCCTCTCCACACATTTCCTACTCCCTTCCCTTTCTCTAAATTTTGTGTCTTATTTCAGGCCCATTTTAAATCCCACCTCCTTCCCTCCAATCTTCCCAGACTTCCTAACTCATTGTGGTCTTTCAGCCTTCTTGGAAAGGTGAAGAGAACAAAGGATTGGATTTAGAAATATCTGAGTTCAAATTCCACGGTAGACATTTGCTAATTGTGTAACCCTGAGCAAGTCGTTTAACCTCAGTGCCTCAATTACTCCATCTGTTAAATGGGAATAAAAATAGAACTTACTTTATAGGATTGTGAGGTCAAAATGAGATAACTTATGTACAGTTTTACAAAACTTAAAGCAGTACATAAATGCTACTTACTACTATTACTACTACTATCACTCCATCTACCATTACTACTAGTATTTCTTTTACTGCTCCTTCTTATTACAACTGATATTCCTATTCCTACTACTATTAACAATCTTGTTATAATGACTGCTTCTGCTGTTCATATCCCTGCTGCTACTACTACTGTTCTTACTTCTTACTTCTAATACTTACTTCTAAGTTACTGCCACTGCTATGTTTACGCCTGCTGCTATTACTTATACCATTACTATTGCTACGGGACTACGGTTCTTCTTAGTACTGCTACTCTTACTAATTAGTTTTACAAATTCTATGGCTATTACTATTACTGTTACTACTGCTGCTACTACTACTACTATTACTGCTACTACTTACACTGTTACTACCATTACTCTTATGAATCTTACCATGATTACACGCCACTACTGCTACTTTATTATTTCTATTACTATTACTACTATTACTATAATACTATTTTACCATAATTGCTACTGTTGTTACTGTTACTACATCTATAATAACTACTTTTAGTACTACTATGTCTCCTCCAGCTACTGTTACCTCTATTCTTACTACTACTACCATGAGCACTACTACTACTAACTATGTTCTAAAAGTTTCTATTTCAGCTCCCCAGGCTAAACTATCCATCTCCACCTTTTGAGACCTACAGGATTTAAAGGGTCTATACTGTTGACTTTAGGCAAAAGATCTGGCAGAAGGCAAGAATATATAACCTCATCTAGTAGTTGAGGTACAAAGCTTATGCACAGAAAATGGGAAAGGTTGTTTATGGGTAGCAGAGAGACTTAATGGTCCCTATGCAGAACAGAAATGAAAACGATGGTAATACTGCTGGTGGTGATGATGGTTATGATGATGATAACAAGGGAAATCACCTAGCAGTAATATGTTAAATATAAGTATTTTAAAGCATTTTCTTTATCACAACCCAATAAGGTAAGAAGTACAGGTATTATTATGCTTATTTGGTAGATGAAGTGACTAAAGCTCTGAGAGGTTAGTAATCTAACTTTCCTGTGGACAATAAGAAGTAATTATCTGAGTCAGAACTTGAAAGCAGTTCTCTTGATCCCCAACTCAGACACTCTTCTATAAAATACCTTGGAGAGCACCAATCTGATAACATTTTACACAGGAGGAAACCATAGCCCAAAGAGAATTATCCAGGTATTAAATAGTAACATGGACAACTGCCCAAGGTCATAGAGCAAGAGATTACTGTAGTCATAATTAGAATCCAAGTCTCCTGATTTCAGGTCCAGCATTCTTTTTGTTTTATCATTCTTTTGAGGATTTCTACAGCAGTAGTATAGTATAATCTAAAATAATAATAACTAACTCATTATAGCAGCAAACATGTATATTAAGATTTTTCAAGTGTTTTACATATATTATCTTATTTGATCTATAGTGGAAAGAATCCTGGACTTTAACTCAGGGAGAAATAAGGAAGTCCTCAGTTTGAATCTTCCCCCAGACTTTATTAGTTTTGTGATCCTTGACAAGTCACTTGACAGATCTAGGAATGTTTCCTTATCTGAAAAAATAAATCATTTAGACTATATCAGTGGTACTTAACTTGGGGACCTATGAATTTAAAAAACAAGTATATTTATTTTTGAATTTCAATATAGAGCAACTGGATGGCACAGAGAATACTGCTACTCCTACTACTACAACTACTACTACTACCACTACTGCTACTATTACTGCTCCTGCTGTTATTACTGCTACTAACTACTAATATACTACTACTGCTACTACTACTACTTCTATAGATATATCTATTGTAACTACTATTGCTACTGTTACTACTACTACTACCACCACCACCACCACTACTACTACTACTACTACTACCACCACCACCACTACTACTACTACTACTACTACTACTACTACTACTACTACTATTACTGCTTCTGCTGTTACTGCTACTAACTACTACTATTACTACTGCTGCTACTACTACTTCTGTAAATAATCTATTGTAACTACTACTGCTACTATTACTACTAATACTACCACTACTACTACTGCCACTATGTTCTAAAGGCTTTTATATCATCTCCCAAGGCTAAAGTTTCCCACCTTTTTGAGAGCTACTGCATTTGTAGAATACATACTGTTGACTTTAGGTGAAAGCTCTGGCAAGAAAAGGGAATGTGTGGCCTCATCTACTTGGAGTAACAAGCTCATGTAAAGAAAGTGGGAAAAGGGTGTTTATGGGTAGCAAATACATAGTTCTGATGTCAGGAAGATGAGTTCGAATACAGCCTCAGATACTTCCTAGTTGGATGACCCAGGGCAAGCCACTTAAAACCACTGACTGATTCAGCTTTCTCATCTGCAAAATGGAGTTAATACTACCATCTAATTCCAGAGTTGTGAGAATGAAGATAATTGTGAAATACTTGTTATCATGCCTAAGATAATAAATGCTCTATAAACATAAGCTACTCTAATACTATAGCTTTCTTTGTAAATCTCTTTATTTTATTTTCTACTACCAGCAACACAGTTCTGAGAAGTGTCCCATGCCCTTTATCAGTCTGCCAGAAGAATCCATGGCATCAAAATGTTACAGAGCCCTGTGCCAGATTATCTTAAAGGTTCGGTTCTGAATTGTTGATGCTCTGACCTTCTGTGGAACTTGTTTCAGCTCCTCCTCCTCATCTCCTATCTCTAAATACCTCATTCCCCACTTGCCCCAAACAAAGCTAAATACCCTATCGCTTTTAAATAGAAGAAAGACTTTTTTTACCTACTCCTCCACCAAGGCTGACACTCCTCCTGAGCCTGCCTGCTGCTTCCTATTCTACAAGGCAGTCATTTTATAAATGTCGTTGACTTTCTGGTTGGCAAGTGAAGTCTACTGAGAATACATGAATCCAGACATGTCAACAGATAGCCAGATAAATTCTATCACCCAAGCATCACCCAATGAGGAGGGGTGAGGAAACTTGGGTCCCAGTACTCCTGGGAGCTCTCCTTGTTTTGCCTTTACAGAACTGTGCATAGCTCATTTTGTCCTGGCCGGACCCATCGCTGGCAGTCTATTAGAAGAATAAACTCTAGGGAGTAAGTGAAGTGTTTATCAGGACAGAGAAACAGTAAACAAACTGCCTTCCTGGGTAAAAGTCTGATGTCCTGGTTCTTTGGACTGTGGAAGGTTGCCTTGAAAACAAGGCTGTCATTTGTCCCTGTGACTGACAACTTGAATCAAATCGTCCCTTGAGGAAAGGCTGATCTGATGTGGAGAGCCCCTGGAGGGGATAGAAGGTGAGAAATGGCATTACGGGGTGCAATACACTATACATACATTGTGCCTAATTCATGATCGCTTAATCTTATTTGAAACAGAAGTCAAGCATTTATTTATTTTTTCTGCTTAAGAACATGCAAAAGGGGAACAACACATTAGGATTTGGATTTTTACTTTGTTTTTTCCATCCCGTAGTATTTTTTTTATTTTAAAAAGGAGCATTATTTTTAAATTTATTTTTTATTTATGGAATAAAACAAGTATTTCCATAACATAGCATAATAAAAAAAAGATGATTGTACATGGAACTGCAAATTCACTAGGCACAACTTGCTATTTCTTTTAAATATTCAATACAGTAGTGTTATTTAAAAGCGGTATTCTTAAAATGTACATTTTCTTGAGTTGATTGGAAGTAATTTGGAATTTTTCCCCAAAACGAGGAGAGCCACAAAATATGATTAAGGTTCTCTAAGCAATTTTTCCTTTAGGCTTTATCAAGATGTCACTTTATAAACTAGGGGCCAGGCTGAGCCTTGCTTGGAGATTCTTGGGTATAGATTTCCTCTCTGCTTCTCCATGTAGCTTATCTTGAATTTCCAGTTCCCTAGGTTAGACAGATGCCTACCTATGCCAGAGAAAACCAGAGAAGTATGAGGCCAGCCAAGAATAAAGCATTTCTAACCAGAGTCAAGAGATTTGGGGAAAATTCTGCCTCCATTTGTGATTTTCAATTTGAACTAATTCCTTCTAATCCTCCAGGGCCACATAGGTAAACTTATAAATCTTTCCTATCCCATACATCTAGCTTTCCACTTCACATAGAAACTTGACAATGAACTGAATTAGAGAAGAGATAGCCTTTCATATGAATGAATTATAAAAACACATGCACAAATATAAGGAAAGACATTGTACACAGTGGAGAATGCTGGAATCAGTCTACAGATTCTGGATTCAGATCCTGCTTCTGACACATACTGACTGTGTGACTTTAGGCAAAATTCTTAACCTCTCAATGCCTCAGAAAACTATTTGAGACCTAAAAGTTTCAGATAAGGTGCTAACCAACGTTGGTAGAAAAAGTATGATATGACATAGTATGATATAAAATGGTTCAATGCAATTTAACATGATGTATAGTATAACATGGTATGACACAATATAATGTGGCATGATTTAATATAACATGATGCTACATAACATGACATAATGGGGCATAATATAAGTAATAGAAAAGGATAAATATGCAATGCTGCAATACAATACAATATGATATATGATATGACATGGTATAATATGGTATGGTGTTGTATGTTAACATGGCAACATGGAAGTCTGGAGCAGTGTATAGATAGGCAGTCTGAGAATCTTGAAGACCTGGGATCAAGTCTTGTCCATGATGTATTTTAACTCCATGTATTATCTTAGGTAAGTCATAATTTCTCAGCAAACCTAAGACTATAATTCTGACTGTAATTTTCACAACAATTTTCATTTGCAGAGGAACTTTTCTGACTGGTAATTCTTTATGCCAATGAAACTGCAGATCTAGAAATGTAAAACAAACACATAAAATATATATGTTTTCTTTTACTGAAATCTTACTTGGAAATTTCCTCATAGCATAATGATGCCTCAGCTTTCTTCAAGTTCTCTCCCAAGGAAGCACAAGCTCTAATAGGTTCTGTCAAGGTGGAAATGTTTCAGATATGGAAATAATGATGGATTTCATTTCTATTATCTGAAAAATCACCTAGATTGGTAGAGGTTTTCTTTTAACTAAACTTATAGCTTTTTGATTAACAATTATTCATTTTCTTTCCTTCTCACTCCACAGCCATTAGGGAAAAAAACAATACACTTTGAAGAAAAATGTATATTTAAATAAACAAACACCTACATTGCCTGAGTCTTTAAAATGTGCATCTCATCCTTAATTTTGCCTAAATCACTCCTCTTTCAGGAGGAGGAGGAAATGATTCATCAACAAGTGTCTGCTGTCATGGTTGGGTATTGCAATAATCAGAGTTCTTAAATCTTTCAAAATTGTTTTAACAATGTAAAGTTCAGAGAAACCCACGTCTAGGTTGGCTTTAAGGGTTAGTAATTTGTGTCAATAGAGGTGGCAAAGCAACTCTTAAAGTTTAGAAAGATCCTGAGGGCTTGAGATCTGCACTGATGTATGGATTATCCACAAATAGTTGAAGTATGCATATGTGTATATGCATAATATATGCATTGGCAATGTATATGTGTATCTACTTACATGTATACATTGCATATATACCTAAGTCTAAGTTTATATCTAAAATTATACATATATACATCTATATATCTCTATATAAATTACATAATTACCATTTGCATATATTTACATCTATCTCTATATATTTCTATCTCCATCTCTAGCCATATCTATAGCTACATATCTATACCTACACCTATATCTATACCTATATCTATATCTATAAACATGTGTGTACATATCTATATATATATCTGTATTCATACCAATATCTATATCAATACCTTCATCTATATTTAGATCCATCCATATTTTTGTTTAGTCCATCCAATTCAAATCACAACACTTATTAAATACCTATTCTTTCAAGCCACTCTTTTAAGTTACAAAGATGAAAACAGAGGAGTCACTGCTCCAAAGAGCTTGTATTCTACTGTCCATTTCTATTTTGTTGAAGAGACATATGTCAACCAAGTTCCTGTAGTATTGATTGAGGACATTCCGTGGTCCAAATAAAGTCAAATCAAGAGCTGAGCAGCTTGGTCAGGTCAGGGTATAGGGGTTACTAGAGGTCACTCAATATGAGTGTTAGCCTTCTTTTATATTTGGGAGGGATTTTTTAAAAATACATCATTCCCAGGTATTCAAGTACTAGGAACCAGAAATTTTACTAGTCCTAAAAATATTACAAACACTAAGGAAAAAACAGTTCCTTTGTAGCTCAGTCAGTGTGGTAGTTTTTGTCTATGTCCCTTCCCTCTTTTTCCTGAGTAGGCTTAAATTTGACCAGATGAGAGAGAAAGGAGCTAGGAGGAGACAGACAAAGACAGAGAGAGGGAAAGAAGGAGACAGAGACAAAGGAAGAAGGAGAGAAAGTTGGAGGCAGAGAGAGACAAGGAGAAAGGCAGGTGGAGAAACAGACACACAGATGGTGAAGAAAAGAAAAAGACAGAGATAGATACAACAACTATAGAGACAGAGAGGGAAAGAGACAGGAAGTGACAGCTACATACAGAAAAGTAGAATGGAACAGAGAGAGATAGAGTAAGACAAAGAAACAGAGAGACAAAGAGAGATGGATGACAGATGGAAGCATAAAAAGGAAAAATCACTATATATTTTCAAATATATTAAAGAAAAATTTAGGAAGAAGTCATAAAATAAATTTTCTTTAAGCTAAATACATCACTTTGTTCTCTAATTTAATTATTAATTTTTCAATTACTCCTGTGATGTTTATCAAGCACTTTCTATACTCCATGCACATTGGGGATACCGATAAAAACAAAGCAGTCCTTTCCTTTAAGGAGTTCAGACTCTAATAAGGGAGGCAATGAGTGCATGATTATATGTATATAAGAGATCTATGGAGATGAGAGGTGAGTTCAGAGAGCAAGGCACCAGATTTTGGCGGGGGGGGGGGTGGAGGAATGGGAAAAGCTTCAACCAGAATGTAGAATTTCAGTTGAATCTTAAAGGAAGTCAGAGAAAGCTCAAGGCAGAGATGAAGAGTGCACTGCAAATGTGTATTGACAGTCACTATAAAGTCATGGAGGTGAGATCTGCAGTACCATGTGCAAAGACAGTATGGTGGTGAGTGTAGCTGGATTGTGGCTGTCATGAAACAGGGTAAAGTACAAGAAAATTGGGAATATAGAAAGGTAGTGGGTTTTTAAAGAACTTTCAGTGCCAAAGAAAGGACTCTTTTTGTCTGGGAGGTAAGCACTGGGGTTTATTGAAAGTGACAGTAGTTTACATTTTTGGAGAATCATTTCAGCAGAAGTGGAGAATGGATAGGAGTGGGGAGAGACTAGAAGCACAGAAACCCCTAGACAGGTTATTATATAGTTTAGGCAAGAGTGGGTATACTAATAAAGCTCTGAAGTGGGTTGTTTGCTGTATGAGTAGAGAGAACAGTAAATACAATTGTTGTTATAGCTGTTAGCCATTTCAGTCATGTCCAACTCTTCATGATCCCCTTTGGGTTGGGTTTTTTGGGGGATGGGGGTATTTTCTTGGCAAAGGTACCAGAATGGTATGCCATTTCCTTTTCCAGATCACTTTTTGGATGAGGAAATGAAGGCAAACAGGGCGAAGTGACTTTTCCAGGGTCAAACAGCTCAGAAGTATCTGAGGTCAGATTTGAACTCAGGAAAATGAGCCTTCCTGACTCCAGACCAGACATTCTATCCAATGTGCCACCTAACTGTCCTATCATATAGTAGAAATGCTGCTAAAGTATCAAGGGTGATACTAAGATTGCGATCTAGAATACCTAGAAACATGGGGGGTGTCTTTAACAATTAGAGAGCTTGGGAGGAAAGGTAAGGTGCTTTGTCTTATACATGTTGAACTTGAAATGTCTAGGACTCATCCAGTTCAAAATATCCAATTAAAATATCCAGTAGGTAATCACTAATATAGAATTGAATTTATGAGTTACCAAGGCACTTTATTATCCACTGGTTCATCTGATTCTCATAACATAGTGAAGGGGTGGGTAAACTAGATTCCTTTGCTCATTTGGCAGAAGAGTAAACTAAGAACAAACTGACAGATCCAAATTTATAATACCAGTAAGTTGTAGATCTCAGATTCTATTAGATAACAGTGTACAGAAGTAGAAATTCAGCTGAGGAAAGGGCCAGAGAATGTTTTATTGATTACTGGAATGTTCATGCAATCATCATGATCGCCATCATAATCATCATTAAAGTTCATGACCAACTGAGCAAAGAACTACAAAAATATTTTTGGAAAAATCAGACATCATTTTCCTAAGAGATAGTAATGGTGGAAGCAAGTACATGCCATTGGTTTTACAGTGTAATTCAAAACATTTTACCTCCAAATGAAGCCTATGAAAACTAAAAGATATATGAATAGTATAGAAGGACCCTCTAGGAGCAATATCTTCATGAACTCAACTAGTAATGTACTGCTAATGAAATGGGAGATGCTTCAGTCACGAGAATTTCTTTGTGAAAGAAGAGAGATTTTTGATGGAAATTCAAGAATGGGTCATTGGCATGAGAAATCACCAGAAAAAAATGACTGCACAACAAAAACAAAAGAACCTATTGTGTGCCAAACTGTGCTTTCCCTAAATATTATCCCTCATTGGATTCTCACAACAACACTGAGTGGTAGGTGCTACTTTTATGTCCATTTTATAGTTGAAGAAACTGAGACAAAAGAGATTTAAGTGATTTGCTCTGGACTACACAGTTAGTAACTATCTGAGGCTGGCGACTGACTTCAGGTTTAGTAACCTATCCACTATGGCACCAAGTGCCTCTAACAAATGAACGGGTCACTGCCATTAGGATTGTCCTTAAGGGTCCTAATCTCATTGATCAACATAAATTGTTCAAGGAAATAGTAGAAAATGCAATACATTATTGCAGACTGTATAACTTCAATGGGGTACATAAGGTGTTCAGGGAGGGGTTAGTATCTCTGAGGTGAGGGTCAGACATGGAAGATTCCAAGGTCATCCACTGCATCCTGGCCCTTGCCAGTGGTCCTTACTATTAACTTGTACTGGACGCCAAAGATTCTGCAAGAGAGAGTGAGGCTGATAACTTTGTACAACTCTGCCTCACTTAAATCCAATTCCTAAGCAAGTCAATTTATCACTATGTGATGTCTGAGCCCTCTTCAAAAACAAAGGAGAAATGCCAACAAAACTTTAGCACCTACCAAATACTTAACAGGATAAAATCTAGTGATGAGAAATATACCAGAAGGCCGTTTTTTCTCAAATATGCAGGTAGTAAATCCCCATACTACAAATACAGGCCTCAAAATGCTCTGAATCCAACCAATAAACTGTACTGGAACTACACTAGAATTAAGGAGAGAACTGGTGACCACAATTGCCTTTATTAAAGACAAAACATTTTAATAAATATCACCAAAGTAAGTATTCATAGTAAACAAGATGCATGGACCAAATAGTTTCCAATTATAGAAACTTTGCTGGGATGATCAAAATGATGTGGAAATGGGAAGAGGTAGATATTATCTGTGTTGTCCTGCCTGCCAGTGGACACATACCAAGAAAAATTTCAGTGAGCCCATAGAGGATGAGTTTACAGCCCAATATTTTTGTTCAAATATAAAAAGCAGTTATTTCCCATTCTCTTTAGTAGTCTGTAGAATGGCAGCAAGATACTGATGAATCATGGGACCACTTCTTTCTGGACACCATTAAAGAAGATGAGAAAAAAATGAGATATTAATGACAGTAAGAATGGACTGCCATATTGAGTGGATTTAAATCTTGCCTTGGACTCAGGAATAGCTGAGATGAAATCTGCTTTCTGAAAGCTACTCTCACTGTGACTGTAGGTAGTTGTTCAACCATTGAGTGCCCCTGGCAAACTTTTATGACTACAAGTGACAGGACTGATGCTGATATGTAATGGTAGTGGAAGCATCTTCACTGAAAGTTTAATGTGTCATTGAAATCAAAGGTCCAGGGCATAATAATAATGATGACACTAGTAGCAATAGCAGTTGCACTTTATACTTACTTTATAGAAGGGAAAAACAGCACCACCACCCCTCATTGTCATAGTGGGTCTGGCATTTAAGTGTGACTTTAAAGGGGAAAAGGGGGCAAAGAGAAATCCCAGGAGGTAAACATGAAGTGGGAGGCCATTTGGACAAAGGAAATGCAAAAAGCTAAGGAAACTTTAGGATTCAGCTAAAAAGAGAAGAGAGATAAAGAGAAGGGGGAGGTGGGGTGATTTTGGCAGAAAAGGGATAGTATTGGGAAAGGGAGATAAAATCTGAACCTACCTCACTAGACTGCTATGGAGATTGCATGAGACAGAGGGTATGGGTTGAACCTATGACTTCATTTTTGTCGGGCATTCAGGCCCTCCTATACTTTCTACTAATGTAGGCCAGTGCCTTTTCTGCCATTTATCATCCAAAGACTTGCTTAGAAAGCTGAGAAACCTAGTGATTCGCCAGCCCTCATGCATTAGATTTGTATCAGAAATTGGACTAGAACACAGGTCTTTTTGGTTTGAGATCAATTCTCTATCCATTAGGGCACTGTCACTCCAATAATTTATATAAATATATATGTGTGCGTGTGCATATATATATATATATACATGTACACATATGTGCATGTACATAAGTATATGCATGTAGATGTATGTGCACATGTTTATACATAACATACACATATGCATGTGTATATATGTGTACCTTTAATATAATATTATATATAATATATATTCAATTATATGTAATATGTATTTAATATATAATATATGTGTATATATGCATATGTGTATGTATATAAATATAGATATATGTAAAATGCTTTTAGGGATAGATAGAGAGCGTAGTGCTTTCAATGCAGAAAGGACTATATAAATACTAGCTAAGAGGTGAGCAGCTAGATGGTGCAATGGATAGAGGACTGGGTCTGGAGTCAGAAAGGCCCAAGTTCAAATCTGGTCTCAGGCACTTACCACCTGTTTGACCCTGGGCAAGTCTCTTAGCCCTGTTTGCCTCAGTTTCCTCATCTATAAAATGAGCTATAGAAGGAAATGCAAACCATGACAGTATCTTTGCCAAAAAAATCCCAAATGGGGTCACATGAGAAGACTGAAAAGGTTGAACACACAAATTAAGTATTGTTACTGCCAACAGGAATTGACACAAATCCTTGATCATTCTTACAATGGCTCTAGAAGGCAGTAAAATTCACATTCACAGAATCATAGATTTAGAGTTGGAAAGAAAGAAAAATAGAGACCGATGAGCTTCCTGCTGTCCTTATTTCATAGTGGAGACAATGGAAGCCCACAGAGGTTAAAAGATATGTCCATATTCCAACAGGGTGTCCTCCAACTTTAAATCCAATGTTTTGCAAGGCTCAGGCAAGATGGTTTCCCATTACTTGCTCTTTTAGAAAGCATGTTCCAGAAGCAATGAGTCTGAGCCAGATAAATTACGTCCCTGCCACTAGTGGAAACTTCAGTTCACCAACCATACTTCAGTGTAGTCTGATGTGCCTAGAAGCAGCTCACAGCTCTAAATGATAATTGAACATATTAATATTAACCGAGAAGAAAACTGCTACCCCATGCGTTTTATTCTAATTACATATTGTACAAAGATAAAAGGAAAAAGGCCAGGCTAATTGCCTTGTCTGGAAGAGAATTTGGCTTGAAATATATTTGTGTGACTGTAACAAGCCAAAGACAGAGACAAAATAATGACAATATTAACAACAGAAAAATGTTCATTTTTATAATGCTTCTTGGGAATTCCTTACAGTCTTGGTAGGTAAACAGTGCATACGTTATTATTCCTTTTTGTAAATGAAGAAACTTAAGCCCAAAGATTTTACATGACCTGCCTAAGGTCAAACAGTTTATACTTTTCAGCACCTAGATGTGAACTCATATCTTCTGTGGCCTTTTCCTTGCCACGTTGATGAGGGCATCCTTGAGAAGTAGGTCTATATTGTCAAAAATAACACCCCATCTTGCAGCAGCATTTTCTTCCTAGACCTCTCCACCTCAATGTAGCTTAAGGATCTCATATTAAATAGATCCAAAATGAGATGTGTCATCCCTTGCCATAAATCCACCTCTGCTCCATCTTTCGTTGTTGTGGTGGTGGTGGTAGTTGTTTTTCAGTTCTTCCAGCAATGACTGACTCTTCTTTACCACATTCAGGATTTTTTTGGCAAAGATACTTCAGTGGTTTGCCATTTCCTTCTCCAGCTTTTTTTATAGATAAGGAAACTGAGGCAAACAGGATTAAATGACTTGTCCAAGGTCACACAGCTAGTAAGTCTAGTTTGAAGCCAGATTTGAACTCAGGTTTCCTGATTCCAGGCCCAGCACTCTAAGCACTGCCCATCTAGCTGCCAGCTAACTTTCTAGTCACTTAATTTCAAAACCTTGTAGTAATTCTTGACTTTTACTTTTATCTCATCCCTTATATCCATTCAGTTGTTGAGTCTTGTCAATTCTACCTACCCCCACATTTCTCCCTTCTGTCTCCTCTATATGTCTATGACCACAACCTCTTGCCTCTTGCTCCTGGGGTCAATAATGCTGTACTGGAGGTGAAAAGCCCACCTGGACTCTGAGTCCTGGAAGCTTGTGACTCATATTCTCAATCTTAGAAGTTGGAAATTCCATTGTCTTCAATTAGAACAGAAATGAACAAGTGAAACTAGGTCAAAACTGAGCCCCTTTTCTCGGGGGACACATGACTTCAGAAGGGAAAGGCACTACAGCAGAAGTGTCAAACTCACTGGTGAAATTCCCTAGTGCACTGATCTAGATTAAAATCTAATTGGGAAATGTTTAACTAAATCCTAAAAATCTAATAACAACATAGAGCATGTTCATTTGCAGTTTTCTAAGTCAATATGCAGTCTTCAAGGATGCATTTCTATTTGAGTTTGACACCACCATTCTAAGGTATATCCCATAGTCTCTCCAATGCACTCCTTTTACTGATCATGATGATTCTTTTGGAAGCCATCTTCCCAGAATCCTCCCCACATGGGGAGGTTGCAACAGCCAATTGAATTGATGAACTCCATGTGTGCCAGATCTTCATTCCTCTGGGTTCACGATAGCCTACTTTCCTTGCATGGTATGTACTCCCTCCATCTCCTAACCATTCAGAACATCAGTGCCCAGCTCTGGGCTCACCTTGGAGGTCTTTCCTCATTCATCCTAGTTCTTAACTCTCCCTCCCTTGTTAAGCTTGTTACATTTACTTAGTTATGTATGTGCTCTAGTCAATAGAAAATAAAAGTTCCTTGAGGGCAAAAAGTATTTCATCTGTCCCTCCCTTCCCAGTACCTAATCTTACTTATTAATTACCTAGTTACTCAGGTGTTAATAAGCAGTTGTAGAATTTAACCAAATAAAATTCATGACAGAACAAAAAAAAACTCCGTTCTCATTTTTTCTGAATAGAGGCAAAAACAGAACATGCTAGAAATTGCAGGAATGTACACATCAAGGAGAAATCATCAATAAAAGAACCTGCTTCTTATACAAAAAAACAAAAACAAAACAAAAATAATGAAACATATTGCATCATTGCCTAAAGAAATACCAGGGAACCACCTTCATTCCAAGCAAACCTTATATCCGAGTAATAATATTACTCCAGTTCCCTTCTCTGTAGGAGTTCAAGTAGCAGCCCAGGAGTCATCTCTAGTGGTCCCCAGTAGTGATTATAGTAATATCTCCTTTCAGAATCTTTATCTTCAAAATAGAAATAGAGTTATGGCACATCTCTGAGCGAAGCATTAACCACTCTTTGACAGTCAATAGGGAGTACTATTTGCTCTCCAGAGTTAGCTTGACAAGCAATGGATCTTTTCCCTAGGTCTTTCTGAGGAAGGAGGCAAAGGCTGGAATCAGGGTGGAAATTGCAAAGATTCCATATATTAGCGATATATAAAATGTAATGTGTTTTTTTTGGGGGGAAGGTAAAAATCTAGGAAAAAGGACCTGGCTATCCTTTCAATAATGGATTTCATCTCATTCAGATATGTATGAGAAAGAAGTTACATAGGTCTTCAGCACAATTCTGAGTGTCCAAGAGCTTTCATGTTTTTAACCTAAATCTGATGCTCTAGTAACAAAGTAGAAAATGTAAATTAGCTTTTCAGTTTTTAACCTATGGGTCAACTAATCCCTTTAAATAATTGAAAGTGTTGTCTTGTTAAGACAGCCTTAAAGAGAGTGAAAGGAAAAGACTCTGTGGGACCATACATTTCAAAGTGTGATTCTGGTTTAATCAAGATAAAACTCTAATTTAGGCAATTAGCTACTAAATTGTTTGTGGCTACAATGGAAGGAAATGTGAAAGTTTGCTTTTTTTTTTTTTTTTGCTTAGCTTATCCCCAGATGGGACAGGCAGCTACATCTCAGAATATTTTGGTACGAAGGAGCCACATAGCTCTGTCTCCTGACAATGTTTGGGACAATAGAAAACCCAAATCATTCAGGATGACCTGTAGATTGGCTATGATCCATCAGGATCACCTGTGGATTCAGGGTGTTATGTAAAGGTTATCAATTTCAGAGAGAGAGCATAGGTTTCAATCCTGACTTCACTACTTACCTGTATGACCTTCAGCAAATCATTCTCACTGTCTGGGCCTTAATGTCCTTATCAGTAAGTTTATCAGTAAAATGAGAGTATGGGCTAAGTGGCGCATAAGTCCCTTCCAATTCTAAATCCATGATTCCATGACCATCAAGAACGAGTTTTAGCTGTAGAAGTTGTGAAAAGGAGTACACCTAAAGTGAAGGCGGAGCAATCGTTTGCTCTCTCTGTGACGCTAGAGAAGTCAGCCTCTCCCAAACTCAATTTCCCCATCTATAAAATGAGGCAATGGATTAGTTGGTCTTTGAAGTTCTCTAAATGGACTCTAAAGTCATCATGTATAAAATCCTGGCCACAAAATCAATAATTTTGTTCATGTACTTTGTATCTTTCAGTACAAAGATGAAAACAAACAGGGTCATTCCCTCAGAATAATGACAAAGCTGAAGAAAAATAATTATAGATAACATTTATAAGGTAATTTAAAGTTCCCCAAAGCATCTTACGTACATTAGCTCCTTTGATATTCAAAACTAGCCTATGAGAAAATTATTATTTCCATTTTACAGATGAGAAAACTGAGATTCAGAGACCAGGGTCACAGAGTGTAGCAGAGACTGTGTTTGAACTTAGCTCTTTCTGACTCCATTTCCACTGCCCCATTCTATTTTCCTTTGGGGGGGGGCAGAGAGAGGAATATTATGTTACTATTTTATATCACGTTATATCTTGCCATGTTATAATGGGATTAGTAGGAAGAGGTCATGAGTAGTAGGAAGAGGTCATATTTGCCTCCTCACCTCAGGCACCCGGTGCCATTTTCATTGATTCTCTCCTGTCCTAACATAAAGGATTCCCATATGTTCAAATTTTCTTTAACTGAAAGTTCTTCATTCAGTGTGTTGACTTTCCCAATCAATTTCTATCACCATTAAGCACTTGATCACTCATGGAGGAAAGAAGGTTATATGTCTAGTTAGAGGAATTTTAGTGTCCATTAAACTTGTATGATATAATTTTCTGGGCCTTCAAAATACTTTAGTATTTCTGTGAGGTTTATAGGGCAGGTGTTCTTCCATGTTACAGACGTAGAAAACAAAGATCAGAGAGATTTTAGAATTTATCCATCATGCTACTGTTTATAAGTGACAGAGATCAGATGTGGACCTAGCTACTTTGATGACAAGTTCACTTATTTCAGATAAGATTTTTCTCACAGAAAGCAAATAGGTAGATTTTTAGGAGTGAAAATAAAGAGTGGGGTAGAAGGTAGAAAAGGGGGTCTTTTCTCTTGCCCCCTCATCATAGTGTAGAAAGACTCTGGAGTTACTATCTTAATTCCCAAAGTTATTGACAGGTCAGATACCCAGAGGGTGACTGCTAAATCTCTCATTAGTTCTAGGATATCCTTAAAAAGCTGGGACTGAGTTTTCTATAATTATATAATTCATGAGGCCCAATACTCTATTATGCCCATTGAGCACCCCTTGATATCAATTAGTCAGCTAGATCTAATTACCTTATAGAAAGAGGGATTTACAATAGGGATATATTAAGAACTGTAGGTACAACACATTCCTAACAAAGTTTAGGATACACTCTCCTCATGATACATGTATTATACAAAGAAAAGTGGGATAATGTTTAGAAAGTACATGTGACAAAGAGGTAAGTCATAGTTCTTGGTTGCCAAAAGTCTTTCTCTCCCTTTTAAGAGGTGCTGACATTCCACGTAGTTATGTTTTAGCCCTCTGCACTGCTCTTTTGCAGAGTTATGAAATATCCTTTCTTTACTTTCTCTCCTTCCTATCCTTTCTTGTTTATATCTAGTTTTTTCTCAGCCCATTGAAGACTCTGCTACCAGTCATTGATGTGTAGAGATACTGTTGAGGTGCTGAGGAGAAGCCCAAGTCTTCTGACCCTTCAATATTCCTCTTAGGGTCCATGAGACACACTCAAAAAAAGTCTTTTCTCACTTTCTAATCTCCATTCCTTCCCCCCAAAAGAATAATGGTTCCCTCTCAGAAGCTTGACTAGAAATGCTCCCTTCTGACTCAACACTGGAATGCTGGAATCCAAATCTGCTTCCTTTTGTAGAGCACACCGTCAGATCATATATTAGCTTAATCCTTTTGATAAATGGATTCATTAAATTAATGATTCAGCAGATGTTTTCTGACTTAAAAACTCTGTCTTCTCATTTGATAAATGTAGAGTGTCTTTTCAATTTATTTAAATGGAATGGATTGATTGATCCAGTAGAACCCCACACCCCACCCTCATACTCAGATCATAAAAAAAAAAAAAAATAGAACTATAAGGGACCTTAGAGGACATGGAATCCAGTCTCTAATTGTAAAGATTAGTAAACTGAGTCACAGAGATGTTAATTCATATCTGGGGTAGATCTGAGTCCTAGCTTTCCTGACTGTCCTTTACTTTATCCATACTACCACTATGGGATGCTCTACAGGATCTGAAAGGTCAGCCAATTTATCTCTTCAATCTACACGTGAAGAAACTTGCAAACTAGAGAGATTAAGTGACTTTGCTAATGCCACATGGCGAATAAAAGTGATATCAGGTTCCTGAAAGGTAATCTGCTTGCATTTTCACATTAGAGTTCTCTAAATGACTGAATTTTGAAGAGTAAATAATAAGAATTTCTTTGCAAACCAAAAAACTTTGGTAGTTATTAGGTGAAGCGAAACTCATTCCAACATCATTGACTTCTTGCCCAGATACCCTCTGTGCTTTGTTCTTTAAAAGTCTTGCAACATGTCTTGGGACTAGTGACTTTAACCCTTAATACGATGGAAATAGACAGGGATTTGGAGTCAGGGTACCTTGATTCAGCATCCCAATTCTGCCAGTTAGTTCCTGTGTGATCTAGGATAAGTCACTTAAACTCTCTGTGTTTCTAAGCAGTTTCCTTCTAAGTAAACCTGTGACAAGGGGGAGGATGTTTACTAGATGCCCTTTAAGGTTTCTCCCAGCCCTATACCTAGCATCCTACTGATCCCTCTTTTCTATTCCCAAAGGGATAAAAATCATCCTGACTTAGCTCACGCTATGTCTTTTCCACTGACAGTGAGAATTTTTAAAGCATGCTCAGAAGGACCTAAGATTCCCCATATCACAGTGCAGCAGATATGGGCCAAATACATATAGATGTGCATGTGAATGTATGTATGTATAAACGTAGGTATGTGTGCATGTGTATATGTATGAATACACACATACATGTATTTCCCATGGACCACCTCTATCCTTCCAAACTGGAGATCTCACAGGACAGAAATTTCCCTTCTCCACTAGTATTGTATTGTCTAATGAAAGTATTCATTTTTCCGTGAACTCAAAACCCTATTAAATAAAATGTCCCCAAAAGATTTTTCCATATCAAGGGGGAACTTTAGTGACTTAATGATGCACTGCCATTGAATAACACATCCTAAGGAATTAAATCTTAAATGTGACTGATTTTAAAGCCGAAATTAAAAATTGATCAGTTAGAAATGTAATTGTGAAAGGTTTAAAACTTGTTCTGTGTAGCACCAGAAAGAACTATAACCAAAAGATAAGAATTGCAGAAATAAACACTTTGGTTCAATATTAGGAATAATTTTCTAAGAATCAGAAATTTCAAATGAAGAAATGTATCTTCTCATGGATTACTAACTCCCCTTTATGAACAGTGTCAGAATGGATGTGAGACTGGATAGCATTTGGCAGGATTGTTGATGGTAAGAAATTTACAGAGAAAGTTTCTTCCTCAGGTAGCAGGAGTCAATCAAATGCCTAATGAGTTGAGACCCCTCCCCCATTTCACTTGATGAAATTACAGGAAAAAATTGAAAAATTTTAATTTTTTGTCTGTTACTTAACCTTTACATCCTATAATTTTACCAAATAGCTTATCAACTGCATTTCCCCAATGCACTTGTAGAAGTTATAGGATGTAAGGGACAGGAAAAAAAAGACAATGAACTATTAGGCTTTACCCATTTCATCTAATAATTTCATCAAGTAGATTGTCAAAATCTAATTAGTAGATGGAAAAAAATCTACTTGGTAATTGGAGAATTTAAATTTTCCTCATCCATTGATAAGATGCATAGATAGTGAAGTTCATATTTTTTAAAGTTAACTGCTGCTCTCATTGAGAGGACCATATGTGATGAAATCAACATAATGTTATCCCCCAAGAGAAGCATCTGGCAGAACTGATTATTTGCTGGGAATCCCTCTTTCATTTGGACACTAATGAAACATATATTTTTGTATACAGCAATAGAGAGGTTTCTTTGTTTAACTATGCATATTTGTTGTAAAAATTATGCTGTTTTTTTTATTTTTTTTCCGATGGGGTGGGAAGTAGGAGGGAGAGAAAATAAGAGTTATTGCTTTTTTAATGCAGGAAGGTGCTATAGATACGAAATTTTGCATGTATTTCCTAAGTAGGTTACTATAATATTAGCTTTACTTAACCATTTTATATATTATGAGAGATCATGAACAGATGTAATCTATGTTTGTCATTTTAATCGATAAAACTTTAAAAAGAAAAATAACTAAATTATACATTCTCCATAACAGCAACTAATGTCTTCGGTGAGCACACATCCTCCTTTTGTTCTTACTTTGATTTAAAAAGAGTGTCATCAGGCAAACTTGTCCTTACTGTTATATCTCTCAAGCAATTTTGAATCATTTTGCCATATGAATGGGAAATACTTTGTTGAAGGACAAGCAATGAGAAAACAATTTGCTTCTGTTTAATAAAATGTCTTTTTATGGCCATAACTGTATCTTTTCTTTACATCTTTCAGTCAAATTGTACCTATAAAAATGTGCCCCGCTATAAAATATCATTTGCAGAAGTCAATTATTAGCATTAGCAGCAAGAAGCAGTGTGGTATAATGGATAAAACCTCAGTTCTATGACTGACAAGTATCAACTGGGTGACCCTAGGAAGGTCACTTAACATGTTAGTACTCCAGTCAACTCTTTAAAAATATCACAGCAGTGAAAGTGTCAACCTGAGCTAAAGGCAGGAGTTTCCTCACATTTGAGTTCCTTATACTGATGAAGGAAATGGAAACCATTCCAGTATCTTTGCCAAGAAAACTCCAAATGGGGTCATGAAAAGTCAGACATGACTGAAATAACTGAAAAACAAAATAGGTCTAGCCAATATCCCTAATAACTCTCATCCCACCTTCTTTCAAGATTCAAATAACTAGTCATTTACTTTTTCTTTGCATGTTTTTTGTTTGTTCTGTTTGTTTGTTTGTGTTAAGAGTGCACCATTTGTGATTGTCATGGAAGTTTTGACTTGCTCTATTTCTGACCTACATTGATCTGGACCTTCTTAGACAGGCTGGTGTCTAACAGTTCCCAGAGGATCACCCTGTTAGTGCCAGATCTGATGTTTGCTACAACTCAGACCTCCTGAACTCAAGCAATCCCCCAGCTCCAGTCTTCCCAGTAGCAAGTACTAAAGCAATATACCACCTGGACTGGTCACTTGGTCACTCCAGTTTATGTTGGTGTCAACTATGCACTTTCTACTCTAGTTTATTGTGTCCTAAACCTCTGTTGATCCCTTAGGCTATGGCACATAACTGAACATAAGATTCTATTTTATGTGATTATATTCCAAGTTTCACTCATTCATCACTTGTTAAAATACTGTAAGCTACCAAGCAGTGCAGGGGATAAAGTGTTAGATCTGGAATCAAGAAGATCTAAGTTCAAATCCTGCTTCAGATACTTGCTGTGTGGTCCTGGGAAAGTCACTTAACTTCCACCTGCCTCAGTTTCCTCATCTACAAATAAGGAATAATATCATCACCTATCTCCCACAGTTGATATGAGGACAAAATGAGATAATATTTATAAAATATTTAGAACACTGCCTGACATAGCTGGCACTTACTAAATGTTTTTTCCCTTCCTTTCCCCAACTCTACTCTTTTATATCTCTCATATCCTTTAATTCAGTGCTGGGTCTATGGAAGTTTTTCAATAATTACTTTGATCTGTACCGAATAAATCTCAGAATTAAAAAAGATAATAATGAGATTTATACAAGGGTCACTTATTACCAACTGTCTCATATCTAATCTTTTCCTTGTTTTTCAAAATTTCTTCACTATGCAAATATATTAATATCAGTATGATAAATTACAGCACATTTAACTACAAGAAGTCAGATAGACAGTCAGGGGACAAGCATTTATTATGTGTAAAAGCACTGTGCAAAGCACTAGGAGTATAGAAAAGGCAAAATCAGTCACTGACCTAAAAGAGTATTCATTAAAATAAAGACAGTTGAGGAAGAAGATAATATTTTTTTTTGTTTCAGACATAAATTGAATGCCTTTGTTCTTCAGTTGAATTGGTCCCTTACCAATTAGCAAGTAATTATTATTTATTAAGTATCAGAGGCAGGCATAAGAAATACAAAGAAAAGAGAAAATTAAACAGCCTCCTCTTCTAAGAGAGGACATTTTAATTGGGAGGACAATATGTAAGTGGTTATGTATATAAAAATATAGACAGGGTAGATGCAAGGAGAATGACGAGAGAAAAAGGCATTAGGTGATAGACACAGGGATAAATAGACAGACAGACAGACAGATAGATAGATGATAGATAGATAGATAGATAGATAGATAGATAACTTTTTTTAAAAAATTGACTTTCTTTGTAATATCCTATTTTTATTTTTTGTATTTAAGATTACATTGAGAAAGAGGGCATAGGATTCACCAGAATAAGGGAGTTCCATGAAACAGATAAGAGTTACAAAGTTGCCACTGGCATCTGCGGAGCTCTTTGGTCAATGACTACACTTTTCATCATGCTGATTGGATTGGCTTCCACTCATAGTCATTCTCCTTCACCACTAAACAATGGGGACAAAAGGGAAATAAAAGTGTGAGTTTTTCCTCCTATGCCTTTGGAATGGTCATAGATGTCATTGAAGAAGCAGGCAGTCTTTGGGACTTTAGCCATGTGTATAATGGTATCTGCCAAAGAGAACATGCAGAAGACCTTCACAGTCAGAGAGAATCTCTCTTCTGTTTCCACCTTGGGCATGATACCCACACTGAATGTGAAGATCCCCTTTGGTGAATGTACATCGACATATTTTCTGCCTTGCTCCAAGGGAACAATCAGAAGATCTCTAAAGGGAGTAACCTCCAGGATAGAATTGATCATGTCACTCCCTATTTAGTCAATGCCAATGACTTTCTATTGCCTTCAGAATCAAATGCAAAATTATCTTTTTGACTTTTAAAAACCTTAATAACTGGGCCTTTTTTCTACCTGTCTAGTCTTCTTACTCACTTCTTGTTCTCTGAGGTTCAGTAACACTGACCTCTTTCTTGTTACTCACATGTGAAACTCCATCTCCTAAGAGCAGATAATTTTTCCTTCATGTTCCCCAAATCTAGAATTCAAGAAACCTTCCTCAAGAGGCCTCTCCTAGTATGCCTTAGTCTTAATGTTTTTGCTCTGAAATTATTTCCAATTTACCCTAAGTAAATCTTGTTTGTACATAGTTGCTTACATCTTCCTCTCCGTTAAGATGTCAACTCCTTGAAGGCAAGAATTGTTTAATTGTTCCTGTTGTCATCTTTCCTTCTCTCCTCAGTGCTTAGGACATTTTCTAGCACTTAGGAGACTCATAATGAATATTTTTAATTTGATTTGAATAGGTAAGAAATATGTGTATACAGCATGTGTGCGTGTGCGTCTCCTTAGAGGATTGTGTTTTGCTCTGTTAGATCTTTTGATCTTGATTTAGACAATGTCTCACCCAGTTTACTCATCATGACAGGGAGATGAGACTAGCCTTAAAAACACTATGCTATCTCTGTCAATTTCAACTATGTTAGAAAAGCTTTGAGGATTGCCCTAGTCAAAGTCTGAATCTACTACTTGAGAACCAATGTAAAGATGCCCATCACAAGTTATTTGACAGTTAAGGGATGAATTATCTAGCCATAGACTGATTTATGTACAGATAGATGGATGAATGAATGGAAATCTTTGAAACAAAGAAAACTAACTTGACCTTCAGTCTGAGTCCCTCTGCTTCCCCAATGATGTCAGAAAGGTGGAAAATGGGTGGAAGATACTATGAATCACATAGAAAATTTCAGAACCTCTATAAGCATTAACTTCACTGTGGAACTCTAAATATAAGACCTTTGTCCAGTGACAAATAAATAAACTGATATGCTATTTAAATAACTACCATATCAACACTGGTGGTGTTACATTAATGAAAGCAGAAGAAAGATACATGAATTTGTTGATGTTCTTGTCATGTCAGTCATGACAGACTTTGGGACCCCATTTGGGGTTTCTTTGCAAAGATAATGCACCAGTTTCCCACTTCTTTCTCCAGCTCATTTTGTAGCTGAAAAAAATTGAGGCAAATAGGGTTAAGTGACGTGCCCGACACAGCTAGGAAGAGACCAGATTGGAACTCAGATTGTCTGAGACTAGAATGGAACTCAAGAAGATGAGTCTTCCTGGCTCTAGGTCTAGCACTCTATCCATTGCACCAACATTTACATATAAATAGAAGTATAAATCTTATAAAAACAAACAAAAGATTTGACAGAGTTGGTTTTAACATGGACCCAAAGTGAGTAATAAGGCAATAAACTAACATTTGGTAACTGCCTACTATGTACTAGGCACTGCCGAAAACAATAATTAGAATAACTTATGGAAACACTTAAACATCTCATCTTCTGGAGCTCATGAATGAAGATAAGCAAAGTAACCATCATGTATATATTTGTAATTTGTAAATCTGACCATACCACCCTCCCCCAACACGCACATACTCTCTCTCTCTTTCTCTCTGTCTCCATATATGTATATATATATATATATGTATATATATGTATATATATATACATATATATATATATACACATATACATACATCTCTAAATGTGTATTATATATGCATGTATATGTATTTGCATATTATATATATACATATACATGCATATATTTTTTCAAGAGTGTCCCTCAACCTCAGGAACAAACATGATCTTTCATTTGGGATTTAACTCTCTCCATGATCTCTCCATAAATTTAAATCTTCCCATAATCCATTCCTACCTTTTCAGTCTTCTTACATTTTCTTCTATGCATGCCACAGTCTGGCTATGCTGGCTTATGCTTTGCTGCTTAAACACAACACTCTCATCTCCTTACTCCATGTCTTTGTACTGTCTCTTCTCCATGCCTGGCTTCAGTTTCTTCTAGTCTCAACCTCCTGGCTTCCCAGCCTTGCTTAAAGTCTCAGTTGAAACCCTATGTTCTGCAAAAGCATTTTACGTGTCATCCTCTAGGCACCTAAAGCTAGTTTCTTTCCTCTGAGATTACTTTCCCTTTGTCCTATCTAAAGCTTACCTATATATAGTGTTTGAGTACTGCCTCCTCTATTATAATGCAGCTCCTTGAAGGGAAGGACCGTGGTTTTTGCCTTCCTTTCCATATCAATGCTTTACACAGTGCCTGGTATACAGTAAGGGTTTAATGAATGCTTATTGACTGACTAGCCAATGTCTGCTGATTGCGGATGAAAAAAGAGGTAAGTTATATGAAGAACTTGACTGACAAGATCCTTCAAATCCAGTCAATGTATACTTTAATATTTGGTAACTTCAATAATTATGAATAACAACGAGGATGGTGATATTATCACTTCCAAAATATTATAGATTTTGCAAAGGACCTTATATTTACTATATGATCTGATCCTCAAAACAACCTTGTGAAGTAGTTGTAATAATTACCTCCCATTTTAAAAATGAGGAGCCTGAGGTTGAGTGTTACTGACTACAGTCACATTGGGCGATGACTAACTTTAATAGACTTGGCTCTTCTCAGCAATACAAGGGTCTGAGACATCTCCAAAAGGCTCAAGATGGAAAATGCCATCCACATCCAGAGAAAGAACTATGGTGTCTGAATTTTAATTCTATGATTTATTTTCATTTAACAATAGAATATTTCTCTCTAAGATACACACAAACACACATACTTATGTATACAAACATATACAAATACACACACACACATATATATATATATGCAAACACACATAATAGCTCCAACCTTACACATGTAAGTAAGACTCCTTTTCCTGATTTCAAATTTGATCTTAGATAGTTCGTAGCTGTCTGACCCTGAAAAAGTGACAATTCAATCTGTCCGTTTGCTTATCTGTAAAGTGAGATGAAGATGACGCACCACTCCAGTATCTTTGTCAAAAACAAAAAAAAAACAAAAAGCAAAATAAAAAATGGGATCACAAAGAAATAGAAATGTCTGAAAATGACTGAACAACAGCAGCTCAACACCTCAGCACCCTCAGTTTCCTTTCCCTCTGATTGGAAAGTTGGAGAACAGAGCAATAAGATCCTGCCAACACCTCCCTAAGGCAGCCAAGTGGTACAGGAGATGGAGTTCTGTGCCCAGAGTCAGGAAGGCTCATCTTTTACTGGCCTCAGACATTTACTTGCTGTATGATCCTGAGCAAGTCACTTAACCCTGCTTCCCTCATTTTCCTCATATGGAGAAGGAAATATGACAAACCACTCCAGTGTCTTTGCCAAGAAAACTCTGGATGAGGTCACAAAGAGTTGGACACAACTGAAATACCTTAACAGCAACCAGAGCCTATGCAATGAAGCTATTAGCCCCCAAGTATGAGAAATGGAGAATGAAAGATGAGATATTGTCATTGCTTATGATGATGCAATAAATTAATAAATAAGAACCATTTGCTAAAATGAGGAGGCCAAAAGAGTCTAGGAAATATCTTAACCAGAACTACTTGCTCAGCTTGACAAGGAAAAGAGAATGAAAGCATAGAATAACACTGGGTTAGACCTCAAACTCATTTGGAAAACAGTACAGAGGATCATTGAGAGCGATTAGGAGCATTATCTCCTCAAGAGAATGAAAAATCAGTGGGTAAAAGAAGTCTACAGTAAAGGTCAACATGAGATCTAAATGAATCCGCCATCCTTAAAAGATTTCTGAGTGAAATTTTCAGAAGGATGCTAAAATGGAATAGTTTCCCCAGCTATTTCATATAATGATTTATTTTTACCTTCGGTAATGGTGTAAACACCACATTTGGATGCTAACAGCTCAGTCTCTGATTTGCTTTATGATGAGGCTGAAATTGAAGTGAAAAAGACGAAGTCCAAAGGAGCCTCTGGAAGATATAAAGGACAACCCAAGGACATCAATGCTGAGGATCGCAGAAAGCACGAAGATATTGTTTCACAAGCCACAAGATTGACAAAATTATTTTTTAAAAAGTAAACAAATTATAAATCTTATAATCACCAAAAAAGTAAACTGATAGAATTAATAACTACCAATGATTATTTTTACTTTCTCCGCTCTATTTTTGTTTAAATAAATTGATCAACACAAATACAAAGGGTGCTCTGAACAAAATAATGATAAGGGAATAGACCGGCTCTTACAAATGTCTCTGTAAAGAAGACTATATAGTTCCAGAATTGACTAAAATATATGGGAAATTAATATATACATATCTATTAATATCATTTGTGTACCTATACCAATATATAATATTCAAATAAATGCATATTGTGTACATACATTTATATATAATTCCCTAATGAGTTGAAAATATATATGTCTAAAATAGTGTTTCTTAAGGAATGAACCTAATGGTCCAAATTTTGGTTCATGTGTGGGCCTGAGGGTGTGGTGAAAGAAGAGGGTATTTGGACTAGCTGTCTGCCTGCTACAGAGGAAGGACAGAGTTTGTGCATACATTAGGTAAATTTTAAAAGTTGTTTCCTTTGTGTGTTTCTCCCAAAGGCATTTAACCTATAGTATAACATGTTCAGCTTGATGTATCACAAAAAATAAATCCCCATAGACCACTAGGAAGAGAATTTTATGTATGAGAAAATAGCTGTCGTAAAATTCCATAATCAAATAATTCCTCTCTTACCTCCACCCCCACTCCCTACTGCTGGTGCTCCTTGCTTTGGTGACTATCCAGCATATTCCTTCTTTCAACTGGGATTTATGTGCCACTCAAGTTACATGACAGAATAGGTTGTCTATTTCACCAAAGCCATGCCACATCCTTAAATCATAAGGAATTGCTTTAATACTAAGACATTAACCAAACTCTAGGATTGCTCCTGGAGAATACAGGATCCTGGTCTGCCATTTCCAACTGCCACCTTGGAAAATCCAATACTTCCTCTGATGTTTTCTCCCCAACACAGACATGAAGCTGGAAGCAAAAGTGAGGGGCCACATGGTGCATTTCTAAAAGACAATTTATGGCCAGAGAGAAGACAAATTGCCTGAGAAAAAAGAAATTCAATTTCATTTGTTCGTTTATCAGCTGCCCCCATAGTTAATGAACAGTGCTCCATGTAAAATAGAATTTAGACAATTTTGAGGTTTTCTAAAGGAGAGATGGATCACAGCGAGTGAAAAAAAAACAGATGAAGAAATGATATTATTTCCATCCTAATCTATGCTGACAGTAGGCAGAGCAACAGGGACCTTCTCCAGTCCCTTGCCTTGTTAGGATTCTCTTGAATAGAAAAGGGGTAGGGGCATAGAGGTTCCCTCTCCAAGTATTTCTCTGAAGATATTGCCTTTGCTGGAAGTTCTTGGAATGGAAGCTGACATTAATCATGTAGCATGTTCCAAAAAATTCCTGGGACTCTTCTTGTTCCTTTAATTCAACTAATAAGCTGAGAATCGGAATGTGGCAGGGGTTTGCCTCCAACTCTACGACAGTGCTGGGGTTCAAGAGGAAAAATGCCTGCAGCCACTGAAGGGTTTCCTTTCCTTCTGTTTTTATAATAAACCCAAGTGTGATTAATCTCCTCTCATATAGGCTTTTTCCAGAACCTAGTCCCATCTTGGAAGTATCTCTGAAGGGCCAATATCAAAGGAAAGCTAGAATGACTTTTTTTTCTTATTTTCTTTCCTGGAATCTTACCAGAATCATGGGCAAACAGCTCATCTCTCTGTTGGAAAACAAAAGAAAATTTGCATACTCTTAATGATGGCAGTGGTGGTGGTTGTTATGATGATGGTGATGATAATTTTTAATTGTTGATATTCTTTTATATTAATAATAATCATAGTTCCAATGCTGAGAATTCTTTCCCTCTTCATCACTACCTCTTGATTTCCCTAGCTTCTATAAGTCCCAACTAAAATCCTCCCTTTTTGATCCTGGTGCCCTCCCTCTGAGATAAATCTCAATTTATCACATCTACATCTTGCAAATCACATGCCCAATAGACTGCTACTTCCTTGAGAATAATGGTGTTTTGTGGAGGTGGTGGTAGTCTTTCTCTGTATCCCCAGAGCTCAGCAAAGCGTCTGGAACATAGTAGGCATTTCATAAATCCTGATTAACTTCATTTGACTCAGAATTTGCCGTATATTATCTCATTTGATCTTCAAAGCCATCCTCTGGGATACATGGGATAAGTATTATCAGTTCTATTTTACTAATTAGGAAACAGAGGCTCAGAAAGTTCATAGGCCCCTATATTCATAGATCCAGAACTGCAAGAGACCTAAGAGGCTATCTAGTCCAAACTCCTCGTTTTAAAGGTGAGAAAACTGAGGCCAAAGTGATCAAGTATCTTGCCATGGTCACCCAGTAACATAGCAGGGATCTAATCCAAGTCCTGTAACTATAAAGAAGCCATTCTTTCCCCTGAAGCTATAAATGTCAGAACCCAATTAATTAAGTACAGCTAAAGGCAGAGCATCTTCGCCTCACTGCCCTTGTCCCTTAAATGCTAAGCTAGGAATAACTTGGATGCAACTAGGGGAAAAGATTTTCTTTTTCTAAAATGCATTACTTTCAATTTTAAAGCACGGTCTAAACAATATATTGAAATTCAATTTGGGATGATAGTCCCATCACTCCAAAATAACTTTAAAATGAAGAATACCTGTTCATCCCTATAGAGTAGTTTAAACAGAAAAAGTCCCTGGCATCTCAGGGGCTCAGAGTCCAATTCTCAATATTCTACTTCCTGACTGCAGGCAACCAGATATCTTCAGGTTTTCTTGAAAGATCATGTTTTACAGCACCAAAATGGGATGCCACTTTAGGAAATTGTATGGTCTTTAAGACCTCTCAGGAAATTTGTACTTCTTACTCTATCCAATCCGCATTCCACATCCTCCCTTAAATACTCTCTCAGCTTATAGAAATTGAAGAAACAAAGAAATGATCTTGCTATTATGTCAAAAATAGTGGATTTATTAACAGCCTGGATTAGAAGGGAACTGGGGAGAGGCATTTTATTAAGCACTTACAGTTGCTCCAGGTACTAAGCTAAGCGCTTTACACAAATTCTATTAAGGATCACTAGGTCAGGGGTGGGGAAACTGTGGCTTCTAGGTCCATAAGTGTGGCTCTTTAACTGCATCCAAATTTCAGAGTTTGAAGACCTGGTTTTCCTCCCCAACCTAGACCAACTGCTTTATTTTACACATGTAGAGACTGAAGTCCAAAGAGACTGTGACTTTCCCTGAATCATATACGTAACAGAGCTAGTTTATAAAACTTTATACCTGGGTTCAAGTTCTACCATAGACACTGGCAGTTTGACCCTGGCAAAGTCACTTGTTCAGTCATTTCAGTTGTGTTCGACTCTTCCTTATACCACTTGGGTTTTTCTTTGCAAAGATACTAGAGTAGTTTGCCATTTCCTTCTCCAGCTCATTTTACAGATGAGGAAATTGAGGCAAACAGAGTGAAGTGACTTGCCCAGGGTCATACAACTAGTATGTGAGGCTGGATTTGAACTCAGGTCCTCCTGACTCCAGACCTGATGCTCCAGTCACTTAACTTCTCTGGGAGTGAAGGAACATCCTAAGACTTATCTATGTAATTAATGAATGAAATACTCTGAGAGAGTTTCTCAATAATTAATAATCAATTTATTAATTAGGCTATCCCACAATCAATAAATTGATGATCAGTGATTTTAGTAATCAAAGACAAACCCATGGAGAGTCTGAAAGCCTTACTTTTTTTGAAAGGGGATGCCCCTGACAAGTGACAATCAACCATGATTGGTGGACATTTGATGAGGAAGTGAGCTAGAAGTCTTCAGTTCCTCCTGCTGAGAACTTGGCTTGATCAGGATACTCAGGCACATCCAATAATGTGGACCAGGGAATCCATCTCCATTCAGAGCACTGTCATTAGTCTTCTGCTTCACGAGTTGGATAATCCTATATTCTAATGTTGGGGTACCAGGACAGGGCACCTTTCCCCAAGATAAGCATAGACCCAGACTGGATTCCATTCATACTCTAAACAGAAGTTCTCCTAGTTGGGTGGGGTTCCATTCAAGATTGAGAAGCATGGGGGTAGGGGCAATCTCATCAGAGATTGACTTTTTACAGGAGTTGAGTCTTAATGAAAAAATAAAGAACAAAAGCCTGGCTCCAAATTTAACAATTGGTAATGAATATAATAGTAAAATAATATTTTCTTTTACCTATCAAGCAAAAAGAAATAGGGTGTTACATGTTTTTGTGTTAGTAGCGGAAGTTTCCAAACTACCCTCAAAAAATTATAGCTGTATTTGTGTATATGGGTGTTTAGTGTTTGGATTATATCTATCACATATTTAAAAGCAACATAAGAGCAGGAGGTGGTGAATAATAACAGAAAGACTCAAACTGGGAATTAGAGGACAGCCAGTTTGCATCCTAGCTGTGTAAGTCATTTAACCCATCTGAGCCTCAGTTTCCTATCTGTGCCATGGGAATAATAATAGTTGTGCTACCTACTTGGCAAGGGTATTGGGAGAAAAGTGCTCTGCACAATCATGGAGCATTAAAGAGATAGAAATGATTATTGTTAGAATAAATAAGACAGCTATTCTTAGAATAAATAATTATTCCAGTCATCACATCCCTTACAGTGCAGATAACTGCAGAAAAAAATCTAACTTCCTCCAACCCTTAATCATTTCAGTTAAATATTTATACATTTCAGCTGATACTGCAACAATTCACTACTTCTGGAGCCTCCTAAAAGTGTGGTTGGAGGCATAAGACAGCAGCAAACATATGTTCCCAGCAATGAGGCTGGGATCACCCAAGTACGTTCTCCTCTCCTGCCGGAAAGCTTCCATTCTGCCATCTGCTAAGGACTGAGCTGCCCCATCAACAAACACCAAGCTGAATTGACAGACAGAGCCCATGAATGAATTTGGAGGAAGATTTGTGAATGAACCACAGTGTAATAGCTATCCTGGGGCAGCTAGGAGGCACAGTGGATCGAGTGCCAGCCCTGGAGTCAAGGTGAGTTCGAATCTTACCTCAGACACTTACTAGCTGTGTGACCCTGGGCAAGTCAGTTCCCTTGTTTCCCATAGTTTCCTCAACTATAAAATGAGCTGCAGAAGGAAATGACAAAACACTTCAGGATCTTTGCCAAGAAAATCGCAAATGGGGTCACAGAGAGTTGGACAACACAATACCTATTCTTAAACAAGCTGAATCAGATTCCATTGCCTAGTTAGGCCCTTCATTTGATGGAGTCAAATTATGCATGCTCCAAAGTGTGTGTGTGTGTGTGTGTGTGTGTGTGTGTGTGTGTGTGTGCGTGTACACAGATATGTGTATACATACACACACATATATATATAAAACCAATACTACCATATTGCTAGCACTACCACTACTGTCACTACTAGTCATTAACACTACTACTATTACTACTTCTACCACCACTAATCACAGCAGTATTTACGTAGCACTTTAAAGTTTACAAAATACTTTGTAAATGCCATTTCACTTTATCCTTACAATTGTAAAAGGTAGATAATCATCTCATTTTACATATGGGGAAACTGAGGCAAGCAAAGGTTGCCCAGGATCATGTAGTTAGTGAGTGTCTGAGGCTGGATTTGAAGTCCTGGTGTTGTCTTCTATCCATTGTAATATCTCAGAACCGGATAGGTAAAACATAATTGTCTATTAGATGTCTAGAGCCAGAGAAAGTCTATGAGTGGCCCTATGTGTACAAGAGTGAGGAAAAGCCCAGGATAATCCTCTAAAATCTACCAATAATAAGACTGAAGAGGAAAAAAAGAGGAAAAAAACCCAAGAGTGTTACTACACAACCACTCCTCCAAGATCAAATGAATATGATACATAAGAATGTCCCAAGTATCTTTAAGAAAAATATAGTTGTCTTAGAAAATAAATAGGAGGTTGATTTCTAGTGCAATTAATGTGTTTACAAAGAGGTGCAAATCTTTGAGTATGTATGTATCTATGTGTATATATATATATATGTATATATATATACACACACACATGCACATATACACATATATATATAATATTCTCACACATATATGTATATGAACTATTATTGATAGTACATTTATTACTTTAAAGAATACAAATGGCCAATCTGAGCAGCTCAAGTCCCCAGTCTCCATCTTTTTCTCATAAGTAGGTTTCCAGGAACTAGATTCTCCTAACTTTATACTTGATCCTCCCATGGGGGTCTCTTTGAGAAGCTCCTTAGTCATTCTTTACCCCTTGAGATGTGTCTGGGTTATTATGTGTATTTAATAACTGAAATAAGGAATCATGGGAGTCTCTGAAATTGATTCCCCTATGAAAGTTCATGAAGTAAGTAGACCTACAACTATAAATGATGAATAATTCCAGCAGAATGATGGTTCTCTGTAACAAAAAAGGCTTTGTGAAAACACAAATGTTGTGAAGGATTGGAGGAGGCAATATTATTCAATAGTCACAGAGTCATAATCACAATTTCTAGACATACAAAAAAATGTAACCATGCAAAGATTTTAACTTCTCTTGGTCACTGTGGGACCATGCAGAGGTCTCATGGGCCCTGTGACTCCACCTATTTTTTTGTTTTGTTTTCCACTATCAAGCTCAGATCTAAGCTTATTGCTGTCCCTTCAGATTACCAGCTGCCTGCACTTCTCTTGCTTTCTAGGGTTCTCTAAAACCCACATCTTTTACAGAAAGAAGAACTCAAGCGTTCCTTGGATGTCCACTTTTGCCATATTCCCCAGTAAGATCATAGATCTGAAAACTGAATCCTAGGAAGGGACTCACCCAAGTTCATATCAGTAGGAGGTATC
This sequence comes from Notamacropus eugenii, assembly GCF_028372415.1. NCBI lineage: Eukaryota > Metazoa > Chordata > Mammalia > Diprotodontia > Macropodidae > Notamacropus > Notamacropus eugenii. The sequence goes on along the minus strand of NC_092877.1, from coordinate 21,655,867 downwards.
TGAGCCTGAATTTGAACTTGGGTTCTTCAACTCTAGATCTAATGTTCTTTGCACTTCTCCAGTCATTGGTTTTGGAACACTTTTGTCATGGAGTGAAGAAAAAAAGATTCTCCTAGAGTTAAGACTCAGTCATTTTTATGGCTCTTGGTACATGATCTGAAGAAAAGGCTGATCTTCTATAGCCAAGATCTCAGTGAGAAAGGACTCTTCCCTCACTGGATGTCAACATTGCCTACTCCTGAGCTGCAGAACCTTGATCTGGAGGTGTACACCCTCAATCGTTTTCTTTGCCCCACTTGAATTCTGACTGGTTTATCTGAAACAAGTTCCCTCAGTTTGGATCATTTCTTCTTGTCATATTTTGGGTCAAGTCATATTTTCCACCAGTGGCATGAAGACTTTTCTTCTTTGCCACTGCTCCAAATGACAGTGGTCTCAGCATCCAGACCTCTACACTCTAATTCTGTGGCTATTAACCCCAGAATACATTGTTTTATAGTTCTAACCTGGCCATCCTAGATAGACCCAGACTTAACTTCCATCTACTATTGGCAGAGCTGAGTTGGCAAAATCCACCTGGGGCAAAGAGAGACTGAACTATACAGATATAGCTGTCCTGTCAGGCATGCAAACACAGATGATGGGCCAGTGGCTTAAACCTCAGCTGCTCCTTTTCCTGGGGTGGAAGGAAAAGGAAGATGACCAGAAATCTAAAGAAGAGTTCATGGGCATACTGTCTTATATAAATATATGTATATATTTGAAATGCATCTCATTTCATGACTGTATGTTTTGTATACATATATAAATGTAGAGTTTTATATGTATGTGAAATGTATGATTGTATTATAGACATGGAAATGTATATAATTGAAATTCATTAAATTTATGCTATATATGGAATAATGGAGTGATATATGCACAAATATATTAAATGTGTAGACTTAATATTATATTTGTCCATATTTGTACATATATGAAATACATTCAACTCCATGACTTTATATGGAGTAAAATACACACACATATCATATAAGACTCAAATATATACACACATTCACATATATATATACATATATGAAATTAATTCAACTCCATGATTATATATGGAGATATATGCACATATTATATAGGGAGTTTCCATATGTGCACATGTTTATATAAATATATATACACATGCATGTATATGTACATACATTTATGTGTGCATATGCACATACACACATGTATATGCTTGAATGCATTTAACCCCATGACTATAATGAAGTTACACACACACACACACACACACACACACACACACACACATATCTATGTTGCATATATATATATCTAATGTGTATATAACACATATATATGTATATACACATAGGTATATATTTGAAATTCATTTAATGCTGTGATTATATATGAATACACACATATGTGTGTGCAGATATACACACATGCATATATACATTTCATTTATGTATATAATCATGGGATCAAATGCTTGTCCAAAATATATATTCGTATGAGTATTCATAGGCATTCTGTCATATTAATATTTTCTCCACCATCCTTCCCAATTGAACAATCCTTCTGCCGATCATTTTACAGATGAGAAACTGAGGCAAACAGGGTTAAGTGACTTGCAAGTAAGTATCTGAGGTCAAATTTGAACTTAGGAAAAGAAGTCTTCCTAACTCCAGGCCCTGAGACTGCAAAACCTCTAAGTGGCATCATATTTTATTTTTAAATTTTTGATAGCTTTTGCTTTTATGTCACTTTCATTTCTAAATATGTTCTTCTTCTCTCCCCCAAAAGAAAGCAATTTGTTGCAGTAGAGTTGAAAAAGGAAGAACAGTTCCACATAAGTGACCCATACATTAACCAAGCCTTGATAGTATATATGCAGTTCTCTAACTCTTAGCCCGCACCTCTTTGAGGGAGGGTGTACCATATGGTGATCATCAGATGTTGGAGGTGAAAGAAACCTCAAAGATTACCAATCCCAATTCCTCATTATACAGATGAAGGAACTGAGGTCTGGAGAAATGATTTTCACAAGCTCAAATAGCTTGTCATTGGCTGAGCTGGTGTAGACATCACGCAGGAGTGCTGTGAGGCTTAAATTGCAAACATTACAGCACTATGTAAATTCCAATTACTGTTATTTATTTATGATTATTATTATATGGTAGCCTCGATGAGGATGAGGAGGATGAGGATTCCACAGGCCTTCAGTCTAGTGATGCCCTCATTCCCTGAGCCTTGTACTACACTCCTGCTGAGGTCAAGCAATCTTAAAAAAGCAATGCAGAAGTGTGAGGGTAAATGTTAACAATTGGAATCCCTAAAATAGAAAAGTATGAACATATCTTTAAATTTAACCTGAATTATTAACACGTTTGTAAAGGCAACAAAATAATCAATAAATCGTTGAGCAGTAATCAGTGATTTCTGAGGTCTAAATGTTCACTCTGATATTTTAATAATTCTCAAGCTGGTTAGAGCTGCCTCTAGCACAGCCCTGTCTCAGTCTCTAGCCTCTGAGGTCAGTGACAATGTGCTACAAAGTAGACACTGCTTCCTGTTATTGGAAAGGGTTCCGGGCATCTTCCTTGAGCAGTATGTGATTCAGTCTCTTTATCTGTGAAAAAAAAAATATTTCTCTGCAGAAGTTTTGTAAGGAAAATATTTTGGAAACAGTAATTTCTCTTGATAAATGACTCTCAAGAGAAGCAACGAGCTTTTTTCTAGTTAAAACAATTTTATAATATTTGCAGTGACATCTCAAGATGAATTATAGCAGTTTATATACTTCAAGATGTCAGAAATTGTTATGCTCCAATGATACCTCATCCAGTGTAGATTTTTAAACCATCAACAAGTCATTCAAATCAGTAGAAACTGTATGGTTCAAAAAATTTATGTATTACCAAGTAGGAAAAAAAGAAAAGTATTTTGAAGGAAAAGTTCTGGTCCTGTGTTCTTTCCCCTAACTCATGAGAAAACATATGTGAAAATGTCTTACAAACTTGGATATGTTCAATAAATGTAAGGTATCATTGACATTATTATTTTTCAGTTATCTTTTGAATCATATATGAAATGCCTCCTGAAATAAAATTTCAAAAGCAAAACAGAAAAATTGCAAAGCAAATAGACCACTACTTCCTATAATGTACGTCTACCTTTACCGATTCGTTTAGATGAAAGATGAAGTTGTCAAGAACATCAGTGGTTTAAAAAACATGATATGAATTCATCATCTTCTTGGATTTACTGTGTAGAAGCTGATCTGAAATGGTTTGGATCATTTCAAATCTCGCATAAGAAACGATGAAATACTTCAGAACTTAATTCGTTCATCCCAATGTCATTTGCAAATCTAGAAGTCCTTATCATTTCTGGGGGATCTGGCCTGAATATAGAATCATTGTTTGTCATACTCCATGATGAGTGAACAAGAACTCTGTAAAGCATATAAAGTAGAAGAAAGAGAAAGACAGAAAGACGGAGTTAGAGAAAACAACATAGACAGAGATAAGGAGAGGAGAGAGAGACAGAGAGACAGAAAGAGGGAGAGGGAGAGGAGAGAGAGAGACAGAGAGAGAAACAGAGAGAGAGACAGAGAGAGTGACAAAGATGGAGACAGAGAGAGAGAGAGAGAGAGAGCGCTCAACAGAGTTATCCAGAATATTGGAAAGCTTCTCCTTGAAGGTCTCTGTGACCCAGTAGCCTGAAAGCTTCATGTAATGCCTCAGCTAGACTTCAACGCCATCCTTTGGTATTTGCTCACAATGTTAGCCACTTTTCTTCAACTGTGTCATGCCTGATATCATTCAATACCTAAGTCATATAGCTCATCCTCATCCAAAGCTAAAATACTCTGTGACTGTGTGGTTATTATTGCAGCTCTTGGTTGGCCAGGCTGTCCCAAATCATACCTTACTTTGATTCAGGTGTAAACTCAAGCCAAACCCTGCTCTTTCTTAGCCCTAACACAGATGTATTTTCACCCCTAGACATAGTAGTAGGGATGGGGAAGGGGAAAAATAAAACTAAATGTCAAAAATTGCTCCTTTATAATTTAATAATTTATAATTTAATGTGGGCCATTGATAACTGATAAAGTTGGAGACAGTATAGTATGGTTGAATTAGGAACTCAAGAGTTTAGGTTCTACTCTTGGCTTTGTCACTACCCAACTGGGTGATCTTGGATAATTGGATTAGCCTCTATGGGCCTTGAGTTCATCAAATGTAAAATGAGGGAGCTGAACTCCATAATCTCTAAGGGATCTTTCACTCCAATATTCTTTAATTGTTTTCTATGATCCTAAACATTCTTAGTTGCTATTTTGACTTTTTTCAATTTTCCTATGTTGTGTTTATGGTTTTCTATCATCTCTACCTTCAGTTTTCACTTCTCCCATGAATCAGGCAGAACTGATGGTCAACATTTATTAGCAACAAAGATGCCAGGCAGCAAGATGGAGTGAGCTGTCCAGGATTATAGAAGTTACTGCCAGTCCTCGACTCTAAAGTTAATTACTTAGCCCTGAGATAGCAGCCACTTGACATAGTACTGAGACTACTCAAATGATGCTTCTTCCTTAATCCTCCTTCGTCCCATAGAGTTCCATGACAACCAAATACTAAAGGACTTCACTGAGAAAAAATAGGGCACAAAATCATCAGAATGCAACAACTTTTCCCATTGCCTCAGGGTATAAGATACTATACTTTGCAAATTTTGGAAGTTGAGTAGACCTGCATTGCCCTGACCAATGGAACTGTAACAAAAGTGTGACACTAGAATCTAAACAACTAAAGAAAACTACTCTTCTCTTATGTTGAAGGAGAGCTGTGTTTGAAAATGTTTATGATTCAACAGGAAGTCACTACTTATCTTGAGTCTCAGAAGGATCCAAGGTTGTCCTAGGCCCATTTCTCTCTCCATGTTCTAGTCTGCTTTCAAAAAATTATCACTTCTTTGCAGATCGCACTCAAATCCTCACCTCCAACCGCTGAGCACTACTCCATATCATAAACCAAGGGTAGGGAACCTGTGGCCTCAAGGCCTATGGTCCCCTACATCCTCAGGTACAGCCCTTTGACTGAATCCAAATTTCACAGAACAAATCCTCTTCATAAAAGGATTTGCTCTGTAAAACTTAGACTCAGTTAAAAGGCCGCACCCAAGTTTCCCACCCCTGTGGGACTTAAACCATCTCCTGAGTATTTAAACCAAGATATCTGTTCATCACCTCTAACTCATATTTACCTTGAATGATGGATTTGCAGTTAGATTTAGATTCAGACCTTAACTGGAGCCAGTCACTTAATCTCTCTAGGCTTCAGTTTCCTCACACACAAAATAAAGAATTTGTGCTGGATAGCTTCTAATTTCCCTCAGCCTGTCTTTTTCTTCTCCTACTTACATTGACGGCATTATCTTCCCAGTCACAAAGGCTTGAAACCTCAATATTCATTAATATTTTCTTCATCTTTTTCATTAGCCCCCAACTAATGATATATATATATATATACATACAATTATTAAACAAGTCCTTTCAATGCAACCTCTATATTCACTGAGTGTGCCTTCTTCTCTGCTTATATCAATATCACCCTAATTATCTCCCCATGAGTAGTATAATAGTCTGAAAACTTCTCTGTCTGCCCTCAGTTCTTCAGACAACTAACAAAATCATCTTCCTGATGCACATCTGTCCATGGAATCACTTTCTTGATCAAAAGCTTTCAGGAGCTCTGGGTGGACTAGGGGATAAAATATATGCTCCTTAGTGAGTTCTAGCCTATCTTCTCAGTTTTATTCCATATTACTATGCTTCTTTGTAGTGTATGTTCTAGGTCAGTTAGATTTCTCCCTATTCTCTGACCTATCAACTGGTCACCTCTCATGTCTATAAATTTTTCAGGATATCCTTCTATGACTTGAATGTATTCCATCCTCATCTCTCCTCATTGAAATCCTTTTCTTCCTTCAAGACTGAAACCCAGTAGTTCCACAATGAAACATACTCTCAGCTAAAAGGTTTATTTTTTTCCTGTAATACTCTCTTAAGAGATTTATTTTACTCTGATCATTTTCCATATTTTATTACTCTTGTGTATATGTGTGTTATATAAAGTTTTTATTAAAACAAAATTTACCAAAAATAATAAAAATTATTTTATATAAAACATATCCACTTTTAATGAATCCATTTAGATGGAGGATGAAGTTGCTAAGAATATTAACCATTTTAATAGAGAAGGTGAATTCTTCATCCACTTCATATTTACCATGTGAGCAGTTACATTGAAATCAGATCTCACTTAACAGACTGTGAAATATGATAGGATTTAATTTGATCAGCTTAACATCATACACGATTAGTTACATCTGTACATAACTTGCCGTCTCCCGTGGAGATTACATACTTAGAGTCTTTGTCTTTCATCTTTGTATCCCTGACATCAAACATAGTACTTTACAAATAATGGGTGTTAATTAGATTCTATAAATTATATTAAATGGCCTGGTATGGAATTTAACTGTCCCATAGGAAGTATTAGGGTATCTAGGAGGAATAGTATATGTGTACTGGGCTGGAGTCAGTGTAATGGTAATTATGAGAGTTAAAGATCTTCTCCACCCATTAATGGGCCTGCCCATTAAGGGAAATTTGATTAAGGGAGATTTGTTTTGTGGGAAGGTGTGTGATGCCCTCTGGCTCTGAGAAGTGTATAAAAACTCTGAGGAGAGGTTTTACTTTGGCGCTTACTCATTGGAAATTTTTGTTTGCCTGTACCAGACTCTGGGAAGATGCTAAAGAGCCCCCCAGTTTTGAAAACCCAGATGTTGGTGCTTCTGTCTCTGATAACTATGTAGATATTGCTTATGGTATGATAGCTGGAAGCCCTGTTTGTTGATCTTTATTTCTCTGTTTGTATTTTCTCTAAAGTTCAGGGTGCCAACTTTTTCCCCTGAACTAAGTGGATGATATATATGCTTGATTAAAGCAATTGTTGACCTCTCATTAGTTGTTTTACTTTTAGAAATGCAGATATAAGAACCTACACAGCAGGCCCTCTTGTGTATGCCAGGGTACCTGCTATTACAGTCAGGAAGAGTCACCTTCCTGAGTTCAAATCTGGCCTCAGATACTTACTAACTGTGTGACTCTGGGAAAGTAACTTTACCATTTGCTTCAATTGTTCGTTGGTAAAAATGAATTGGAGAAGGAAATGGCAAATCACTCCTGCATCTTTGCCAAGAAAACCCCAAGCAACGTCACAGTCAGACATGAGTGAAACTTAACAACAACAAAAACATGAGATGATAATGAAGTTTGAATGAGATAATGAATACAAAATGCCATGTTAACTATAAAAGGGAAGTTACTGATTTTTATTAAGCTCTTGAAAATTATTGAACATTCAACAAATTGAATATGATTACTGAAGAATGCTAAAAAGAAAAAAAAAAACATAGGTAAAAAGTATCACTTAAGGAGCCACATGTGGCTATTTACAGTTACTAAAGTAAACAAATAAACCAAAATGCAGAAAGGGTCTCTTCTGTGCCATATGGAAAGTTAATACAATTTTATAGGAAAATTGTTTGCTCTTCGAGGGACCCTTGGATATTCACAGCTCTAAAAGCTGAGACTGAAATCTTGAAGATCTAATAATGACAATGGTGGTGACAATAATAAGTGATATTCTTAGAGTGCCCAAAATTTTGCAAGTCATGTTAAATAATCATGTTTATCCACACGATTTTGTCAGAAAGATATTACAGGCATTATTATCTCCATTTTTGAGATGGGAAAAATGAGTTTCAGAGAGATGAAGGGACTTACCCAAGTTGGTGCTAGAGGTAGGATCCTAACCCTAGACTATTATTGTTTTTGTTATTTTAAATGAAGCACAGTTATTAGTGCAAATGAGTACAATTAAGGCAGAAATTCAAAATGGAGTAAAGCCTCTAGATTTCCTCCAGTCACCCAATCTGAAAATCACAACCTACCCTGAGCCAAATCACAGCTGATTCCATTGGCAGTCCATTCTGGGGTCTGCCATCTCTGGCAGATCACAAAGGGTCAGGAGGCCACTTCTGAAATTTGGTCTCTAGCTCTCAGAATGCAGATTTACTGCCCAGGATGCCAGCTTTTCAAATGCACTTTCCAGAGCTTTTTGTTTTCTGTCTTGACTGATTTTTTTTTGCCAAGAGATCAGTTGTGCCACCTCTCCTGTCATGAGATTCTGTGTGAGCATGGATGTTGCAGCTCCCTTTAAGGAAGTACTATGTCTAGAGAGTCTCTGGAGCATAGCTCTGCTGGTCTAAAAATAGAAAACCTTCTGGTTTGTGTCAGGAACCATCATTATGCCGTTAGCAGTTTTTTCAGAAAACTATAGAAACCTCAGTGGTAGCATGTGTGACACTTGATCTCTGACCACAAAAGGATTTGGGGGGAGGGAAGATGCATTCTATCTTTGATCTGTATTGAACAATAAGACTCCTGGTGCTGTCCTATGCTGACACTGAGATATAACAGGGAAAGGGTCAGCAATTCCCTAGAGAGGGATCTTGAGACAGGGAAAAAAGTTGAGACTTAACAAATAGCCATATGATCATAGATTTACAGCTAGAAGTCATAAAACCACTTCTTTTGATAATTCTTCATTTTTTTACGCTCACAGTACCCCTCCCACTGAATTTTAAAAAGGAAATCTTCATAGTTAATATTCATAGTCCATCTTAACAAATTCCCATTTTGGCCATGTCCAAATTTTTTTTTTATTTTATTTATTTTCAGTGTTCTACAAACACTACCATATAACTTAGATTTTATTCCCTCCCTTCCCCTTCTCTTCCCCCTCCCCTCCCAAGATGGCATACAATTTTATATAGGTTCTACACATACATTCCTATTAAATGCATTTTAACCACGGTTGTGCTGTATAGAAACATTAAAGTGAGTGGGAGAAATCATATAACAAACCAAAACATAATACAAAAGAAAATCATCTGATACATTCTGCGATTGAGTTTCATAGTTCTTTCTCTGGATATGAAGATATTTTGCCTTAAAAGACCATTGGGAATTTTTTTAAGTTCTTGCATTGCAATGAAGTTCCAAGTCTACCAGAAGAAAACTCTTGCACACTGTGGTCATTGCTGTGCACAAAGTTCTCCTGGTTCTGCTCCTTTTGCTCAACATCAGATCATATAAGTCTTTCCAGGTCTCTCTGAAGTCTTCTTGTTCATCATTTCTTATAGCACAATAGTATTCCATTACATGGGGCAGCTAGGTGCTGCAGTGGATAGAGCACCAGTTCTGGAGACAGGAGGACCTGAGTTCAAATCTCTCTTCAGACATTTGACACTCACTAGCTGTGTGACCTTGGGCAAGTCACTTAACTTCAATTGCCTCATCCTGCATCATCTCCAGTCATCCTGATGAATATTTGTCACTGGATTCAAATGACTGTGGAGAAGTGAGGCTGGTGACCTGCACAGCTCTCCCTCAATCAAAACAAAGTCAAGTGCAAATCATGTCATTCTTTCTCTGACTACATGATCTTCTTTGGCAACGAAGGACAAATACCCCCCCACACACACACACACATACGCACACACATTCCATTCCATTCATATACCATAATTTATTCAGCTATTCCCCAATTGATAGGCATTCCCTTGATTTCCAGTTTTTGACCACCACAAAGAGTGCTGCTATAAATAATTTTGTACATGTGGGACCTTTTCCCATTTTTATGATCTCTTGAAGATACAGTCCTAGAAGAGATATTGCTGGGTCAAAGGATATGCATATTTTTTGTAGCCTTTTGGGCACAGTTCCAAATTGCTCTCCAGAATGGTTGGATTAGTTCACAGCTCCACCAACAATGAATTAGTTTTCCAACTTTCCCACATCCTCTCCAACATATATCATCTTCCTGCTCTGTCATGTTTGCCAATCTGATATGTGTGAAGTGGTACCTCAGAGTTGTTTTGATTTGCATCTCTCTAATAGTGATTTAGAGCATTTTTTCAAATAATTATAGATATCTTTAATTTCTTCCTCTGAAAATTGCCTGTTCATATCCTTTGACCATTTATCAGTTGGGGAATAACTTGTATTTTTGTACATTTGACTCAGTTCTCTATATATTCTAGAAATGAGGCCTTTATCACAGATACTAGCTGCAAAAATTTTTTCCCAGTTTTTCAACATCCCTCAAAATCTTGGTTGCATTGGTTTTGGTTGTGCAAAAACTTTTCAGTTTAATGTAATCAAAATTATCCATCTTGTACTTCATAATGCTTTCTATCTCTCCTTTAGTCAAAAATTCTTCCCTTCTCCATAAACCTGATAAATACACTATTCCTTGCTCCACTAATTTGTCCATAGTATCAATCTTTATACCTAGATCGTGTACCCATTTGGACTTTATTCTTGTGTATGGTGTCAGGCATTGGTCTCTTACTAGTTTCCTCCACACTGTTATCCAGTTTTCCCAGTAATTTTTGTTGAACAGTGAGCTCTTATGCCAGAATCTAGGGTCCTTGGGTTTATCACATGTCCAAAATTCTAAGTTCCATTCTGAATTTTAGTTCATTACCTTTCTGGAAAGAGATGGGTAATGTGTCTTCTTTGATTTGGAATTTTGACTTGTCATTTCATTGAAGGCAGTCCTAAAGTCTTTCCAAGCCCCTCATTTTACAGACAAGGTATCTGAGGTCCCGGGGAAGTTAAGTCACTTGCCCTGGATCACAAAGTGAGTAAGTGTCTGAGGTGTCATTTTAAACCAGGTCTCTCTGACTTTTGGTCTAGGGTTCATTCTACTAAGCCATGCTAAAGTAAATAAGACCTGAGGGATGAACCAGATTTGTGTGATGGGCTGAGTTCCCAGAAATGTAGATAAGAAAAGGCAGAGAATAGGGACCAATAAAAATCAGGATCTGGAAACACAGCTAATGTCTGCAGCAAGCCCTTTTTGACTTAGAAAAATAAGATAAATGGAGCTTGCTGTTACATGAGGATGAGTTGAAAGACCAAGGCATACACAGCCTGGAGAAAAGAAAACTCAGGGGAAATTTGACAGTGATTCTTAAAAGTTTGAAAGGAAAGCAGGTGAAAGATAGATTAAACCAGTGCTTCTTGGCCTCAGAAGGCACAATTAGGAGAAAAGAGAGGAAGTTGCCAAGAGGCAAATTTAGGCTTTTTGTTAAGGGGAGAGGAAAAAAGGGGTAAAGAAAACTTGCTAATTCTTATATCTATCCAAAAATATGCCTTGAGAGGTAGCAGGCTCTTTCTCAATGGAGATCCTCAAGCAAAAAGCCAGTAGCCACTCATCATAGAGAAGACTACTGTTCAGGCACAGATTAGACTTCTCAGGTGCCTTCCAACTCAGAAATTCCATGATTGTGTGAAGTCAGACTGCCAGGCTGTGCTTGTCTTTCTGCAGCTTCCCTTTCAAGGTGACTGGTAGTACCATGGACAGATCCCCAGCTACCACTTAGGGGAACTTCTTGTTGGTATTCATTAATGAAGTGGCAAAAGTGCATTGATGAAGTCTACAAATGATCTCTAGTACAACACTGCAGCTGCACAGTTCAAGCTATTCTGATATTGGGCATTTGCTGGCCTGATTTCATTTAGAAATCTGCCTTAGGCAGATGAGCACAGAAGTCCTGGGAATATCAGGAACTCCAGGCCAACATCCCTGCTTCCAGCTCAGCCCTCACACATGTTATCTAGGGAAGCAACTCTTGTGGAGAAGGAGCCAATCATTTCCATCAACTGCTACACTGAGGGAATAAGGGAAAGGAGTAAGTATTTATGAATGTTCCATGTGTCAGTCACTTTGATAAATGCTTTATAAATATTATCTCATTTGATCCTCACAATAACCGAGAAGGTAGATACTTTCATTATTATCATTTTACAGATAAGTGATTCCTAAGGTCACTCAGTTAGGAAGTGATTCAGGATGGATTTAAACTGGGGACTTATTGTCTCCAGGCCTAATGCTCTATCCATTGGGCCACCTAGCTACTTCTGCCACATACAAGGAAGCCAAGCCATTCTAACTGAAGCAGCAAGTGATTCTGAAGGAGATATAGGAGGCAACGCCTTGCAAGTAAGTCAAAAAACCACCACCACCTTGACTACTATCTCTCCTTAGATCCTGATGAAGACAATCCAAGACTCAGTACGCAAGAGCCTTGGAAATAGTACTGCTTACATCCCACTGTCCTCAGACACCATCCTGGGAAGCAAGTCTTGTGGTTATGTAGCCTGGCAAGTGGTCCTGCAGGTGTTACAGCCACAGCTACTGAAGACACAGAAAAGAAAGATGTTAGCCCTCAAATCCTTGGCACTGTCAAATGATTCAACCTCAGGAACTGATATGGCTTCAGTGGAAACAACATCAAGGTAGAGGCAACATCTGTTTTGTCATTGTACCATAAGGACCATGGTACTTTTATATCTGACCTACAGCTGAAATTGCCCATTATATGTTATTGTAGTGCCAACACAATATTCACAGCTCCTATTGTGGCCAGGAATACCCTGGCATAATTCTGAATCATGAAATACAACTGACTCTCCATGTGGAAGACAGAACCAAATCATTTATTCAGATACCAGAAAGCCAAATCCATTATAGTAACAAAACCCTATGCACAATAACAATGCAGAGGACAACACCATCCCCAAACCTTCCCCCTGTTGGGCTTCCCACCACTCCATTAAACAAATCACAAGAAGGTACTCTTAAACAAAATTACAAACAAGCTCTTTCACTCACCTAACCAGTTGCCTACTTGCCTGCATCATTCCTAGCTATGACTGCTTGCATGACCAAACTTCCTCTCAGCTCTCCTCTAGCCCCACCTCTTCCTGTTCCACCCTTCCTACTCCACCCATTCAACAAACTCCTCCCACTTCAGGTTCCATGTGACTCAGGTAGGTCACAAGGGCCTAGTAATGAATGGGAAAGATCTTCCCATTTAAATTACCATTACAGCTGCCCCCACTATTAGAATATGAGCTCCTTAAAAACAAGGACTGTCTTACTTTTCTGTTTGTATCTTCAGTACTTAGCAGAGTGCCTTGATATATAAAGCACATTAAAAATGATTTATCCATTTGTTTATTGATTCATTTCTTCATAAAGTAATGAAGGGAAAACAAATGTGCTAGACCTCAGGAGATCTGCATTCATCTCCTGTATCTTCCGCTTACTAGTTGTGTGATTTTGGACAAGTTCGTCTTTGCTCTGGTCATCTTCTCTTTTCTAAAATGTGGGAATTGAGTCTGATGATTTCCAAGGTCTCTGCCAGCTCTGATCTAGGATTATCAGGCTGTTGAATTTATCCTCTGTTCTATTAGCAAGAAACGGAATAGGCCCCATTAACTTAAGGAAGAAAAGAAAATAGTAGAGGACTCAGAGTCAGATGGGAAATAGACCTGGTTCTAGGCAGCCTCATTATACTAACCCTCATATAAAATGATTTTCTTTTCCAATATTCAAAGTGGCCAAGTTTCATTTGAAGTGAGAGTGATCTTCCACAATCTTTCTGATGTCTGGGATTGTACTAGGGTTATATTCATATAACATAAGTGAAAGAGAACTCCTGGGGTCAAAAATAGGTTAGAGCACCCCAAGTAAGCCCATGTGCAAAATACAAACGTCTCTCCTGCCTTTCCAGGAGTTCTCTGATCACCTATCATCAAAAGCGAATGAAAAAAATGAGGAAGACCTTCCTAGGGGTAGATCAAGGCAAGAAAGAACCTGTTTGAAGCTTTTAGCTGGTGTAGAAAGATAAGAAATCCTAGATAGTTTTGAATAAGGGAAAAGCAACTGACTATTTGTGGAGGCCCACCTAAATTAGCCCATAACATTCACTCCTTGCCATCTGGTTAGAGGTTCAGTTGCTATATAACAACAAATATCATAATTATCAAATGGAGAAAGATCCATTCAAATCACTTTTCCAGGTGAGGAAAAAAAGTGTGAAAAATCTGGTTTGATGGATGGCAGGTTTACTGAATAAAGAATTTAGGTCATTTATCTCCATAATTGCTATTTATCCACTTATACATGTTAATGAATACAAATGATTTCCATTTCCTCTGGGGGGGGGTGGTGTATTGATGATGCCTTGGACTTTGTTGTAAATGTTTTCATAGCCCTGTAACTATATGCCAGCCTCAAGCAGCAGCTCATCACTATTATCAAGTAAGGTTGGAACTGGAAAAAACATAGTTACTTCTGAATGCTTAAGAGAGAATATTCCTGAAGGCCTCTTCCTTGTTGAGATCACCTTTGAATATTGTCCTCAAGTTTAGATACCAATCAATCAACCAACACCTATTTATTAAGGGCTTTCTATGCATTAGGGACTATGTTAGAAATTGAGGATACAAGTATAAAGAACAAATCAGTTTCAACTCTGAAAAAGCTTACACTTTAAAGGAGGAGATAAGAAGTAAATAAATAAATATATGTCCATAAAGACACACACACACACACACACACACATATGTACATCTATATAATATCCATCTTACACAGAATCACAAAATTTTAGATTTCTTGGGACCTCAGAGGCTAACTTTAATGTAACTTAAATTTAATGTAAACAGGAAAAACATTTACTGAATCACTGAAAAAAAATAGTCATTTTGGATTTGCTAGAAGACCTCTCCTTGAAGGAAAAACTAATAACTCCCAATGCAGCTCCTTGGGACATTTAATTGTTAAGAAAATTTCCATTCCTTGTAACTTTCCACATTTGTCTGTCTTGCAGATTTCACCCATTGTTGTTCATTGAAAGTAGGAATATTTGCTGCTCCCAGGGCAAGCAACACAAAGTGTTCTCATGCCAAGAGTCATGAAATAAACATCTTCAAGGAAAGAAAGAGACATCAGGACACCATAGGACCACTTTGGGAGAGGGTACCACCCAGAAGGGTAAGTATGAGAGTAAGGCCAGACAGGAAGAATATCTTGTAGGATCTGACCACTGGGAGGAGTAAATCACCATCTATCTGGTAACTTATTTTCATTAATTATTCTTGCTAACTAGATGATTGGATTAATTGTAATTATTTTCAAGCTGCTGAAGGACTGAAAGTGTGAAAATTACCCTCTCTAAATTTTGGTACCCTGAGAAAAAAAGTCTCGGTTTCCCTACCTCTCAATCATTGAAACACAGATTTATATCTGGAAGGAACCCTGGAGATCAAATCCAATCCTTTCATTTTACAGGTGAATAAGCCAACTTTCAGCAATCATTTATTAAGTGCTTACTATGTTCCAAACAAAAACTTATTCCTGCCCTTGAGGGTATTCTAAGAGGGAGATACTATGCAATCAACTGTGTACATACAAGACTTTTACAGGCAAAGATAATGATTCTGAGGTCCAGAGATGCTGCAATTTGTCTAAGTTTGACAAAAAGATTAGTCTCTGAGCCAGTATTTCCTATCTCCAAGTCTCATTTCCTTTCACCATATCATACCGCCTTTCTTCTCAGAGTTTAGCAAAGATCACAAGACCAGAATCAGTGAAAGTGAAAGGATGAAATAAATATGCCACTCTTTGGTCACAGGGACCTGAATTGGCTGTCCCCATAAATGGTGACAATGTGTACCTCTTTGTTTATAAACTCTCTATGTGCCCATTATTTGCAATGATGCTGTGTTTTCTTTTGGAGAGGAAACTTCATATACTTAGGGACAAGGTGCTTCTTTTTTAACTACTAGTGTTGTTAATATAACATTTAAGTAACTGCCTCTGTGTTAAGATAATTGTGCCCTATGACTAACCAGAGTAAAGGCAAATTCATTGGTGAAAGCCCATGGTCTATAGTTCGGGGATTGTGGACCAATGAGATCACTTGCCCTTGGGTCATTATGCCCGTGGGAAATCCAACCTGTGAGTTCAAGTTGGGAAGGGTTAGCCCAGAAGGGACACAATTCTGTATCCCAGTTATGGTTCTGCTTCTAATTCTGTCTATGAGTATGAGAAATAGAAAGGACTGCATCACATTTGAGAAACTATGCAATATTTTGACACATCCCAAGTTTCTCTCTGCTGTCAAAATCTATCATTTTAACACCAATATTCTTGCAATGATACTATATGGCTATGAATTATGAAGCACCCTGGTATCTGAAAAACAAAAACTACAGTTGATCTAAAGAGAAATGGAAGGATGCATATAGATACAACCAGGCTGTGCCATAATTTATATATAAGAAATGGCATAAAAATACCACCCATTACATGTGTGACTAGCAAAGGAGGACCAATTCTGGACCAGCCAAGTAGCAAGAGAGAGTAATAGCAAATGCATGGTCCAAGGATTTCACTGATATCCATAGACTTTAAAAAGTTTCAGAGGAAGCTCTTCAACATGTTATATACTTTATGCAGGATTTAAGTAAGGTACAAACAAGATTAGATGAGATGAAAAATCATGGGTGTATTGTAATCTGTAGCAATGGAGAAAGAACTCATAATTAGAGACAGGAAGGACTGTCCTTTACACATAATAAGTATCTAATAAAAATTTAATTAAATCAAATAATATTACTGATTATTACAGCTAGCCTCATATCTTGCTCTAAAAAATGTACAAATATCTTTATAGTTTTTTTATTCTCCTCATCATTTTAGTGACCAATATTTCATTCCTCTCTCTTTTTATGAGACACGACTTAGGAACTGTTCTTGAATGGGTGTATAAAAGTTGACAGATCTCAACTTGCCCTTTGGCCATTTGAACTTTATTCTGTTTCTTTCCCATCAATCAATTGATCCATCAACAAGCATTTATTAATGACATATTTTGCATCAAACACTAGGTTAAGCACTGGGAGGAGAAAAGGAACAAATAGCAACAAAGCAGAGCCTGTCCTCAAGGAGCTTATGTTCCATCAGAAGATATAACTGGTCCATATATAAGTTATACACACAATAGATGCAAGGTAATTTTGAGAGGGGAGAGAGAGAGAGAGAGAGAGAGAGAGAGAGAGAGAGAGAGAGAGAGAGAGAGAGAGAGAGAGAGAGAGAGAGAGAATACTTCTAGTAAATGGGGAAAGCAGGAATGGACTCATGTAAGAGGTGATATTTGAGATGTGTTTTGGATGAAACTAGTGATCATAAGAGTCAAATGTTGGGAGGAGACAAAGTTCAGGCATAGGGGGACAAACTGTGCAGAATCATAGAGACAGTCATTGGTATATCACCTATAGGGAAGAGCAAAGAGGCCAATTTGGTTTGTCCCTAGAATGCACAAAAGGGAATGAAATATAATAATAAATATGCACATTAAGACAGAAGCTAATTGTGAATGATTTCAAATGGCAAATAAGGGTGTTTAAACTCTACCCTAGAGGAATGGGATCCACTAGTATATACTGAGCAATAGAGTGGCATGTTCCCATATTTACTGTTCTGAAATATAAGAAGTTTGGGAGAAATAGCTTCTGGGTAATGAATCATTTTATTAATTATGCTAGCATATAATTAATAACAGGGGTCAGTGACACTCTTGAATGCTGAACCCCTCTCAGATCCCATTCAACACTAAGGTGACCTTGAAAGAGTGAGTGTTCCTGAGGGTAGCAAATGACTCTAATTGGTTGGTTAAAAGGCAATAAGAGAGAATGAATATTATATTGAGAGGTGGACCTTTTCTAATGGGGGTTAGGGGATGTGACTTTGATCATGTCATTTATATCCAGATCCCTCCCAGTTTTGGACGATCTAGACAAAGGATCTACTCCTTTTGTGGATCACAAAGGGCTGGGATTTGCGTTAAATTCTTTGCAGGCTTCTCTAGTTGGGTGAGGCAACAAATCCACCTAGATAAGATAGTCCCTGTGGGCTAAATTTTTGGGAAAGGTCAGGAATTTCCCCAATAAATTGTTATTTAATAATTTCCCTCTCTATGCCTACTATCCCTAACCCATAGGTGTTCTCTGTGAGAAGTTGAAAAACTTCTCATGCTATTTAAGCTTACAGCCCAATTGCCAGTAGAGGCAAATCACAAGGTACATTGAAATCCAGGTCCAGGGATAGGCTGCAACAGACCAAACTTCCCAGTAGGCATTTTCTGCTTTTCTGCTGAGTGAGCCCTGTCTTCCACTCATCACTCCTAAAGATTCATAAAACAGCCAACTTCGTTCCTCCGGGGCTTTGGCATAAAAAATGAATCAACAGAGGTAGCATCTGACAAAAAGCTGAGCCTGCATCCTCAAAAGTAGGATAGTCAGGACAGGTTAAGGACAGCATTGCTGATGCTTTCATCAGAAAATTAAAGTAGGGGGTGGGGGAAATCACTTTGAACCTCATTGCTTTGTTAATGTCATGTCTAAGTCTTAAGTACCATTCAGCACTTAGAATAGGGTCACTGGTTATTAATCTCAGGCAGGAGCAAGGGTGAGGATGCCTAAAAAACAACTTGGAGAGGTTCTTAGCAGTTGGGGTTGGATAGCCTAAGATGATGTTAATGTGATGCTCCATTTGCAAAGGACCTCTAAAATTTTGTTCTTACATTCTCTGTCACAAAGCAGGGCAGCAGGCTAAGGTGGAAACAAAAAGGAGACATGGGTTCAAGTCTCACCTCTGACCTTTACCAGTTACGATCCTAGGTAAGTTGTTTACCTTCTCAGTACCTCAGTTTACTCACCTGTAAAAAGAGCATAACAATATATAAACTGACTGAGGGGGAAAAAATTGTGCTTAAACTTTACAGGATTTCTCTCTCCCCGTATCTCCCTGGCTCCCTCTGTCCTCATTCCATCCTGTAACTTTTCTCTTTTTCACACCATTCTTCTCTATCTTTGCCCATTCCATTCCCTCCTCCTCTCTGTCTCCATCTCTCTGACTCTATATCTGTTTCTCTCTCTCTTCACATCTCACTTTTCTATCTCTCTGCCCTCCCTTTTCTATTACTTCTGTTTGTCTGTCTCTGTCTCCCCCTCTCAGTTAGAAGGGCATTTACAGGGGCCTATGAGTTATATTGAGAACTACTAGTGAGGAAATTCTCAATCTGTCTCTGTCTCTGTCTATCTGTCTGTCTCTTTCTATCTCTCTGTCTGTCTCTCTGTCACTTTCTCTGTGTATCTCTGTCTTTGTCTCTGTCTCTCTCCCTCTTTGCCTCTATCTGTTGCTCTATCTGTCTGACTTTCTCTCTCTCTCTTTCTCTCTCTCTCTCTCTCTCTCTCTCTCTCTCTCTCTCTCTCTCTCTCTCTCCCTCTCTCTCCTTCTCTTTGTCTCTCCCTCTCTTACTGTCTCTCTGTGTGTGTCTGCCCCCTCTTCCTTCTTTCTCTTTCCATAAATGTGTGTGACATATGTATATGTATATTTCGAGACACATATGTCTAGATAAAGAGAGATGATAGACAGTCTTAGTTGCCTTGGAAAATGAAAGACTAAATGACCTGCCCGGGATCATGTTTCAGAGGCCAGGCTTAAATTCAGACCACCCCGACTTCAAGGTCAGATCTTTGTACCTGAGATGTCAGCAGCGTAAGGAACTTCCAGTATAAAAATTTCCTTAACCAATGAAATGGTTGCCTTATTTCCAATTACAAATAATTTCCTAGTGCTCACCATGCCATCTCAAGATGGATTGCAGCACTTTATACATTTTAAGGTAAATGTCAGAGAATGCCATGCTTCACTGATACTTTGTCCAACATAGATTTTAAAACTATAAACAAGTCAGTCAAGCTAGTAGATGCAGAATCATTTGAGAACCTCAGATATTATTGCACAGAAAAGAAATACACAGTTTTAAAGAAAATCACCAGTCCTGTGCTTTTCCTAGTACTCCCTCAGATAATACATGTAAAAACAGTTTGGAAGCTACAGTGATAGATAAATGTGAAGGGGACAGCAGCAGTAGCAACTTATAAACTTAGAGCACTGCAAAGGACCACACTTGAGGACCTAGAAGGCCACATAGGTCCTCGAGGCTGCAGGTTCCCCACCCCTGACTTAGAAAGCTGCCTGATAGGCAGTGAGAGGTGAAGTAATTTGCCCACAGCCACGTGGTCAATATGAGTCTGATGCCGGATTTGAACTTTGGTTATGCTAATTCTAAGGCTCTCGACATTTCCCCATGCTGCCATTTTCTAGAGTTCTCTGGATAGGAACACTACTCTCATTTCCCACTATTAATGTCATACGATTTCCACTACTCTATCTCTTTATTTTTTTAACAACCCCATGCTGCCCCTCAGGGCAACTAGGTAGTGCAATGAACAGAATGCCGAGCCTGGAGCTAGGCAGGCTCATCTTGCAGAGTTCATATCTGCCTCAGACGCTTACTAGCTATGTGACCCTGGACAAGTCACTTAACCCTATTTGCCTCAGTTTTCCTATATGTAAATTGAGCTGAAGAAGGAAATGGCAAACCACTACAAGTATCTTTACCAAGAAAACCTCAAATAGGGTCAAGAGGAGTTGGACACAACTGAAAAATGAGTGAAAAACAACGAGCCCCTTCCTTCCTTGATAGTAGTGGCAGCTAGATCTAGTAGAGAGACATAACACAGAAACATTCCAGGGGATAGAAGGAAACTAGTAAATTTAGAAAGGAAAAGGAAATCTTTTCTGATATAAAATGAACAGTCCCATGTGGAGTAGTTGATATTTGTGCATGTCACAAAAACAAAAACCATATATAAATAATAATGTTTAAAACTATCAGCTTTATAATTTTTATTATATAATTACATAATTTTAAATATAAGTATGAAATGCACATTTTTCTTTTCCCTTTTGATCATTCTAATGAAAATAAACCAAGCCTGTGCTGATGTAAAGCATCCGTGAGTGTGTGTGAAAAGGAGTTTCTTTTGGGAGAGATGCTAACAATGTAGCAATGTGAGGCATTCGCTGATGTGCAATAGGATGTCTCTGGTGGTGGCAGCTCATTCTTTCTAGTCTTGTCATTTCCTGGATAAAAGTGTGATTGGTTCCAATGTCACAGCAGTGTGTCCTTGAAGGACATTGTCTGTCACCTCATGCTCAGCAATAGTCTGCCTTTGACTTCCTATCCTGGTGTCAGCTGCTCTCATCATATGGATGATTAATCACAATGGCTACCTTATGGTTTGGCTGGGAGACATATGGCTTCTAGAAGAGCATTCATCATCACAGGCTCTCTTGGCCTCTGTCAAAAACACCACAATTTTCCCAATCTACTCAAGCTCAAAACCATAGGTCATTCATGCTTTCTTTCTTTCCTTTCCTTTAGGAAACAAATGCTCTCAATTCCCTGTCTTTCATCTCATACTTTCCCATTTCATTCCTGTTGCCTTTACCATGGTCCTGTAACTCTACTACTTACTCTCTAGGTGACCTTGGGCTAGTCCCTTTAACTTGAGCCTATTGTCTTGTCAAGGAAATAAGTAAGATGAACTAGATAACCTCTAAGGTACATTCTACCACTCAATCCACTACACTATGACCTCAGTACATTGACTAGACTGTTGTGAGTAGTACAAAATTCTCCCCAAAGATAATTCTCCATAACTTTATCCCACCCCAGCTACCAATCAGACAATTTCACATATTTAAAACAGGATTAATTTACTTGGAAACAGTTTGTGATTGCATTGGTGAAGGGAAGCACCCAGTATGAAGACTCACCACTGGCATAGCTTGGACAAATCTTTGTAGATTATGGTCTCAAACAGCTGCCTGGGGGCACCGTGAAGCTGAGTGCCTTTTTCAGTCACACAGCTAATATGCATTGGAGGTGAGGCTTCTTCAATCACAATGATGACACTGCTTCCACTAGTCCATGGCTGGCTGAGGGAGAAATAAACAGATGGAGAAAGAGACAAAGGGAAAGAAGCAAAAAGATTTTTAAAATAGGGAAGGAAGGAGAAAGGAAGGAAGGAATAAAGGAAGGAAACTAGGGAGGGAGGAAAAAGGAAGGAGGGAGGAAGGAAGGAAGGAAAAAAGAAGGAAAGGAATGAAAAAAAGAGAGAAAGGAAGAGGAAAAGATGAAAGCCGAAAAGAAGGGAGGATAAAAAAAGTCTTTCCACTCATAATTTATTCTCTATGGATTTTGAAGTATTCAGCTAGTCATTCAGTCAGTCAATACCAATTCCTGGAGCACCTACTGTGTCCAACACCTTGTATTGTGAGATGTTCAGTAATATCTCCATACGTCAGGAAACATTTTTCCAGCCTCACAGTTTCAACCTCTCTCAACCTTGCATGCAAATTGAGATTGGACATGGTACTTGGACCTTCTCTAAGAATGAACTTCTTTTCCTCCCTCTTCAAGCTCATTTTCAAATATCAGCAATCTGCTGACACCATGGTGATATTCCTGCTTGATTTATAGCATCCTATCTTGGATCTTAGCCCGGAGTTGTTTATATCAGCCTTCCCAATAGTTAAATGCTTCAACTTAGGGAGCAGTAGCCTCAGACAAGGAAAATTTCCAGGAAGGATTATAGTTTACATCTATATGGAGGGGAGGTAGAGAAGAGATTAAGCATTTATATTATATGCTAAGCACTGTGGTAAGCACTTTACAAATAATATCTCATTTGATCTTCACAAAAATCCTGGGAAGTAGATTTTATTAATATCCCCATTTTACAGCTCAGAAAACTGAAGCAAATAGTTTAAGTGACTTGTCTGGGGTCACACAGTTAGTAATGATGGAGGCTGAATTTGAATGTTTTTCTTCCTGACTCTGGTTCTAGTATGCTATCCACTGCATCACCCGCTGCCTCCAGATGGAGATAACTTTCTACAAAGAGCTTTATGTTTATTATAACTCAGTACTTACTCATATTGCTGCCATCTCATTTGATTCTCACAGTTACCCTGGAGGTAGGTGCTAGTACTATCCCCATTTTACAGATTAGGAAACTGAGACTAAGAGATGTTAAGTGATTTGTCACTTAGGATTCAAACCCAGATCTTGTGGACTTCAAGTCAAACACTGCCTCCACTACTCACCACTGTGTTATCTAATAGGAGCGGGTGAGTTATCTAATACGTGAAAGAAATAGAACAAAGAATTCTGAGTCTGAAAGTCCTGAGTTCAAATTCTGTTTCTTACATTTATTAGCTGTGTGACCCTGGTCAAGTCTCTTAAGCTCTTCCAGTCTCAATTTTCTCATTGATAAAATGGAATGATAGTATCACCTATGGCCCAGAGTCATTATGAAAATCATTTAACCAATGTAAAATGCTTTACCAACCTTGAAGCACTGTACAAAGACTAGCTATTATAAACAGCCCAATATCATAGACACAGCAGGTATTATCACCATTTTATAAATGAAGAAGCAGGCTCAGAAACATAGAGATATTAGCCCAAGGCCACCCATCTAAAAATAAATAGCTCTTCTGATTCGAAGTACAATGTTATTTCCATTATACTGCAGGCATCATCTTCCCATTGTCTGTCTCCAGTGCCCATCCGAACACTCACTAGTTCCAATTAGTTCTTCCTTCATAACGCTCTCATTATGAGGTAGTCCCCATGTCCCCAACCATGCATCAAGCAGGACCATAAGAGTGAAAAGAACATTGGATTCACTTAGGATGGGTTGTTTCAAAACCTATTTGCTTAATACGTTGGATGGCCTTGGGTATCTCAGTGCCTCAGTTTGATTCTCTGTAAAATGAAGCAGTTGCACTAGATCATCTCTAAGAATTCTTCCAGTTGGAAATCCTATGAGAATCTGGATAAACCCTTTAAACCCTCTCTTGGCCCAGGATCTTTAGGAAACCTGTGGTATCCATCAGAACTCTGCTTGCTTAGCTGGAATCCCAGTCTAAGCAAGAATTCTTCCTTTCTTCTCCATCCTCCAGTAGGCCAGCTAGGTGGTGCAATGAATAGAGCACCAGTTCAGGAGTCAGGAGGACCTGAGTTCAAATCTCACCTCAAACACTTGACACTCACTAGCTGTGTGACCTTGGGCAAGTCACTTAACCCCACTTGCCTCTTCCTGGGTCATCTCCAGTCATCCTGATGAATATCTGGTCACTGGATTCAGATGGCTCTGGAGGAGAAGTGAGGCTGGTGACCTGCACAACAATCCCTCACTCAAAACAAAGTCAAGTGCAAGTCATGTCATCATTTCTCTGATGGCATGATCTTCTTCGGCAACGAAGGACAAACATACACTTGCACATCCTCCAACATGACACTCAAATTTATTTCTTCTCTAGTTGAAAGATCAGTGGCATTGGAGATAAAAGGCTTAGTTTTTCCACTTCTGCTACATTGCCAGGTAAAATGGAGCAGGTATGTGCTACCCTGGATAGAGTAGTGGTCCTGGAGTCAGGAAGAGTCCTCATTGTGAGTTCAAATCCAACTTTATACACTAATGAACTGTATGACCCTGGGAAAGTCACTTACTCCCCTTGCCTTAGTTTCCTCATTTGTAAAATGAGCTGGAGAAGGAAATGACAAACCACTCCAATATCTCTGCTAAGAAAACACCAAATGGGGTCCTCAAGAGTTGGACATGACTAAAATCCCACAACAATTCCTTCATTTTCTCATCTATAGAATAAGAAGATTAGATTACATGGTCTCTGAGTTCCCTTTCATCTCTAAATGGATTATCCTACGAGGCTTCCTGTACTATTCTCACTGCCACCACTTGAGTTCAAACCTTCACTTTTGGACAACTGTAATAGCTTCTTATGGTCTTCCCGCTTCCATTATTTCCTCTCTTTAACATATCCTGACAGGAGTATCAAACTAAGACTATTGCATCTTCTGATGAGCAAAAACCATCACTGGTCCACTCAGCCTACAGAATAAAGCCAAAACATGGTCCACCATTCAAGTATTTCCTATCTCCAGTTCCATTATTGATGCTAGTTCTTCGCACTTTTTTCCCTTTAAACTCTTTGCTCTTGTCAGATGATTCTTTGTAATGTACCTCTAACAAATGTTGCATGTTCCCACCTCTATCCCTTTGCCTGGTTTTCTTCCTGAAATAATATTGGGATTGGAATGAAAGAATCACAGAGTCTGAGACTTGGAATGGACTTCAGTAGCCATCTAGTCTAAGTCGTACAAGAAATAGAAGCAGAAGGAGGAGGAGGAGGAGGAGGAGGAGGAGGAGGAGGAGGAGGAGGAGGAGGAGGAGGAGGAGAAAGAGAAGATAAAAAAGGAGAAGAAGAAAGAGAAGGGGAAGAAGAAGAAACAGGAGGAGAAGAAGGGGAAGAAGAAAAGGAAGGAGAAGAAGAAGATGAAGAAAGAGAAGGAGGAGAAGAAGAGGGAGAAGAAGAGGGAGAAGAAGGACAAGAAGAAGGGGAAGGAGAAGAAGGACAAGAAGAAGAAAAGCTATTTTTGAATTACAACACTGAATTTCCATCTCATCTTGGATTCCTCCTGTCTTTGAGCCTCTGGACAAATTAATTAACCTCTGCGACCTTCAGGTTCTTCATCAGTAGAATCAAACTGACAATGCATTAACTATGCCTATCTCACAGAGTTATTATAAAGATCAAATTTAATAATGAATTTATAGTGTTTTGCAACCCTTAATGTGCTATATGTATGTCAATTATTATTGTCCAATAACCCTAATTCATCTTTATTTCCACATATTCCTTTAAGTTACCCTAATCTACTCCACCCATGGTGATGTTCTCCCTTTGGGGCATTTATTCTCCATCCCATTCATTACCCACTTACTAAACAGTAATTAGTATTAGCATCATGAAACTTAGAGCTATTCAGACTTTTGGGACCCTGGAATCAGTTCCATGCTTCCATCTTTCAGCTGAGGAAACTAAGTCTGTAAGAAATCAAATGACTTACACAAGGTCATACTAACAGCAGGAGTGAGAACAAAAACCAAAGTCCCCTAACTCCAGGACCAAGTCGCTGTCCATCCCATCATCCTGTCTGCCATGCATATGCATTTTCTGATATGAAATACTTATGTATTTCTGAAGGGCAAGGATCATGACACATGTTTCAGGCAATCTCCCATGTCACTTAACACAGAGTAAGTATTCAATGTTGTTGTTCAGTTGTTTTCATTCCTTTCTGACTGTAGATGACCCCTTTTGGGGGGGGGGCACTTTTTGGCAAAGATACTAGAGTGATTTCCCATTTCTTTCTCAAGCTCATTTTACAGATGAGGAAACTGAGTCAAATAGAGTTAAATGACTTGCTCAGACAGGGTCACACTGCTAGTAAATGTCTGAGGCTGGATTTGAACTCAAGTCTTCCTGACTCTAGACCTGGTGCTCTATCTACTGTTCCATATATTTGCCACAGTAGGCATCTATTTATTGATGATGATGATGATGAAGATGATGATGATGATGATGATGATGATGAAGATGATGATGATGATGATGATGATGATGGTGGTGGTAATGATAATGGAAAACTCATAGCTTCTAGATTAAGAGATCTGGTGATCAGCAGGACAAAATTGGAGCACAGGAGAAGAAGTGATTTGATTTGGGGACAAGAGTGAAAGATGACTATTCCAATTTTGTACATATTGAGTTTAAAGTGAAAGTTGGACAGGAAGGGCATGTAAGTAAATCTCACCATGTTTAGGTCAGTTTACTATGAATACAAACAAATAAAAAGCATTGAAAAGCTCAGTCTTCATTTTCTGCCCTACTGCAATTCTTTGAATTATACCATATGCCCCAGTACCTTCCCCATGCCCCTACTTTTCAGCTTTCTTTGGTGTTTTATCTTCTTATAATGTAAGCTCCTTGAGGGGAGAATTGTGCTCAACACAATGCCTGGCACATTGGCACTTAACAAATGTTTATTAACTGACTGAGTAAAAAGAAGTCTGCTTGACAGCACATGAAAAATCAGTCATGGTTCCAGAAAAAAAAAAAAAGATGATTAAAGAGAGATAAGGAGCTAGTACATAGGGCTAATTATTGTATTCATGCTGAGATGTGCTCACTGGGTTGGATATTCATGTTCTACTTTTTTTCTGTTACTCGTAATGGAAATTTTGGTTTGATGGGAAGGGGGAGAGCTGAGAGTTTTGGGGAGTGTGTGTGATATTAAAACTAAAGGCATCAGTATATACAACAATACAGCAGGGTGGAAAGAGCACTGAATGCCTGGGTTCAAATTCTGTGGTTGTTAGTAGTTGTGGGACTTCAGACAAGCTGCTTCAGCTCTCTTATCCTCGAGTTCCTTCTTCTCAGAAAAAAAAAGGATCACAACAGTGACACTACCTCGATCACTGGTTTGTTCCAAGGGTAGGTAGACAGCACCTTGTAAATTTTAAGCGCTATAGAAATATGACTCATGATTATTTGAAACCAAACCAAACCAAACCTGTTGATTTTATCTCAAACAATGATTCAATACCGAATGGCATATTTGCAAACTCTATGCATGAATCAGATAGAGAGGGAAATATATGAGAAAGAGGCAAAATACAAACAGGCATACACACTTACACACTTGCTAGTTCATACTGTATTGGCTTTCTATAAGCTTATTTCAGAGACAGAAGAAAAAATACAAAACTTGTCTAGATATAGTGGTTTCATATATTAAAACAATAAATTGACTCATACTTTTGCCAGATTCCTGGCACCTTTGGGCAATTTCAGATATAAATCAGAAAATAAATGGTGTGATATACTTTCTAAATAAAAGTATTTCAAAGTACTCTTGTGTCATTCATGACCTCAACTCCCCTTTCACTGGAGTGCCAAGGTGAGTGACATATCTGAAAAGAAGACATAATTTTGTTTGCTCCATATTTTCTGCATTGAGGATTGGTGTTTCTGGGGCTTCCCCATCATCCTTTTCAGTACCTACTGCCCTTGACTTTGTACTTCCCTCTAGAGAACCCATAGCCTAACTTCCCTTTCTCTCTCCTTTTTCCCTCTTTAGAAAGCTGCCTTCAGCTATTAGAAGAGATCAAGCCATACCTACTTTCCTCAGAGAATGGTCCCCCCGCAATGATTTATATTTTATCATATTTATAGTTATTTCTTTGTGCCCACAGGTGAAGAAAATTTTGCAATCTTTTGGACAGGAATTCAGAAAGTCATTCAAGATTAGGTGTTAATCATACCTAATGTCCCCAAGGCTCCTTCCTGGACCCTCTCTAATCTCTCAATCCTATTTCACTTAGTGATATCACCAGTTCCCAAGGTTTCAATTATTATCTCTATACAGATAACTCTCACATTTACTTAGCCAGCTGTAACCTCTCTCCTGACCCCTCATATTATATCTCCAACTTCCTTTTAGATACCTCAAGTCAGATGTCCCATAGACATCTTAAACTCACCATGTCCAAAACTAGGCAGAGCAGACCCTTCTTTACATAGCACAATCCATCATTCAGTCAACTAGCATTTATTAAGGGTCTGTTAAACACTGGTATTTAACTTAGAGAAGACACAGCAAAGTCAGAGTAGAAAGCTACATGTCTTTTAAAAATGGGAATGCAGAAGAAGGATTTGATTTGTCTTCTTGGCTCCACAAAGCAGAAGTCAGAAGAATGAATGACAAGTTGAGAAATCATTGATTAAGCACTAGCTGTGGACTAAGCATTGAGGCTACAAATCAACAAAACTAGGCAATCTCTGCTCTTGAAAAGCTCACACTCTAATTAAAGAGGACGATATATAAAAGAAAGTTCAGACCCAGGGTAGATAAAAGGATTGGAAGTCCTACGGGACTGTAGAAGAGTCAAATGGATATCAAAACCCAAGGACCTTTAGGGGGCATAGACACAAGGCAGATGGTAGGGCCTGGTGCTCCTCTACCTCCTGGATTAGAGCTGGTGACTCTCACTTCTTCCAAGTGGCATGAGCAGTAATGTCATTTTTAAAAATTGGGTGCCCCTATCTTGCCCATACTAGAAGTGCAGAGAGCATTCAAAGGCTAATTCCAATGACTCCTGTTCAGCCTGGAAGATTTAACCCACTCTATTTCTAATACAGGGCTGTTCACTCCTCCTTAGACAGCCTGGTACCAATCCCGTAACTTCACTCATGGAGGATCACCATATTTGTGTGGGACTTAGTATGATTTCCCTAGGAGTATTAGTTCTACTGCAGCTTGGAGCTCCAGAGATCAAGCAATTTATCAGCTTCAATGTCCTGACCCAGTAGCAGGGCCTGTAGGTATGTACCATCATGGTCATGCCAATCATTTCACTCTTCCAGCTGACTGTGCTCCTGGGGTGTGGATAGCCTGAGATTCTGCTGACGTACTGTGTATTTATTCGTTTGTATTCACACACACACACACACACACACACACACACACACACACATTTTTTTGCCTTGTAGAATCTAAGCTCTTTGATGACAAGGACTGATTCACTCCTGATTTTGTATCTCCAGTACTTAGAATTGTGCCTGATACATAGTAAGGACCAATAAATGCTGTTCAATTGGTTGATTTTTTTCTATATGTTTCAGACTTTTTTGGTGGCTCAGAAGTTACCCAATTTCTCATGGATTCAAGATTATAAGAAAAGGAGTTACATGGTCTTTGTCCTGCTACATACTGTCTATTGGATCTGGTTTATATAATCCTTCCTTTACCTCTGTCATGTTTTTTTCTTATCATTTTGTTACATTTATAACACACTGAAAATGAGATGTTAAAATTACCCACTATTTGTAAAAATGCATATTTTGAAAAGACTGTACAGCTTGCCTTTATGAATTTTTCTGCAGAAAATTAGTTGCATATATACTTAAGATTGATACATACTCATTTTGCATGGAGCCTTTTTAGCATAACGTAATGTAGCTTTATCTTCATTATTTTCTGCTTTGAATTTGACAGCCTAATATCATTAGTATCACTCCTGTTTTGTTTTCTCATGATTTCTAAGTAACATGGTAATTTTAGCCTAAATATTTATTTTTCACCCCATTCAGATTTATTTTAGCTTTTTTTCTCTCCCCTGTGACTATAATTCATCTTTCCAGTTTCATTTCATCTTGTTCCCATATTCCATTCCAGTCAAACTCGACTGGTATCTGTTTATTATGCATGGCATTCCATTCCCCACCTTTATGTTTCAGCATAGGTGGGTCTCCATATCCATATTCCACAGTGCCTCCATGACCACCAGTCTTGCTTCTATCCTGGGCCCTATGACAATTATTGAGGAGAGGAATCACTGTGATAAAGGCCTCCATGTCCCTTGGCACTGTCACCACCATATGGGGCACCTAGGTGTTATAGTAGATAGAGTACCAGACCTAGAGTCAAAAAGACTCATCTTCCTAAGTTCAAATCTGGTCTCAGACACTTACTAGTTATGTGATCGTGGGCAAATCACTTAGGCCTCTTTGCCTTGGTTTCTTCATCAGTAAAACGAGCTGGAGAAGGAAATAGCAAGCCACCTGCCAACAAAGTCCCAAATGAGTTCATGAAGACCTGGACACAACTGAACACCAACTAAACAACAACTGATCACTACCATCTACTTACCAATTTTCACCAATGGAGAGGTAGTCTCAAGAGCCCCAGAAGTGACATTACTTCCCATAGTCTCAGCCCTACATCTAATACTTGCCACCATCCTGAGAACCAAGTTCTGTGGATATGTTACGTGCTATCATAGGTGTTACAGCCACAGTCACTTAAAATGTTAACAAAGATAGATCTTGCTGCTAAAATTTTTGGTGTGTCAAATGATTCAACAGCAGAAGTTGATGCAATTTTATCAGTCAAAATTATATTAAAGAAGAGGCATTACCAATTGCTTTGCTGATATTCTCTAAGGATCATGGAACCTTTCCATCTGCTTTGGAGCCCAAACAATCTGTGTTTGCTCCTCCATTAGAATGTGATCTCCTTAAGATCAGGGAGTGCCTTACCTCTCAATTTCTATCTATTCACTCAGCCCAGATAAATTTTATGAATAGGCTGTATTGGTCCCCTATATTATGGAATATAAGAGGTTCTAAAAAAAGATATTCCTGACATAGAAGAGTTCCCTCATTCACCTGTTGCTGGGGTCTGGCATTTCTTCATTGACTATCCATTCTTTCAGGGGTATTAATTAATTATGAATGCTTGACATGAGAATATTCAAGATTGTGCTTGGACAAATCAAGCACTTAGTAAACGTATTTTCATTCATTCACTGATTATTTGATATCCTTAGCTTCCAGGAAGATACATATCAGGGGCTTTTTCCTTCACCTCTATCCTGATATCCCAGGTGCAATTGCCATTGCTCTCTCCTTTATGAAATGATGGCATTTTTTTATAGCTGCTTATTTATGTTATGTACAAGTTGTGCTCTCCTGCTGCTAGCTGAATATAAACTTGTTAAGTACAGGGATTATGTATTACATTACTTATATCTCTTATCTTTCAATATTTCCTCTATTAGCAGGTGCTTTAAAAAATTTGCTTAATTTCATGACTAATATATAAATATATTTTGCCTGACTACACATATAGAACATGTTTAATTGCTTACCTTGTTAATGAGAGGAGAGGCAAGGGAAGGAAAGAATATGGAACTCCAAACTTCCAAAAAACAAATGTTAAAAATTGTTTTACATATTACTGGATGAAAATCTAAAATAATTAAAAAATTTTTGAAAAGTTTGTAGAATTGAATTAAATGTTTCTGATAAACATCCCTGTTTTAGATATTGATCTTAATCCATTTTACAACTCTTATTTTTCCCCTTAAGGGAGTTTAGCTATTAACAATTCATGTTATAATTTATAGGGTCTGTTAATTATGTTAATTTTTAAAACAGTATGTACTAATGTCTGTGATTCTCTTTTCTTCCCTTAACATTCTAACATAATTGAAATCCTATTTCCTTGGTAAGTAATTTCTTCCCCTCTTTAAGTAATGTACAGTGTTTGTACTATGTTTGGAAGCTTAGATTTGACTAAGAGGTGTCTGTCTAGGTATATTATATCTTGGATTCTTCCCTGAGGGTATCTTAAAGAGAACTTCCATTTGCATTTTGTCAGTCACTTGTCAAGGTATGAGAAATTTTCTTTTATGCCTCCTTGAAATGTAACATCCATATTATTTTGGTTTTTTGTCTGAATTGTTCTGAAGGCCAACTTTCTGAATTTATGTCATTAGTGTTGCTTGAGGTTGTTTATCTTGATCTATAGGTTTTCCAATAATTCAAAAAATAATTTTGGAAAATGTATTTCTAACCAATTTCAACTGTGCTTGAGTACAACTTATTTTCCACTGAAGTGAGGTTGTTCTTGTCTGTGTCTTTGATTTTCTGAGGTTTTCCCTTACATTCTCCTCATTGGATCTTCAGCCTTCTCATTCTTGAGTGTGTTTGGTATTTGCTTCAATTCTCCCTTACTGTCACTTTTTTATCTAACTATTTACTTGCTTTGTCTTCATCTGGCAGTATTTCTTCTCAGGTCTTTCTAACTTCCTAATCCAGTGTTCTAGCCACTGTGCTTCCTAGCTAATTCTGGATGGAGCCAGCCTACATTTTCCCATCATCTACTGCTTTTTATGACCAAATTCAGAACTATTAGGTCTCTGATAAATCATTTTTTTAACCACTTGAGGTTCCAAAAGTCAATATATGCCTTTGTGCAGGACTAGTTTCTCCTATGCAGGAGTATTTTTTCATAATCTGTTCCTTAAATGTTGGCTCCTGTCAGGTCATTTACCAAAATAACCTTTCCTGAATGTATTTATCTCATGTGAGGAATTCTAGACACAGCAATTCACTTCACTTCCACCACTTAAAATACTCCTTACTCTGCACTATCTCTACTAGGGGGGAAAGAAGAGGAAAGAAAGGAAAAATGATTAAAAAAAACTATTGAACTATTGACAGGGCATGATAAGAAATTTCCAGCCTGTGGTCTTGAGTCAACAGCTCCATATCTCTGAATTAGAAAGACATGGGACTCTCGGGATTTCAGAGATCACTGTTTATTTTCCATGGCAATGCCATTCACATTGGGTGAGTTGACATTTAAATATTTGTCTTGTCAAATAACCGCTAGAATAGGCTTGGCTAATGGAAGGGACCATTAGAGAGGATATGGAGTAAAATCACCAATAACATAATACCCTAGAATATCACCACTTTTTCAACTCCTAAATAGTGCAGGAAAGGTATCAGTTAGCATGTAAGCTATACAGAGATTCCATAATATTCTGAAACAATTTGTAATATTATCTTTAATCTTTATTTACTTAAGGCTATTAAGTTAGAAGTTGCAAAATATGGTGAGTCAAGGACTTGGAGTCAGGAAGGCCAATGTTCATGTCCACCTCTGACACTTAACATCTTTATAACAATGAGAAAGTCCCTTAACATCTCAGAGCCTCACTTACCTCATTTATCAAATGAAAGAATTCGACTGAATGGTCTGTAAAGTTATTTCCAGGGGCTAAGTAGCGCAGTGGATAAAGTGCCAGGCTTGAAGTCAGAAAGTCTCCTCTTTGGAGCTCAAATCTGACCATATGTACTTACTAGCTGTGTGACCTTTGGCAAGTCACTTAACCCTGTTTACCTTAGTTTCCTCATCTGTAAAATGAGCTAGAGAAGGAAATGGCAAACCATTCCAATATTTTTTCCAAAAAAATCTCAAATGGAGTCATGAACAGTTGGATATGACTGAAATGACTGAACAAAGACAACAAAAGTTCTTTCTAGATTTAAATGCATTATTTATTTATTATCTTAAGACCTGGATTTGATTCTTACCCCAGAGACTAACCAACCATGTGACTCTGGCCAAGACATTAAATTTCTCTGCTTTTTCATCTAAAACGGTGATGATGATGATGATGATGATGATGATGATGATGATGATGATGACGACGATGACTGTAGTATCTACCTGAAAGATTATTGGAAAGATCAAATGAGTGTAAAGCACTTTGAACATCTTAAAATTCTACAAAAAATATCAGCTACGTGGGTCATTTATAGGTGATTCAAAAATGATGCATAAAGAGAAATTTAATTTTCTTCCTGCTAATGCAGATTTCAACTCAACTTTTCTCCAACACAAGGACCATAGTTTCTCTAAGACCACCATGTACTGCTAATCACACAATTCAAAACCAGACGTCATGTTGTGTAATAGGGGTTGAGGGAGAAGGGGAGAGAGAAGGGCAGAGATGGAGGCTGACACACTGAGAAGTGACAAGTGATGGGCAGAAAGTGATGGGGAACAGTAGGAGCCACAATAACAACCCGGGGTCTTTTCTAATAGCTGTTACCAACTTTCTGAACATGAGCATATTTACATGTGGAAGAGACTTCATTGTTTGACTGGATTCCAAATCCAATATGAGTCCATAACAACTGGCAATTACATTGCCCTGTTAGAATTTACAAAGTATCTTCCTTTCTGGTATCTCTATCAGGAAGGTTTGGTAAATATCATTCCTTTCTAGACTACCCTCCTGACTCTCCTAAATTTTCTCTGAAATGGTGTCCTACTGGATACTTTCTTCTCTCTGCTCCCCCTTTTTTTCATCATTCTTTTATGGCATTTTCCTTCTTTAGACTATAAACTTCTTGAATACAGGGGTTCTTTCTTCTGCTTGAATTTGTATTTCTAGCTCTTAGCACAGTGACAATCACATAGCAAACGTTTGATAAATGCTTGTTGATTTGACCTGCATTTGACAGGTGAGGAAACTGAGCCTGAGAGATTCAGCTATTTTCTCAAAATCCCACAGCTACTTAGTGCAAGAGAAAGGATTTTTTAAAATTTGTTTTATATTAATTTATGGAATAAAACAAGCATTCTTATAGCATGGTATAATAAAAAAAAATATGCCCCGACATGGATCTACAAATCTATTATGTACATTTTAACCTCACTCCTTAGAATGGTGGTTTCATACTTTTTGCATAATCCAACTCTCAAACGCACTTTATTGAACTGGATGTTCCCTTAAGTGATATAAATCTCAACACATCCCTTCTTCATCATAAAGTCTTCATGAGTTACCGTGACTAAAAAAAAAAAAAAATAATCGCTGGCTGGCTAACCTCCAGGTGATGAGCTTCTTCAAACTGAGCTCAGTCACTAGCTGTGTGACCTTGGGCAAGTCACTTAACCCCAATTGCCTCATCCTGGGTCATCTCTAGTCATCCTGATAAATATCTGGTCACTGCATTCAGATGGCTCTGCAGGAGAAGTGAGTCTGGTGACCTGCACAGCCCTCCCTCACTCAAAACAAAGTCAAGTACAAGTCATGACATTATTTCTCTGATGACATGGTCTTCTTCAGGCAAAGAAGGATGAACATACACACACACATAAATCTCAACCTCTCCATTTCTGCCCATCTTGGCCAATTTTTATCCATGTCCTCCCATAAGCTTTATGTAGACAGTCTCTCCAACATGTGGGAAACTTCCCTCTCTTTCACCTACTATCACTAGGGTACACATGTACAAAATTAATTATCTGTCTCTCATCCTTCATCCTCACAGACAAACTAATACGGTAAAAGGAGAGGGAGGGGTGGAGCTAATGACTTAAACCCTAAATCCAGGTATAGTATCCATGTTCTGCTCTAGCCATACTCCAGCAAAAAGACTCTCTTCTTAGTTTTGGAGATCATATTGGAAGAGGCACACTGTCAAGATGCCCACACAAGGGTGGTCAAGAGGATTATGGTTCTAAAAAGCATGTCAAATGTGGGACATGCTAAGGGATTGTGAATATTTTGCCTGGAAGAGAGAAGACTTAAGGATCAGTCCTCCAAAGACTATTTACTAGAAGAAAGGACTAAGAGCAGAAATGTAGCAGAACTCAGGTGAAAACATTATAAGAAAGAAGATTTTAGCTCAGTGCAATGAAAAGTATTAAAATATCAAGAGCTAGATGAAAACGAAATAGGCTTTTCAGTAGTGTAGCCCAGTGAAAACACTGTTAGACTGCTAACCAGAGGAACTGAGTTTGAATCCTGGATGTGCCACTTCTCATCTGTTCAATATTGAACAAAATGATTAACTTCTCTGGATTTCAAGTTCCTCATTTGGCAAATAAGGCACTTAGACTGGATTACTTCTAAGGTCTCTTCTGGAAACGTGAGAGAGGCAGACTAACTACTTGAAGGATATTGATTTATGTATGGTAGGAAAGATTGGTCTGGATGGTCAGTGCTAAGAATATTAAACCTAGACACTGCAATGAGACTCTTATAATTCAGAAAAAAGTTTAATGATTCTCTTTGAACGTTACCGATAACTCAGGAAAATGTGTGATCTGACTTAGAAAAGACTGTAGCCTAAAAATGGTTAAAAATTACAAGTTTTGTCACTGAATGGGGAAAAGTTAATTATTTCTATTAATTGACATGGAATAGCTCAATCTTCACAAATATTAGCTATATGTAGCACTGTAATTTCAATCTCCATCTTTTTTCCTTTTGGCATTATCTATGAGAAATACCTGAGTCTTGTCAACTGAAAATCTGCTTAAACACACCCCCCTAACTATTCTCTCAGCCTTTAATAATAAAGTAAATAAACCTCAGTCACACTTAGCATATGGTGTATTTATTATCAGCTGTGCATTTTCCACTCCCTTTACTGAATATTTTAATCAAGTACTTAAATGGAGGATCAAGGATAGAATTTTACATTTTTTTTAAAGAGGAAGATCCCAAAATTAATGGAGTCGGAAAAGTATTAAGCCTTAGGAAATATATTATTAGAGAGAAAGGATGATACATGTGGAAGGAGGTCAATTTACAGCTAACTGTGTCAAGTGAATATTTGCATTGCTCTGAAAATTCTTATGGATCAGTTCCATCTTAGCTAAAAATTGAAAATGTTCCCCAAAATATTTCTAAGCTTCTTGAACATAGGGATAGATTTTACTCTTGTTTTGGTATCTAGAGGACTTAAAGCAGTACTTTGAATAAAGTAGGTGACTTTATTCAATAATTGTTTGTCAAATGGAATTAAATGGAAAATGAAGAATGCATGCTATTCCTTTGAAAACAAGAAGTAAAATTGAATTCTGTTGGGATTGGAAGCTCAATTCCATGTGGACAGTCTCGGGCGGGTAAAGGTGGGAGCTTCTAAATCTTAGAGCTCTCACGAGACCCTCCCAGGAAACGGCAGGGAATAGAGGTGAACCGAGCTATCTCGAGTAATTCCGCCTCTTCCCGTGAGAAACGTGATGGGAGAGAGATCTCCCCGCCCTCGAGATGGTCCCGGATTGGAGCACACCTAGTTACCTAACAGCACGGTATTTAGATGCAAACTATGCTGCTGGAAGGTTAAGTAGGATTGAGGAAGCCTGAAAGCTCTCTTAGCACGTGAGGAGCCAAGAGGACAGTAGGCTCCGTTTTCTTCTTTCCTCTCTCCCCTCCCCCTCTCTCCCCGCTTGTACTTCTACTTCCAATCCCTTAAGATCTTAGCCTCCTTAGGAAATCTCCCCCTCTTCCTCCTAAGGAAGACCCCCCTGCACTTGTAACTAGACCCTGAAATAAAGCTCAACCCTTGTTTGACTCTGGAACGTCCTTTCTCTCATATGTGCATCCGGCGTGGCCAGCCGAAGACCTTGGAGGTGAGGTAAGAAAGACTCGGGTAGCCCACACAGGCCTCTAGGCCTGGCAGAATTCACCTCCAAAATCAACTTTGTCTGAAAAATAAGGAAATGGGTTTCAACATGAACTTGGCTCTCTTTAATTGATTCCATTGCACGTAAATCTCTATGGCCTGGGACAGAGACAATGATTTCAACATCATGAGCATTCATGTTAACAATAAAAATTGGCAATCTACATTCTTTAATGTTTTTCAATAGAGCAGTTACTCCCAGATTTACTCATGATCATCAACTGAATATTCTGGAAGAATATTCCAGCTAAGAATAATGAGATATTAATAAAAATAAAATTTTGAAGACACAAAGGAAATGATTTGCCACAAGGAAAAAAATAGGCATTGTTTGAAGGCACCTAAATGGATGCCCAGCGAAATCACTATCCAAAATATATTTATTAAAAAACTTATATAACCCCAGGAAACAGGAAAAAAAATAAAAAAAAAACTTTCTCCATCAAAAGATGCCAATGTTAAAAATGTTATGGAAAGAGGACTACATTAATATACCTTGATCATCCTGGTTCAGTCATTCTGGGAAGCTTTTGAGAACAATAAGAAGAAAATGAATAGAATATTGATAATCTTTGACTCTGAGACTTCACTCCTAAGAATATATTCCAAGAAACCCAATGATCAAAACGAAAGAGCCCATACGAATGAAAATATTTAAAGCAAAAATTTTGCTATACTTAGTGACTGGGAATGTCTAAACAAGTTAAGGAAAGTGAATATAATGAAATATTACAGTGTTTTAAGAATGAACATTTTAATGAAGATATTTAAGAATGATGAGTGCAGGGAGTGGAGGCAAGATGGCAGAGCTGAAGCAGAGACCTGCTAGAGCTCTCCCCTCAAACCCCACAAAACCCTGTAAAAATAGCTAAACAAATTCTAAAGCAGCAGAAACCACAAAATGATGGACTAAAGCAAACTTTTAGGTCAAGATAATCTGAAAGGTTGACGGGAAGGGTCCACTGAATGAAGTTGGCAGTGGAGCACAATTTGGCATGGGCTGGCTCTAATAAAGCTAGAACAGGCCTTGGGTACTGAACCCCTGGCAACTGCTGTGGTTTCCAGAATTTTCAACCCACAAATGCCAAAGGCAGCTTCAAAGGTTGATGGGAAGAGTCTCTCACCTGGATGACAGGAAAGTGTGGTCCAGCCCCAGCACCAGTTCTAGTTTCAGGCCTGGTGCCAGTCCCAGGGCAGCAGCAGCCATTGCAGAAGCTGTAACTTGCTTCTGGAACACTCCACTTAACAAAGAACTCAAAAGTCAAGTTATTGTCTGTGCTGCTGCCTCTGAAGCCCGCTACTTAACAAAGAGTTCAAAAGTCAAATAATTGGCTGAGAAAATTAGAAAATGGGGTGGGGGGGAAGAAACAGACTATGCATTCCTACTTTCTTGATGAAGAGGTATTTTCTTATGTCATTGATGACTAGGAAGATCAAAATATACAATCAGAAGGAGACAACAAAGCCAAAGTGTCTACATCCAAAGCCTCCAAGAAAAATATGAATTGGTCTCAGGTCATGCAAGACCTCAAAAAGGATTTTGAAAATCGAGTAAGATAACTTGAGGGAAAACTGATAAGAGAAATGAGAGTGATGTAAGAAAATCATGAAAAATGAGTCAACAGCTTGCTAAAGAAAATCCAAAAATGCTGAAGAAAATAATACCTTTAAAATTAGACTAGTACAAATGGCAAAAGAGGTCCAAAAAGCCAATGAGGAGAAGAATGTCCTAAAAAGCAGAACGGACCAAACAGAAAAAGAAGTCCAAAAGCTCAGTGAAGATGATAATTCCGTAAAAATCAGAATGGAACAAATGTAAGCTAATAAATCTATGAGAAACTGAGAATTTATAAAACAAAATCAAAAGAATGAAAAATAGAAGACAATGTAAAGTATCTCATTAGAAAAACTACTGACATGGAAAACAGGTCCAGGAACTACCTGAAAGCCATGATTAAAAAAGAGTCTAGGTAACATCTTTCACGAAATTATCAAGGAAAATTGCCCTGATATTCTAGAACCAGGGGGTAAAATAGATGTTGATAGAATCCACTGATTAACTCCTAAAAGAGATTTCAAAAGGAAAACTCCTTGTAGCTAAATTCAAGAATTCCCAAGTAAAAGAGATAATATTACAAGCAGCCAGAAAGAAACACGTTAAGTATTATGGAAAAACAATCAGAATAATACAAGATCTAGCACCTTCTATACTAAGGGATCAGAAGGTTTGGATTATGATATTCCAGAGGTCAAAGGAGATAGGATTAAAACCAAGAATCACCTACCCAGCAAAACTGAGTAAAACATTTCAAGGGGGGGAGTGGAACTTCAATGAAATAGAGGACTTACAAGCATTCTTGGTGAAAAGGTTAGAGTTGGAATAGAAAAATTTGACTTTCAAATACAAAAACCAAGAGAAATATGAAAAACTAAACAGGAAAGAGAAATCATAACAGATTTATTAAAGTTGAACTGTTTACATTTCTACCTGGAAGGATGATATTTGAAGCTTACATATACATACACATGGAGCAGCTAGGTGGTGCAGTGGATAGAATACCAGCACAGGAATCAAGAGGATCTGAATTCAAATCTCACCTCAGACACTTGACAATCACTAGCTGTGTGACCTTGGGCAAGTCACTTAACCCCAATTGCCTCATCCTGGGTCATCTCTAGTCATCCTGATAAATATCTGGTCACTGGATTCAGATGGCTCTGGAAGAGAAGTGAGGCTGGTGACCTGCACAGCCCTCCCTCACTCAAAACAAAGTCAAGTCCAAGTCATGTCATCATTTCTCTGATGGCATGGTCCTCTTTGACAGTGAAGGACAAACACACACACACATACTCATATGCATATATACACATATGTGTGTCTGTGTGTACACACACAGACACACATAAATTAAGTGTTAAGAGGAATGTACTGGGAGAAAGAGAAAGGGAGAGGTAGACTATGGTATATCATTTCACAGAAAAGAGACAAGAAAGAGCTTTTACAACGGAAGGGAAGAAGGAGAAGGTGAGATGGAATAAGTGAGCCTTCTTTACACTGGATTTGACTTTAGGAGAAAATAACATACATACTGAATTGTGTATGAAAGTTTATCTTACCCTAGGGGAAAGTAAGGAGG
Organism: Notamacropus eugenii; assembly: GCF_028372415.1. Taxonomy (NCBI): domain Eukaryota; kingdom Metazoa; phylum Chordata; class Mammalia; order Diprotodontia; family Macropodidae; genus Notamacropus; species Notamacropus eugenii. Next base: position 21,615,111 of record NC_092877.1, on the reverse strand, counting down.
AGAAGGATGGGGGGGGGGGGGACAATATAAGAGATGACGGAAAGGGGAAATTGGAAGTAAACACTCAGATACTTATTAGTCTTGCAACCCTGAGAAAGTCACCACCTCTCTGAGCCTCAGGTTCCTCAGCTATAAAGTAAAAGGTTGAACTCATTGGCATTGAGCATCCATAATATCTACTAATCTATAATACTATGATATTGATACCATATCTTTCCCATGATTAATCGAACAATGTGCTTTTTAAAAGATCCTGTTGTGTTTCTTGTCAATTGACTATTAAAAAGTTGACTCATATTAAAATGTTCTTCAGTGAGAAGTCTCCATGTATATATGAAAATCATTCATATATTTCACACTGTAGATAATCAAAATAACAGTGCTGACGTCATCTGAGTCACAAAACAGAGATGAATGTTGGTCAGAAGTGTTTGAAAGAATAGAGAATGCAATTTGAAAAAGAACTTTTATGTCAGTTGTAAGGTTCTCTAGATGTTTCTGTTTGTGGATGACACCATACAAATGGCAGTAGGCCCTAGAACACAGCAGTCTTCTGAAAGAGATCTATAATCTTTCAAAAGACTTTGACCAAACTATCCACACAGCAAAAAAAAGAGGGTGAAGATTGTGTATTGGCTAGATTAAGAAATACAGTTATAGAGCTTGTATATAAGAAGAGAGAGAGAGAAAGAGAGAGAGAGAGAGAGAGAGAGAGAGGTAGATAGATAGATAGACAGACAGACAAACAGGTAGATCCATGTTCTAGATATATCCACATATAAGGATACATTTAGATCTAGATCTTTATCTAGAAACAGATATATATGGTTGGGGAGAGAGCTTATAAGCATTTACCTTGCCACTTATCTTGGCAGTACACTTTCCAGAGAAGTACATATAGATGATGAGATCGACACACATATTGTCTGAACTAACTCAGTGTTTGGGAACCTCCAAAGGCAAGTGTGGGAGAGAAGAGGTATTAGACTGCTTACCAAACTGAAGGTCTACAGAGCTATGGTGCTGACCTCATTGTATGCCTGTGAAACCTGGACAGTATACCAACAATATGCCAGGAAACTAAATCACTTCCATTTGAAATGTCTTAGGAAGATTCTAAAGGATATCTGTAAGGATAAGATACTGACACTGAGCTGCTTTCTTGAGCTGAACTACCAGGCATTCAAACTCTACTGTAGAAAGCACAACTTCATTAAATTGGTTATGTTGTTGTCCTGCCAAATGTACTTTGCCTAAAACACCGTTTTGTGGAGAACTCACAAAAGGCAAGCATTCACATGGAGGTCAGAAGAATCAAGACAAAGACACTCTCTCTGAAAACTTTGTGTTTGATTGTAAGACATGGAAGACCCTGGCATAGTACCACCTAACATGACATGCTTGCTGTGCTCTATGAACAAAAAACATGCTGTGCTTGATGAGCAAAGCTGAATTGCAGTAGCTAAAAAGAAATGTGAGATGTGCCAGTTTAGAGACATCTCAATTCCAAATGTTTATAAGGATTATTTATGCCCAACATATGATAGAGCCTTCCAAGCTCATATTGGTCTGGTCAGCCTCCATCAGACAGACTATAATATCATTTTGGTCTTCTTTGGGAACAAAGGACAACAATCACTACCAATCAATCAGGTTTCAGGCATTTTGTTAAACTTGTTAAAATATTATTTCATATAAAGATAGGTATGGACATAAACAAAGATAGATAGATAGACAGACAGATAGATAGATAGACAGATAGATAGATAGATGTAAATGTAGTTATAGGTAGCTATGGATATGCACATGGATGTGGACATGGACAAAGAATGAGACATAAACATGGACATGGATACAGACATAGGTATCTGGCATAGATTTTGATTCTGATAAATATAGATGTGGGATGAAGAGTTACACTGAATTAAACCAGAAGAGAGTAGACTTGATTGCTGTCAGGCAATTAGATAGCTCCTTTGATTACTTCAAATTTCTTCCTGAATCAAAAGCCCATATCTTAATACTGATGTTTTGCCAATATTATGACTACAAAACATAGAACACAATGCCTGCTAATGAATTAAAAATAAGCATCAAACAAAGGACAATGCAGAGGTGTGAGGGCAGGGTGAACCAATCCCTCCTGATTAGACTATATCTACGTTCAGTTCTGAGCACCATATTTCAAAGTGGACATTAACACACTGAAGAGCACAGAGAGAAAATAAGAAGAATTGGGGAGGGCCTTTGAATTCTTTCGGTTGATGATAAGTTGAAGATCCTGGAGCAAAGAAGATTTAGAAGTACATCCAAACTGTGTTCAAGTATTGGGAGGAATTTCTTGTTGATGAGGAGCTAGCTGGATTGTTTCTGCTTGATCCCAGAAGACAAAGCAAAGAGAATGAGTAGAGCTACCAAGAGACAGATTTAGGCATGATATTAATTTTCTTTAGAGAAATTAACCAAACTTTTATTATGTTCTTTTGTCCACAACTTGCCTGATAATATGCCTGAATTTTTAATTAGGACAAAAAGACCAAAACAAAAAATAGTTTATAATTTACTGGTTGGAGGGGAGATAGCATGCAAACATATTAAGTTTTCTAACCATAAGAGTAGTTCAAAAGTGGGATAGACTGTTTCAGGACACAGTGGTTTCCCAGCACTCATTGCAGTTATTCATGTAAAGACTGGATAAACAAGTTGTTGGGAACCTTTACCAGGTGAAGGGTAGGAACTCCATTATTTTCCCTTTTTCTGAAAATCAGTATATTTGCTCTTGGATCATCTAAGACTAACTTTTCCATCTTCAAAGTTCTCTGACAGTGGTTCAACAACTACATTTACCATTTTTTTCAGTGCCTGAGGATGAAGTTCATCTGGGCCAGGTGACTTCAATTCATCAAGGATAATCTCTTACTGTCTTCTTACTTTTCCTGGGTATCAAGTCCATGTTAGTCATTTTTTGCTCTGTCCTCCACAGTCCAAATATCAGTCTCTTTATTATGAAAAACAAAAGCAAAACAGCACTTGACTTTGTCTGCCTTCTTTCTGCCATCTTTTATCTTTATCCATCCAATCTGATTTTATTCATTTTATAAATCTACTTTTTTACCTGAAATAGATTTTTTTTAAAATATTGCTTTTAGCTTTCCTTCCCAACATAGCCAGCTCATTCTGAATTTTAGAAATTCTGATTCTATTAACACAGGAATAGGCCAAGTTTTTGTTTTCATCCACTGTTAACTTATACTTTGTTCCATCTGCTACACACCTTTTGAAAGTTTAAATTAATTGACCATTTGCCTATGCATTCACATCAGACTATTTCAACAACTTTTATTTTTCTTCATCAGAACTGCTTTACTTTTCTCCCTCTGAATATTATTGCTGAGAGCTTTAGTTAACTGATAACGCAAATCACTGTTATCCTGTATATATCTTCTTTGTACATACTTGTTTTTATGTTGCCTCTCCCATTAGACTCTGAGTTTCCCAAGAGCACACATTGCTTTGTGTGTGTGTGTGTGTGTGTGTGTGCGTGTGTGTGTGTTTGCATTTCTTTGTATCCCCAGTGCTTAGCACAGTATAGACACAATAAGTGCTTGTCAATTTTACTTGACTTGACTTTCTAGAATTTTGGAATTTTGTAGCCTAACCATCTATTTCTGAATACTTTTAAATCTGCTTTCCTAAAATCTATGTCAAATTATGGTTGGCATTTCTTTCCTCTTATGAAATACAAGATTGATTGATTGATTCCCTCCAAGGTTTCCATTATTTCTACCTCATAAATCAGTCATTCACTGGGGTGACAATCAGAACTACCATTGAAATTCCTGTCTTGTCTTCCATTTTTAATGACGTTTTCTCTCAGCTTTGAGATCTATGGTACTACATTTAAGAAAAAGCTAATATTGGATGCTGCTAAAATATTTTCCAGGTCCCTAAAGATATATTTTCAACAGGAGTTTTCTCAAAATAGGAAATTTGCTCAAGAAACTACTTTCTACTAACATGAAAGGAAGGGATTGGGACTCCAGAGATTTAGGTGGGAATGATAGAGTGAAAGTGATTTACAACAAAGGTATCAAACATGCTGCCTGCAGCCCATCTTTCCACCCACAACATTCCTGAGGGTTATTTAATCTGCTTGAGCCAGATTAAAATGTAATTGAGAAATATTCAACAAAATAAACAAAAACACAGTAGAACATAGATAATGTTGCTATACACTTTTCCAAGTCAATATGTGGCCTTCAGGGATCCTTGTGTATGATTTAATGACCCCATTTTTATTTGAGTTTGACCCCACTGATAATAGAGCATCAGAAGATTTCAGAGGGATGGAAGGATCTTCTGAAGTTGTCTAATCATAGCCCTCATTTTCAGAATGAAGCCCAGAGAAGTGAAGAAACTCTCATATGCAGCTATGTATCCATTATAATTTATATTATATAAGCTCATCTGGACCCTCATTGTCCAGTTGTAAGGCAATCCTTTCACACTTACTTAATCAACTTACTACCCCACTTAATTCTGAAGGTTTTTCCAGACCCCCTCAAACCTTCTCTGGCTCCCTATTCCCACACTCTCTCAGCTGAAAACATTTTCTCAGATTTCACTGAAAAAAATAAAAGAGGTCATTTGCCATGAGTTCCATTCCTCCTCATCTCACATTTCTCATTCGTCTTCATCAATGGTCCCCTTCATCCCATCTCCCTTTTCTTTGCAAAGCCAAATTCCTCTACTTGCACAAGTGATGCCATCTCCCCCAGCAGATTACTCTCTTTATCATCCTCACTCCCTTACATATCTTCAAACATTCCCTACCTATTGACTGCTTCCCTACTGCCTCCAAACATATCTACATTTCCCCAATCCTCAAAAAACCCTCACTTGAATCTCCTGTCCTTGCTATCTATTCATCCTTTTGTAATCAAACTGTCTACAAAGACCATCAACAATGATTGCCTCTAATTCCTTTATATAACTCTTTGCAGTCTGGCTTCCAAACTCATAATTGAAACAAAACTGCTTTGTCTGAAGTTACCATGATCACTAGAAGGACCAGGTATGTCAATTACGTCAATTGATGCAAGATGATTTTAAAAATAAGTCTACTATACTTTCTTCTATGTGTGCAAATGTCTTTTAAATAAAGCTAATTACAAACATATATAATTTTATATTGAATTTTTTTCATCTGTCTCTAGTATGTGCAACTGTACCACATCAATTGGTGGAGCTTAGTCCTCTGAGTTCTTTTAACTTCTTCCTTCTAAGGAACTGAATCACCAAACCTAATGGTCTTTCCTCATTCCTCATCCTTCTTTACCTCTCTGCAGTCTTTCACACTGTTGATCATCTTATTCTTCTTGATGTTCTCTTCTTCTAGGTTTTAGTGACCCTAGCATCTCCTGGTTCTCTTCCTATCTATCAGATCTTTCCTTCTTTCTCTCCTTTGCTGATGTTGACCCTCCTAACTGTAGGTATCCCCCAGTACTTTGTCCTGTGCCATCTTTTGTTCCTCGTCTATACTATTACACTTGGTGAACTCAACAGTTTCCATGGTTTTAATTATCATCTTTATGCAGATGACTCTCAGATTTACTTGTCCATCCCTAATCTTTAGCTTTATATCTCCAATTTTTTTTTAGTGGAGAAGGAAATAGCAAACCACTCTAGAATCTTTGCCAAGAAAACCCAAATGGGAATTTTCATCACAAAGAGTCAGACACAACTGAAATGACTGAACAACAACAAAGCTATATTTTAGATAGCTTGAATTGTGTATCTCTTAGACATATGAAACTCAACATATCTGAAGTGAAATGCATTATCTCACATCTCCAGCTGTTCTCCTCTTCCAAACTTTTCTATTACTGTTATACAAACTAACATCTTCTCAGTCATCCAGGCTCAAAGTCTAAGTGGATGTGATCCTTAACTTCTCATTGTCTCTCACTTCTCGCCTCCCATACCCAATTTCTAAACCCTATTGTTTCTACTTAGCAGTTTCTCTCATTATACACCTCCTTCTCTCTGACAATTCCAATACCTAGGTGCAGGCTCTAATTATCCTCTGTCTGAACTATCACAAAAGCCTGCTAGTTGGTCTCCCTTCTGCATGTCTCTCCCCACTCTATTTCATCCTTCACTCATATGTCAATCAAAATGATCTTCACAAAGCACCCACTTGACCATATCACCACACTGCTTAATAAACTCCAGTCTCTCTCCATTACCTTCAGGACCAAATGTAAAAATCCTCTGTTTCATATCCAAAGTCCTTCAGAAGACCTTTTCCTATATTTCCAGTCTTCTTACATTTTACCCACCCATATACTTTGTAATTCAATGACCTAATGCCTTTGCTTTTCCTAACACATAACATTCCATCTCCTGATTCCATACACATTCACTGACTGACTTCCATTCCTGGAAGGTTCTCTCTCCTCTTCTCTACCTCCTGGATTCCCTGGTTCCCTTCAAGTTCCAGTTAAATACTCCCCTTCTACAGTAAGCCTTCTCCAATCTCCCTTAGAGCTAGCACTTCTCCTCTCTGGATTTTCTCCAATTTAGCCTATCTATATCTTGTTTACACTTACTTGGTTTAAAGTTGTCTTCCCCATTAGATTGTAATATCCTGGAGAATAAGGATCCTTTGTTTGAACCATTAAGATTTAGCATAATAACTATAACATAGACTCTTAACCAATATCCACTGACCAACAGAATATTAAGTATTTGATAGGAAGAATTATTCCATTTTTTGACTTTGATTTTTCAGTGCCTAGCAGAGAGCTTGAGATGCAGTAGGTGCTTAATCAATTCCAACTGACTGATTAATTTGCCCCCAAATGGGAAAGGAACAATATATTCCTAGCAGATGTATAATAAGCTTTTTATTTTTATTTTTTAATTAATTTATTCGTTTTCAGTTTTCTACAATCACTTCCATAGGTCTTAGATTTTTCTCCCCCTCCCTTCCCCTTCCCTACCTGAAATGGCATACAATCTTATATGGGTTCTACACATATATTCTTATTAAACACATTTTCACATTAGTCATGTTGCATATAAGAATGAAAATGAACGGGAGAAACCATGAGAAAAAAACAAACCAAACCAAAACATAACACAAGGGAAAATATTCTGCTTCATTCTGCATTCCAATTCCATAGATCTTTTTCTAGATGTAGATGGCATTTTGCCTCTAGTCCTTTGGTAATGTTTTAGGTTCTTGCATTGCTATGAAGGGCTAGATCTACCAGAAGCAGTCCTCGCACACTGTGGCTGTTACTGTGTACAATGTTCTCCTACTTCTGCTCATTTCACTCAGCATCAGTTCATAAAAGCACTTCCAGGATTCTATGAAGTCCTCCTGTTCATTGTTTCTCATAACACAATAGTATTCTATTATATTCATATACCACAGTTTGTTCAGCCATTCCCCAACTGACGGGCATAACCTCAATTTCCAGCCCAACAGCAAGAGATAGAAAGAGAAATTTCATTTAAAGCTACAGTAGACACTATAATGTATCTCTGAGTCTATCTGACAAAGCAAATTACAAAACTCTTTTTGCACAAATAAAGTCAGATCTAAGTAAGTGGAAAAACATCAATTGCTCATGGGTAGGCCTAGCTTATGTAATAAAAATGACAATACCACCTAAATTAATTTACTTATTTAGTACCATACCAATCAAACTGCCAAAAATTATCTTACAGAGCTAGAAAAAATAATACCAAAATTCATATGGAAGAACAAAATGTACAGAATATCAAGAGAATTAATGAGAAAAAATGCTTTGGAAGGTGTCCTAGCCCTACCAGGTCTCAAATTGTATTGTAAAGCAACAATAATCAAAACTACTTGGTATTGGCTAAGAAACAGAGGTGTAGACCAGTGGAATAGGTTAAGTACTCAAGACACAGTAGTCAATGAATATAGCAGTCTACTGTTTGATAAACCTAAGGACCCCAGCTTCCTGGATAAGAACCTACTGTTTGACAAAAACTCCTGGGAAAATTGGATAATAGTGAGGCAGGAACTGGGCATAGACCAATGCCTGACACCATACACAAAATTAAAGCCCAAATGGAAACATGATCTAAGTATAAAGACTGATACTATAAACAAATTAGGGAGCAAGATATAATAAGCTTTTGAAGGGCAGCTATCTGATTCAGTGGATAGAGTGCCAGGCACAGAGTCAGAAAGACTCATATTCATGAGTTCAAATTTGTCTTCAAACACTTAATAGCTGTGTGATCCTGGTCAAGAAACTTAACCTTGTTTATCTCAGCTTCCTCATTTGTAAAATAAGCTAGAGAGGGAAATGGCAAACCAGTTCAGTATCTTTGCCATGAAAATCCCAGATGGGATCATAAAAAGTTGAATGTGACTGAAAAATGACTCAACAATGACAAGCATTTGAAACCCTATAATAGGAAGACAAGTTCCTAGGAGTTAAGTGCATTATCAATGTATCACAGCAACACAAATGGGTTCCTCTCTAATAAAGAAATGAATTCTTCCTTTTCTTACTCTTTGGCTTACCACTGAAAAATGACTCTCTTGATGCTTTTAGTTCCTTCAAGTCTTAGTTCAAGCATTGCTCCCTACAAGAAGCCTTTCTCAATTGCTAGTGTTTTATCACATTTTTCCTTCAAAAAAATTATTTGTGTTTATTTTGTATTTATTTATTTAGTTGTATTTATTATTAAATATTATTATTTCTATTTATTTAGTTGTCCCACAAAGTAGAATTTAAGTTCTCTGAGGATAGGGACAGATTTATTTTTTGTCAATATGGCCCCAGCACCTATCAGGGTACTTGGAAGTAGGTGCTTAATAAAAATTAATATTCTTCCTATAGTTCATTATGCTAAATACTAGATGTACAAAGAAAAAGTGTCTGCAACCTAATGAGAGAGATAGCATGAAAACACCTGCATGTGGGATAGGCTAAATTGGAGAGAACTGATAGAAGAAAGGCACTATTAGATAGGTCATCTCATTTGCTCCTGACAACAACCATGTGAGGTGGGTACTATTATTTTCCCTATTTTACAGATGAGACAACTGAGGTTAAATAATTACCCAGGAGCACAAAGCAAATAAGTGTCAGAGGAAGGATTTGAACTCAGGTATTTCAGATTCTAAGCATAGGACTCAATCCATTGTGCCATCTAGCTTCCTGATAATTATAAATGCTTGTTGAACTAAAGTGTAGTAAACTTAATATCTTGAAGATATGTGTCCTGGCAAAGGGTTAGAGACAGAGTTCCCTCATGTTCAGTAGTACTAATGTATCACAATAACATTTTGTATATTGAATATATACCATCAAAAAACCATAGCACTGCATTGTAAGATACAAACATTTTGGATTCAGACTTGCAGAAGCAATGATGTCCAGAGTAGTAAGGAATATATGAAGCTTTAATCTAAATTTAAACGCATTAGTACAAACAATTCTACCCAGAGCCAGGTGCCACATGGGGAACCGTCCAAAATTCTAGCAACTGCAGGCCCATTATAGCTGGAAGGACTCATTTAAGGAGGCTGAAGGATAGAGCTTGCCAGACTCAAGGGACTGAGCTTATGTCCCAAACTTAGATCTCTTCCTGGCAATGCTGATGATATTTTAAGAGACATGACAGCCCCATCTGCCATCCGTATGAGTAAACCATTCTTTCCAAGATGTCACTGAATTTATGCTTTTATTCCATCTAACAGGAAAAGGAAATATTTTTTTTTTAATTCAGTCTCCTTCAGATACATTCTAACACTCTTTCCAAGAAGACAACTAAGGATGTCTGTTGCAAGTATATGTGATTGTACAGAGACCAAAACACCTAGGGAAGAGTAGTATTTCCCTGTCCTTCCCCATCGATGCTTCACATAGTTTAGAAGGCCATTAGAGACTATCTTGATCCCCCATCAATGTTTCAATCATGTACACACACATCTATCTATCTATCTATCTATCTATCTATCTATCTATCTATCTATCTATCTATCTATCTTTATATATATATGTCTATATCTATATCTGTATGTATGTATACATATTTATATATGTATCTACAAGTCTATATCTATATCTGTGTATATATATATATGTATATATATACATATACATATACATATATATATATATATTAAACACATATATCTGCTTAGCTTCTAAGATCAGAAATGGCATGTCACCCATGGAAGAAAGAAATGAAAATTTCCTATAAGTGGACATATTTGCAGCATCACTTTCTGTGGTCATAAGCAATTAGAAACAAATTAATTGCCCACTAGTAGCAGAATGCTTAATCAAATTAAAGATGAAGACAGTGTTTTTATTCTGTATGAAACAACAGATAGGAAGTATTCAGAGAAGCATGGGAAGGATTGTATGAACTGTTTTGTAGGCTGATGTAAACAGAATCAGAAAAATGAAATATGCATTGGCTACAACATGGTTAATGAAAAGAACACTGAAACAAAATAATATATTTTGTAATCATAATAACCAAGTTTGGCCATGGAGAAAGTTGAAGGAAATATCCATCCCTACCTTAATTGCAAAGGAGGAAGTTTATGGATGTGGAACCCATACATTCAAGCCCTGTTGATAAATTGATTGCTCTTGCTGAACTGCTTCCCCACCCCCACCCCTTTCTTTTTTCAGTCTGTGTATTAAGGAATGACTCATTTGTTAAGAGAGGAGACAGGATTTGGGAAAAAAATGCCCACACACCATTTAACTTCTGTCCATGTCCTCTCACAAAGCTGCCAAGAGAGTCAACTCAGTGTGCTGGGGATGTTCTTCTAAATCTCTTGATTCTGTATTGATAATAGCACAGTACTCAGGCTGTCCATCTGGTTGGTCATGAAGTGAAGAACACTTTAGTTCAAGGTGTACCTCAGATCATTAATATCTCTCTGACCCTGGGCAAGTGCTTTCATTTCTCTGTGTCTCTGAACCTCATCTATAAAATGAATGAGTTTGATGAGATTGTGTCTTAAGATCCATTCTAGCTGCTCTAACTTATGACTCATGAACATTTTTTCAAGTTATTCATTTTCTTGTTGACATCTGGTAGGCCATGTCTCTTGTGCTGGTCTTCATTTATAGTGTATTAGTCTATTCATGCCCACTAATAATATTAACTTTTGTATCTAAAGTGCTATAAAAGGACTGATGAAGACCATATAGGACTGAGAAAAGAGATGGGTCAGTCTCATTTCAAGAATAAGAGGCTACGCCCAGAGTCTAAGTCTTTCGGTGATCAGCACAGACTATATAAAAGCACAATATTTTTTAGCAATTTGGATATCTCTACGATAACTTTAAGTAGTTGTATCTACTAGATCTATGCTCCATGGAGGCAGGGATTGATTGGGTCTTATCTTAGCGTCTAATGACTCTCACAACTAGGGTTGTACCCTCTATATAGTAGAAACTTGGTAAATGTTTCCTTTGTCTTCAAATTCCAAGGTTGGAAACAATGACTAAACTTTCATTAAAAATTTGGCTTTTACCAATTTATGACAAACTTTAAAATTGTTAATGATAAGATTCTTGAATCCAACCTTAAGGAGGGTATATATTTGTCTAATAGCATATGTGGATATCTGCCTGTAAGAAGCTTTTATTTTTTTTATAATTTATATGAACTTCAGTCCTGGAAAAATAATATCCTTTTCAGCATCTTCTTATGACTCTTTACTTTCTAAACTATGTTTTATGATCAGAGTCCATGCTATGAAAATCCATTTCTGTTCCTGATATTTCTGCTTCTGAATGTAGGATGCTTCAGAGGTTTATTTAGAGAGCCACAAAAAGTCAGAAACTAGCTGCTTACTGAAAATGTTATGGCCCATATAGAATATTTCAATTATTTTTGCTGTGATAGCAAGCTAATTGTTAGCAGCCTGCCTTCTTGCAGCCTTATTTAATTACAGTCCCAAATCAAGGAGTGTTTTCTATGCTTCTTTTTAAAATTATTTTTAATTTTTCTCAATTACATGTAAAAATTTTAGTGTTCATTTTTTTAATTTTGTGTTCTAAATTCTCTCCTTCCCTTCCTTCTCTCCCCCATCATTGAGAAAACAAGCAATTTGATATAGATTATGCATGTGTAGTCATGTAAAACATTTCCATAATAATAATGTTGCAAAAGAAAAGACACAAAAAAAGAAGAAGAAAGAAAATTTTAAAATTATTCTTTGATCTGCATTCAGAATCTTTCACTTCTTTCTCTGGAGGTGGATAACATTTTTCATCGTAAGTACCTTCAAATTATCTTGGACCATCATATAGCCAAGAAAAACTGTCATGCACAGTAGATCATCATACAACAATGTTGTTACTGTGTACAATGTTGTCCTGGTTTTGCTCACTTGACTTTGCATCAATTTATATGTCTTCATAGGCTGGTGTATATAACAATCCATTCATTCCCTCTCATTCTGCATGATTCTTGTGCCTGTCTTTCTATCTCCCTTCTAACTAGTATACCAGAGTCAATCTCCTTTTGTTTTTGAGTCATCTTTCCCACACATGCCAAACTAATTTTCTTTTTTCCCCAAATTTATTTGTTTTCAGTTTTCAACAATGACTTCGATAGCTTTCAGATTTACTCCTCCTCCCTCTCCAAGATGGCATGCAATCTTATAAGGGCTCTACATATACATTCCTATCAAACACAATTTCAAATAGTCATGTTGCATAGAAGAATTAAAATGAATGGAAGAAACCATGAGAAAAACAAAACATAGCCAAAGGGAAAATAGTCTGCTTCATTCCACATTCCTATTCCATAGTTCTTTCTATGGCATTTTGCACCATGAGTTTTTTGGAAATATTTAAGGTCCTTGCACTGATGTGAAGGGCTAAGTTTATCAAAACAATGCTCACACACTATAACTATTACTGTTTATAATGTTCTCCTGGCTCTGCTCACTTCACTCAGCATCAGTTCATATAAGTCTTTCCAGGATTTTCTGAAGCCCACCTGTTCATCATTTCTTATAGCACAATAGTATTCCATTACATTCCTATACCACAACGTATTCAGTCATTCCCCAATTCATGGACAACACCTCAATTTCCAGTTCTTCACTACCACAAAGAGGGCTGCTATAAATATTTTTGCATATATGAGTCTTTTTCCCATTTGTATGATCTCTTTGTGATACCACCCTAGAGTCGACATTACCAGGTCAAAGGGGATGCACTTTTTTGTAGCCCTTTGGGCATAGTACCAAATTGCCCTCCAGAATGGTTGGATCAGCTCACAATTTCATCAACAATGAATTAGTGTTCCAGCTCTCCCACATCTTCTCCAACATTTATCATTTTCCTGTTTTGTTGTTAGTCAATCTGATAGGTATGATGTGGTATCTCAGAGTTGCTCTGACGTGCATCTCTCTAATCAATAGTAATTTAGAGCATTTTTCATATGACTATAAATAGTTTTGATTTCTTCCTGTGAAAACTGCCTGTTCATATCCTTTGACCATTTATCAATTGGTAAATGACTTGTATTCTTGTCAATTTGACTCAGTTCTCTATATATATTAGAAATGAAGACTTTTTCACAGACACCACTTGTAAATTTTTCCCCCAGTTTTCTGCTTCCCTCCTAATATTGGTTGCATTGGCTTTCTTTGTGCAAAATTTTTTCATTGTAATGTAATCAAAATTATCCATTTTTCATTTCACATTGTTCTCTATCTACTGTTTGGTCATGGATTCCTCCATTCTCCATAAATCTGAAAAATAAACTTTCCCTTGCTCCTGTAATTTGTTTATAGTATCAGCCTTTATACCTAGATCGTGTACCCCTTTGGACTTTATTCTGGCATATGATGTCAGGCATTGGTATATGCCCATTTCTGCCACATTATTTTTCAGTTTTCCCAGCAGTTTTTGTCAGACAGTGAGTTCTTATCCCAGAAGGTGGGGTCCTTGGGTTTATCAAACAACAGACTTATATATTCACTGACTACTGTGTCTTGAGTACCTAAACTACTCCACTGATTTACCTCTTTATTTCTTAGCCAATACCAAGTGATTTTGATGATTGCTGCTTTATAATACAATTCAAGATCTGGTATGGCTAGGCCACCTTCCAAAGCATTTCTTTTCATTAATTCACTTGTTATTTTAGACATTTTGTTCTTCCATATGAATTTTGATATTATTTTTTCTAGCTGTATGATAATTTTGATAGTTTGATTGGTATGGAACTTAATAAATACATTAATGTAGGTAGAATTGTCACTTTTATTACATTAGCTCAGCCTACCTATGAGCACCCAATGTTTTTCCAAGTATTTAGATTTGATTTTATTTGTTCAAAAAGTGTTGTGTAATTGTGATCATATAGTCTCTGGGTTTGTTTTGGCAGGGAGACTCCCAAATATTTCATAACATCTATAGGAATTTCAAATGAGATTTCTCTTTCTATCCCTTGCTGTTGGGCTTTGTTACAAACATTTTATTAAAGTGTAATTCTGACCATGCCACTCTCCCCTACTCAACAAATTCCAGTGACTCCCTATTAACTTTAGCATGAAAAGTAAAATCCTCTCTTTTTTAGCTTTTAATTCCCTTTATAACCTGGCCCTAGTCAACTTTTTCCTAGGCTGTTATACAGTACTCCCCTTCATGCATTCAAAGATCTAATCTTTTTTTTAAACTATATTCTAAAGCTGGGCTCTCCATCTCCCATCTTCATTCCTTTGTAATATCTCTCCTCCATGCCTAGAATACACTCCTTTCTCACATCTATTTCAAAGAATTATTAGTTTCTTTCAAAGTTCAGTTGTTGTGCAGTTTTCTACATGAAGTCTTTTTCAAACTCCCTAGCTTGTAATGCTCCCTTACCCAAATAAAACAAAACACCTTATGCTTATTTGGTATATAACTATAGTATCTATATCTATATGGTGCCTCTCTTAGCAGAATGTATGTTCCTTGAGAGTAAAGTTTTATTTTGATCTCTATATCACCATTATCAAGCTCAGCCTCTGGAACATGATAGTCATTTAACAAGTGTATTTTTATGGATTTATTGATTGTTGAAAACTCCCAGGAATGAAAATCTGAAGAAACAAAAATAAACATTCTCATGAGGAATAAAAATTGGAGGTGTCTAAAGAAATTGATGTGAAGGATAGAGAACTTATTAACCAATGTAGATTGTAAAAAGATATGGGCAGAAAGTGGAAGCATGGGAGGGCCAAAAAAAAGTGTGACACAGCACTGTCCAAATAGTTTTAGCAGCTCTAAAGGTCAGAAGGATCAGAGGAAACCAAGCACAATAAAATCAGAGAGGGATTTTTAGCTATATTGGGGGAAAGAGGCAGATTAAAGAAGGGATAGGATCTCTATTTGGAATGGATTATAAGATAATAGTGACAGAGAAAGCATAGCTTCTCAATTCTTATTTGGCTTCTATTTTCTCTACTACAGTGACTTTTGAACTAGAAAAGAAAGACCAAAATAGCTAACAGGGAGTTGATGCTCAAGATAAGTATGGAGGTAGTAAGATAAATGCATCAATGTATTTTCCTTTAATAACTTCAAGTCATGAAACTCCTCAGTTCCCAAGACTTGCACATCAGCTTAGAAGATCCCAATATCTCATCCCAAATTATTACACCTAATTGTAGGATAATAAGTAATGTCAGAGAAAAAGTAGAACTTTTCATTTCTTATTTTGCTTCCACATTCTGTCAGAAAGACCTTTAGACTGGAAAGGAAAGAATAAAAATGACTAATTGGGAATTGGTGTTCAATATAAGTAAGGAGATAATAAAAATTCATTGACCTAACTGCCTTTGATGATTCACGTCATGAAATTCCTCAGCTTGTAAGATCTGTGTGGGCCCCACACTCTAACTATCCATAGAGATGATCCACTTTAAATCTTAAATGTCACACCAAATTATTCTGCCTCTGCAAGTCTGAATGCTTAAATTCCCTTCTCTGAAAATAATCTTCTGTTCTCCCATCTCTCCCTTTCCCCAGCTCTTCCAAAACCTATTCTTTGTTTTTCATGACCCCCAGGATTTCCATCTCTTCCTGTTCTCCTCATTCATGTTCTCTTCTCAGTCTTGAATCTTAGCAACTAATGCAACAATGTACTATCATCCACCTTTGAATTTCTTCCCTCCTTTTGTTCTTTCATTCACACCCTGCACATCTCAACCCCGAACCACACTAATTCTAAAGCCTAGTCATTCCTAGTCCCAAGCTGATGAATAGATAGGTAGGTTGTTCAGTGGTTAGAGCACTAGACCTGGAGTAGGAAAACTTGAATTCAAATATGGCCTCTGATACTAACTTTGTAATCCTAGGCAAATCACTTGACCTCTCTCTCCCTCAGTTTCCTCAATTATACAATGGGGATAATAATAGCACCTACTTCCCAAGGTTATTGTGAGGATCAAATGTGAATCCGATTTGTAAAGCACTTTGCTTAAATCTTAAAATAATATGTAAATGTTAGCTACTTTTATTAGTGTTGAACTTAAATGATGACAATCTGTCAAGTAATATAAAGGTTCATAGTACCTGTTAAGTCTCAGTGTGAAGGATTTGGGGCTCAATATCTGAAGGGAAATTTAGTGCCATTATAGAGGGGCTGTGGTCTGCTTCAGCGGAAGGAGTGCGCGATGCTTTGGAATTTCAAATTCTTGGAATTTTAAATTACTATTAGAATTTAAAAGGAGCAATTGAAGACTATTGGACTTGGAGTCAAAAGAATCACATTCAAGTGACATCTCTACCCCTTACTGAGCATGTGATCATGGAAAAGCCTTTCAATTCTCTGTGCCTCAGTTTCTTAACCAGAAAAATGGAAATAATTCTCCTTACCTTAATTATCTCACAATTTTGTTGTAAGAAAAACATTTTGCAAAGTATAGAAATGAGTGTTGCTCTTTCTTTTACTCTCTAACTCACAGGTTGTTTGTAAAGGAAAATACTTTGTAAACTAGCAGTAACGCTACAGTGTAAGTTATTGTTATTATTGATATGGCTAGGTGGTGCTGCAGTGGATAGAATGCCAGGCGTGGAGTCAGGAAGACTCATCTTCTTGAGTTTAAATCCAATCTCCACACTTTACTAGCTGTGTGACCCAGGCAAGTCTCTTAACCTTGTTTACCTCAGTTTTCTCACCAATAAAATGATTTGTAAAAGGAAATGTCAAACTACTTCAGTAGCTTTGCCAAAAAAAAAAATGGGGTCAGGAACAGTCAGACGCAACTGAAAAACAAATAAATGACAACATCATCATTATTATTACTGAATTGAACTGAAAATATTGTGTTTGAAAGGGACCCCCTAGTGTTCATGACCTTGGGGAAAGAAGAAGAAAATTATGTTGGGAAAATAGGACTGATTAGCTGTCATAAGCCCAACCATTTCCCCATTAATTTACTTCCTCCATATGATTTTTATTCATTAGCACAAATGAGAATATCACAGCAATCTCCTCACACAGCAAACAGCGAATGGAAAATTGCCACAATTGTAAATGATCCTATCCCACAACACCATCCAACAATATTTTCCATAAATAAACATAAAAATCCTGGGTTTAATTTCAGTCTCCCTACCCAGTAACCTCATTATCTCAGACATGATGGATAGAGTAGCTTGTCAGCATTACTGACATGGACCCAGCCTATTGGACCACATGCTTAGAATACGAAGCTAACAGGAGAAGACTAAAACCTGAAAATGGAGAATGAAAAGCAGCAAAATCCCCCAGAACTCAGTCAATGGCCATATCAAGATCAGAAACACCTGTTTTGGTTGGGATACAGATGGCTAGTCTGAAAATCACACAGTCAACTTTGATATTTCTCATGCTGAGGAAAAATGACAGTTTTCAAATATTTTGTGACAATATATCTCACTTGCATTTGGTCTCATGATTTAAAGGCTGGACAAATCCATAAATTGGGCGCAGGTTTTGAAAACAGATTCAATCTAAAAATTAACTTCCTGTTTAAAAGTTAGGTCAATCCAACAACGAGCTTCCAAAGTGATCAAGAAAAATGTCATGATAGTCTGGGGCTCCACCAGGAAATTCAATTGAATAAATATTAAGTTCCTGATGAGTGATAAAAGTATTTTGAAAAGATCTGGGGACATCTAAAGTTTAGATAAGACACATCTCCTCCTTGACTTTCTAAAGCTCACAGTTTAATACAAGGGTTATGTACAACTACAAATATTTCTAATATACCATAGGGACTATGGATAGGAAATATACCTGTGATTTCCTAGATAGAGAGAACTCCCAGAAGAAACTCCCTCTACTAAAGTGAGTCAGCACCTTCCTAGTGGTTACATTCGTAGGTAAGTTGCTGTTTAAGCTCTAGTAGTGCTGAACTCAAATAGAAGCAGGGGCCATTGAACAATATATAAGGATCACAATGGGTGACATATTGACTTGAAAAACAACATATGGAGGGGGCAGAGCCAAGATGGTGGAGTAGAAAGACACACATACTCTATCTCTTCCCCCACAACTCATAAAATACCTATAAAAAATGACTCAACAAATTCTAGAGCAGCAGAAGCAACAGAACGACAGAGTGAAAGGGATCTCCAGCCCAAGGTAACCTGGATGGCTGACAGGAAAGGTCTGTCACACGGGGCATGGAGCAGAACACAGCTTGGCCTTGGCTGCACAGGACTGGGAGGAGCAGGACTAGAACAAGCCTTGGGGGCAGAATCCTCGGCAGCAGCAGAGATCCCTCAACCCACAAATGCCAAAGGCAGCTTCAAAGGTGGCAGCACCAGCAGCAGTGGTGGCTGCAGCAGCATCGTCCTCTTGTGGAGCTCTCAGCCTAAAGCCCCTGGGGGAATTGAGGAGATGATCTGAATCTCAGCCCCCTGAGCACTGTCCTGGGGTATGGCAGAGCTAGAGAAAGTTGTGGAGAGGGAATTCTACTACTCCCAGATTCTGGGCAGAAAAGCTTTGGTAGTTCCCAGGCCAGTGCACAGGCCCTTGATTGTGCCATCTTGGGGAAACTGAGAACTTACAGGTCCCCAGAGTATACCCTTTTCCTGACAAAGGATTCAAAAATCAAATAATTGGCTGGGAAAATGCCCCAAAAAAGGGAAAAATAAGACTATAGGAAGTTACTTTCTGGGTGAATAGGAATTTTCTTCCATCCCTTTGGATGAGGAAGAATAAAGCATACCTTCAGAGGAAGTCAAGGCTTCCATAACCTCCAAAGTAAATATGCAATGGTCTCAGGTCATGGAAGAACTCAGAAAGGATTTTGAAAATCAAGTAAGAGAGGTGGAGGATAAATCAGGAAAAGAAATGAGAGCAATGCAAGAAAATCATCAAAAGTGAGTCAACAGCTAGCTAAAGGAGACACAAAAAAATGCTGAAGAAAATAATTCCTTTAAAAGTAGGCTAACTCAATTGGCAAAAGAGGACCAAAACACCAATGAGGAGAAGAATGCTTTGAAAAGAAGAATTAGTCAAATAGTAAAGGAGATGCAAAAGCTCATTGGAGAAAATAGTTCTTGAAAAATTAGAATGGAAGAGATAGAAGCTAATGACTTTATGAGAAACCAAGAAATTACAAAACAAAACCAAAAGAATGAAAAAATGGAAGACAATGTGAAATATCTCATTGGAAAAACAGCTAACCTGGAAAATAGATCTAGGAGAGACAATTTAAAAATAATGGGACTACCTGAAAATCATGATTAAAGGAAGAGCTTAGACATCATCTTTTATGAAATTATCAAGGAAAACTGCCCTGATATTCTAGAACCAGAGGGCAAAATAAATGTTAAAAGAATCCATCAATCACTTCCTGAATGACATCCAAAAAGAGAAACTCCTAGGAATATTGTTGCCAAATTCCAGAGTTCCCAGGTCAAGGAGAAAATATTGCAAGCAGCTAGAAAGAAATAATTTGAGTGTTGTGGAAATATAATCAGGATAACAGCAGATCTAGCAGCTTCTACATAAAGGGACCAAAGGGCATATAATATGATGTTCCAGAAGTCAAAGCAACTAGAATTAAAACCAAGAATCACCTACCCAGCAAAATTGAGTATTGTAGTTCAGGGGAAAAAAATGGTCATTGAATGAAATAGAAGATTTTCCAGCATTCTTGATGAAAAGACTAGAACTGAAAAGAAAATCTGACTTGCAAACACAAGAATGAAGAGAAGTATGAAAAGGTAAACAGGAAAGAGGAATCATAAGGGACTTAGTGAAGTTGAACTGTTTATATTTCTACATGGAAAGATAATATTTGTAACTCTTGAGACTTTTCTCAGTATTTGAGTAGTTGGAGGGATTACACACACACACACACACACACACACACACACACACACAAAGAGAAAGAGAGAGAGAGAGAGAGAGAGAGAGAGAGAGCGCAGGGTGAGTTGAGTAGGAAGGAATCATATCTAAAAAATAAAATTAAGGGGTGAGAGAGGAATATATTGGGAGGAGAAAGGGAGAAATGGGATGGGGTAAATTATCTCACATAAAAGAGGCAAGAAAAAGAATTTTCAATGGAGGGGAAAAGCGGGGGAGATGAGAGGAAAAAAGTGAAGCTTACTCTCATCACATTTGACTTAAGGAGGAAATAGCATGCACATTCAATTTGGTATGAAAATCAATCTTACACTACAGGAAAGTAGGGGAGAAGGGGATGAGTAGGGTAGAGGGGATGATGGAAAGGAGGGTAAATGGGAGGAGGGAGAAATAATAAGTAAACACTCTTGGGGAGGGACAAGGTCAAAAGAGAGAATAGAATAAATGGGGGGCAGGATAGGATGGAGAGAAACATAGTTAGTTTTGAATAACATGACTATTATGGAAGTCATTTGCAAAACAACACATATATAACCTGTATTGGATTGCTTGCGTTCTCTGTGGGGATGGTTGGGGAGGGAGGAAGGAAGAGAAGTTGAAACTCAAAGTTTTAGGAACAAATGTTGAGAGTTGTTTTTGCACACAACTGGGAAATGAGAATTACAGGTAATGGAGTAGAGAAATTTATCTTGCCCTACAAGACAAGAGAGAAGATGGGGATAAGGACAGGGAGAGGGGTTTGAAAAGGAGGGCAGATTGGTGGAAGGGGTAATAAGAATATTTAGCATTTTGGGGTGGGGAGGGAGAGATGAGGAGAAAATTTGGAACTCAAAATTTTGTGAAAATGAATGTTGAAAACTAAAAGTAAATAAACAAACGTTAAAAAATTTTAAAACATAAAAAAGATAATAAACAAATGTTTACTCAGAGGTCTAAGAAAAGAAAACAACATATATTTATATATTTATTTTTATTATTATATCAACACATGAAAATTAGGTAGAAACCACATTTTTATCTGATTCAGATGGCATTAAGAAGAGTTGTGGCCATATGCAGCCCAAAACATGTGTTTAGCACTTTTCTCCTGGAGTATAGAGGTGTTAACCATTAAGTGATTTACTCAGGTTCACAAAGCCAGTTCTTCTCAGTGATAGACCCTGAAGCCAGATAGTCCTAGCCCCAAGTATGGTTCTTCATCCACTGAGCAACATTGCCTCTCTTATGTATAATATTGCGTATTGTATGCATTATGGATTAAAGTACCACCAATAAAATGGTGAAGGAAATGGCAAACCATTCCAGTATCTTTTCTAAGAGAACTCCATGGACAGAATTGATGTGCTGCCATCCTGGGGTCATGAAAAGTCAGACATGACTAAAAAACTGAACTACCAATAACTACTTGTGTGAGGTCTGAAAGAGAAAAGGAAAAAACGGTGAATCCTAGCAGCGGATACTGGATCAAGAGAACTTTCTAAAGGAAGTGGCATTTGAGTCAGGGTATAAAGGATAAATAGTAACTTGATAAATTAGTTAATGTAGAAATGGTCCTCATGATTTCATATGTATAATGGGGAAAATCAGTGGATGAGAAGGGGATGGAGGGAGGGGGAGAATTTTGAACTGAAAATAATGTTTTAAATGCAAAAACATAATAATAACTAGAATTAAAGTAATTTACATGTATTATCACATTTGAACCTCAAAACAACTCCATGAGTTAGGTGCTACTAGGATCCC
The DNA here is from genome assembly GCF_028372415.1 of Notamacropus eugenii. Lineage (NCBI taxonomy): Eukaryota > Metazoa > Chordata > Mammalia > Diprotodontia > Macropodidae > Notamacropus > Notamacropus eugenii. The sequence goes on along the minus strand of NC_092877.1, from coordinate 21,592,983 downwards.
CAATGAATATATAAGGAAAGTGAAACTTACATGAAGTGACTTGTCCATAGGGTCTTTTAGCTAGTAAGCATATGAGGCTCAATTTTAACTCAGATCTTGATGATTCCAAGTCTACAACTTAATTCACTACACCGCCTAATAACCCAGTTGTTGCCCATTTTCAAAGAGGACCAAAATGCCATCACCATGATAAAATTTCAGTGTGTCAACTGCGGCTGATCAGACCAATAAGAGCTCAGAATGCTCTACCACAGGTTGGACACAGATAATCAGTATGAATATTTGGGGTGAATACTCCAAATTTGTGCATCCTATGTTTACTTTGTGCTGTCTCAATTCTGCTTTGCTCATAGAGCACAGCACCCTTTCTGATATGGGTATGCCATGCTGAGTGGTCCTGTGTCAGTGTCTCCCATGTGGCACAGTCAAATCCAAAGTTCTTAAAAGAGACCTTGAGAGTGTCCTTGTATTGCCTTATCTGACCACCAAGTGATTGCCTGCACTATGTGAGCTCTCCATAAAATAAACTTTTTGGCAAGCATACATTTTGCATTTGAACACCATGACCAGCCCATAGGAGTTGCAGTCTCCAAAGCATAGTTTGAATGCTTGGCAGTTCAGCTTTAGCAAGGACTTCAGTCTCTGGAACTTATCCTGTCAGGTGGTCATCATAATCTTCCTAAGACAGTTCAAATGTAAGTGATTCAATTTCCCAACATGGTGCTGGTAGACTGTCCATGTTTCACAGATGTACAATGATGAGGTCAGAACAATGGTTCTGTAGACCTTCAGTTTGGTAGTCAGTCTAATACTGCTTCTCTCCTAAACTTTTCTTCAGAGTTTCCCAAACACTGAGCTAGCTCTGGCAAGGCATACATCAACTTCATTGTCAATGTCTACATCCCTGGAAAGTACACTACCAAGCTAAGTGAACATATCCACAGCATTAAAAATTTCTCCATTTGTTGTAACCAATGGTTCCACATATGGATGGTGTGGTGGTGGCTGATGGAGAACCTATGTTCTTTTGGTGTTAATTATTAAGGCAAAAGGAAGAGAGATACTTCCTGAGTAAATACCAAAGCACAGACCAAGAGAGCAATGATCACACCTCTTCCCAGGTCATACCACCTTGGAAGCATGAAAAATGTACAGACTACCAGAACTAGCTCTGAAACAAGCATGAAGCCTGGGACAATACCTCCCCATCACCAGGCAAACAAAGCCCGGCTTTAACATAAAGTTCAAAGTCAAGAAATAAGCTGGGAAAATGAAGAAACAACAACAAAAGAATTTAATCATAAAAAACTACTGTGGTGACAGAGAAGACTAAAACAACCTCAAAAGAAGATAATGTGAAAATAGCTACAAACAAAGCTTAAAAGAATATATATATGTCACTCTATGTAGTTGCCAAAAACTGGAAGTCAAGGGGATGTCCATCAATTGGGGAATGGCTGAATAAATTATGGTATATGAATGTAATGGAGTACTATTGTGCCATAAGAAATGATGAACAAGAAGACTTCAGAGAGGCCTGGAAGGACTTATATGACCTGATGCTGAGTGAAAGGAGCAGAACCAGGAGAACTTTATGCACAGCAACAACCACAGTGTGTGAGAGTTTTTTCTGGTAGACTTAGATTTTTGTAATAACACAAGAACTTCTTACCGAAAAAAAAAAAATCCCAATGGAGGATCTCAAGGCAAAATGCCTGCCACACTCAGAGAGAGAAATATGGAAGTCACTCACATATTGTAGCAGATCATGTTTGTGTATGTGTATGTGTTTGTGTATCATGTTCTGATTTGTTATACGATTTCTTTCATTTATCTTAGTCTGACTACATAGCATAACTATAGTGAAAATATACTCAATAGGAAAGTATATGTAGAATCTATACAGAATTGTATGCAGTCGTGGGGAGGGAGGGGGGAGTGGGGGGTAGGTGGGGGGGATAAAATCACAATTGTATGGCAGTGATTGTTAAACATTACAAAATAAAAAAGAAAAAGAAAAAAAAACAAAGAATATATGTGTGTGTGTGTGTGTGTGCATGTGTGTGTGTGTGTGTGTGTGTGTGCGTGTGTGTGTGTATGCCCATGATGGCAAGGTAGGGATGCTTTGGTTTTTAAACAGGAATGAAGAGTGAAGCCATGGAGAGATCGAAGCAGAAGAAAGAGGCCAAGGTCAAACCCAAGTCACGTCTTCCATGTTGTATGAAGGAAGTTCAACATGACATTCACTGTTAGGGTAGATTAATTTTGCAAAAAGTCAGGGCGCATGAAAAGTTCCACACTGGGGCAGGCTACTTACTGCTCCTTCTATGTCCAGGATTCTTTCTCTCATAGGATCTTCAAGAAATGGTGTTAGAAGTTAAGGGATTCCTTCTATCACACCATCCTCAAAGGATGGAATAAGGAACAACTCCAAAAATCTTTTAGTTTCCCTTAATGATTCCTTATAGATTCATCAGTTTATCCAAGCCATTTTTAAATTATCTTTAGCCAGTCCTTTTCTTGTGGATAAGCTCTCTGTATAGCTTTTCTACAAACTGTATGAAGCATAACTATTTTTTTTCCAAGGCAAAAGTAGTATGATAGAAAGAACACTGACTTTAGCAGAATCAGACCTAGGTTTAAACCCCAACGAACCTACATTTGACCTTGACTGCTGAACCTCATTATCAACATCCTTAAAAAATACTCAGACTCTCTCATGGCATTATTATAAAGCTCAAGGAAGAATAACACATGTTGGGCGGAGCCAAGATGGAGGAGTAGAAAGACGCACATACACACAGCTCCGAACCCACAACCCACAGAACGGCTAGAGGGGACCAAGTCACGGTGAATTCTGCACCCAGAGGCCATGGAATATTGGAGCAAGGGAGATTTCTGTTCCGGAGAGACCTGCAAACCTCTCGCGGGGGATCCTTCGCACTGTGGACTGGGCGCCGGGACTGGGAGCTGAGTGCAGCCCTGCAGCGGCCGCGACATCGAGAGGAAAAGATCGGAGCGGGCTACGGAGACGGGCTATGGATGACCTGCGGCCAGGCGGGTCCCTCCACCTACAGAGGGACCTGAAAACCTCTCGCAAAAGGTCTGTCGCGCTGCAGACGCGGAGCCCAGCCCAGACCTGCGGTGGCCGGGGCTCGGAGAGGTACAGATCCGAGCAGGCTTCAGGGACAGGATCTCCAGCGGCGGCACAAGCCCCCCCACCCACAGGTGACGAGGGTCCGTGAGAGAGTCTCTGGCGGGTCGAGAGGGGAGTGGGGTGCCCCCATGGCTTGGGCCCCCCTGGGAGATAGAAGCTGAAAGGCGGCAGCAGACAGGGGCTCCCCAAACGGGCAGGAGCCTGGATCCATTGTGGAAGGTCTGTGCATAAACCCCCTGAGGGAACTGTGCCTGAGAGGTGGCCCTGCACCGACCTGAGCATCGGAACTTAATTCTCACACTGAATAGCAGCCCTGCCCCCGCCAAAAGCCCTAAGGCGGGAAGCAGCATTTGAATCTCAGTCCCCAAACGCTGGCTGGGAGGATCAGGAGGTGAGGTGGGTGTGAGGAGAATATTCAGAGGTCAAGCCACTGGCTGGAAAAATGCCCAGAAAAGGGAAAAGAAATAAAACTATTGAAGGGTACTTTCTTGGAGAAAAGACACTTCCTCCCTTCCTTTCTGATGAGGAAGAACAATGCTTACCATCAGGCAAAGACACAGAAATCAAGGATTCTGTGTCCCAGCCCACCCAATGGGCTCAGGCCATGGAAGAGCTCAAAAAGAATTTTGAAAATCAAGTTAGAGAGGTGGAGGAAAAACTGGGAAGAGAAATGAGAGGGATGAAAGAGAAGCATGAAAAGCAGATCAGCTCCCTGCTAAAGGAGAACCAAAAAAATGTTGAAGAAATTAACACCTTGAAAACTAGCCTAACTCAATTGGCAAAAGAGGTTCAAAAGGCCAATGAGGAGAAGAATGCTTTCAAAAGCAGAATTACCCAAATGGAAAAGGAGATTCAAAAGCTCACTGAAGAAAATAGATTTTTCAAAACTGGAATGGCACAGACGGACGCTAAGGACTTTATGAGAAAGACAGGCATCACAGAACATAGCGAGAAGATTAGAAAAATGGAAGATAATGTGAAATATCTTATTGGAAAAATAACTGACCTGGAAAATAGAATCAGGAGAGACAATGTAAAAATTCTGGGACTACCTGAAAACCATGATCAAAAGAAGAGCCTAGACATCACCTTCCATGAAATTATCAAGGAAAACTGCCCTGAGATTCTAGAACCAGAGGGCAAAATAAATATTCAAGGAATCCGCAGAACACCGCATGAAAGAGATCCAAAAAGAGAAACTCCTAGGAGCATTGTGGCCAAATTACAGAATTCCCAGGTGAAAGAGAAAATATTGCAAGCAGCTAGAAAGAAACAATTCAAGTATTGTGGAAATACAATCAGGATAACACAAGATCTAGCTCCCTCTACATTAAGGGATCGAAGGGAATGGAATAGGATATTCCAGAAGTCAAAGGAACTAGGACTAAAACCAAGAATCACCTACCCAGCAAAATTGAGTATAATACTTCAGGAGAAAAAATGGTCTTTCAATGAAATAGAGGATTTTCAAATTTTCTTGATGAAAAGACCAGAGCTGAAAAGAAAATTTGACTTCCAAACACAAGAATGAAGAGAACCATGAAAAGGTGAACAGCAAAGAGAAGTCAAAAGGGACTTATTAAAGTTGAACTGTTTACATTCCTACATGGAAAGACAATATTTGTAACTCTTGAAACATTTCAGTATCTGGGTACTGAGTGGGAGTACATACACACACATGCACACACGCACACATACATAGAGACAGAGTGCACAGAGTGAATTGAAGAGGATGGGATCATATCTTAAGAAAAAACATGAAATCAAGCAGTGAGAGAGAAATATTGGGAGAAGAAGGGGAGAAGTTGAATGGGGCAAATTATCTCTCATAAAAGAGGCAAGAAAAAGACTTATTAGTGGAGGGATAAAGAGGGGAGGCAAGAGAAAAACATGAGGTCTACTCTCATCACATTCCACCAAAGGAAAGAATAAAATGCACACTCATTTTGATAGGAAAACCTATCTCATAATATAGGAGAGTGGGGGACAGGGGCACAAGCAGGGTGGGGGGGAGGATGGAGGGGAGGGCATGGGGAGGAGAATGCAATCCGAGGTCGACACTCATGGGGAGGGAAAGGATCATGAGAGAATAGAAGTAATGGGGGACAGTATAGGATGGAGGGAAATATAGTTAGTCCTATACAACACAACTAGTGTGGAAATCATTTGCAAAACTACACAGATTTGGCCTATATTGAATTGCTTGTCTTCCAAGGGGAAGGGGTGGAGAGGGAGGGAGCTAAAGAAGTTGGAACTCAAAGTGTTAGGATCAAATGTAATGTTCTTACCACTGGGAAATAAGAAATACAGGTTAAGGGGTTAAGAAAGCTATCTGGCCCTACAGGACAAAAGAGAAGACGGAGACAAGGGCAGGGAGGGAGGATAGAGGAGAGAGCAGATTGGTCACAGGGGCAACTAGAATGCTTGGGTTTGGGGGGGGAGGGGAGAAAAGGGGAGAAAATTTGTAACCCAAAATTTTGTGAAAATAAATGTTAAAAGTTAAATTAAAAAAAAAAAAAGAATAACATATGTTAAGATATCTATAAAGGTGGATTATTATTAGGTAAGGGACATAAATTGGACCCCAATCCAGGTGCTATGAATTAATGCTATAGGATTTCAAATCCAGAAGAAACAATAGATATGATTAAATCCAGGTCAAACTTTTAAAAATGAGGAAACTGAGGCCCATAAATAAATGACTTGTCTGAGGTCACACAGGGTGTAGTTGAGCAGGACCTTGAACCGAGGTTTTATGGCTCCCAGTCCACCTCTCTCTATCACCTAGAATTACTCTGCCTCTCATCTCTAAGTCAGGTATTATAAGCTTCCCTCTATTATAGCATTCCAGGATGTGTTAAACATTTTTGTGTTCACTTTAATCATGTTTTTAAATAATTTCATGGACATTCATGAGAGCTTCTAGTCTTCTAGTTGCCAGGGATTGGAAGGAATCTTAATCATTTAAATCCTTTTTTTTTTTTTATTTAACTTTTAACATTCATTTTCACAAAATTTTGGGTTCCAAATTTTCTCCCCTTTTATCCCCTCCCCCCCCCAAACACCAAGCATTCTAATTGCCCCTATGACCAATCTGCTCTCTCTTCTATCCTCCCTCTCTGCCCTTGTCTCCGTCTTCTCTTTTGTCCTGTAGGGCCAGATAGCTTTCTATACCCCTTTACCTGTATTTCTTATTTCCTAGTGGCAAGAACATTACTAGCCAGTTGATCCTAACACTTTGAGTTCCAACTTCTTTACCTCCCTCCCTCTCCACCCCTTCCCTTTGGAAGGCAAGCAATTCAATATAGGCCAAATCTGTGTAGTTTTGCAAATGACTTCCATAATAGTTGTGTTGTATAGGACTAACTATATTTCCCTCCCTCCTATCCTCTCCCCCATTACTTCTATTCTCTTTTGATCCTATCCCTCCCCATGAGTGTCGACCTCAAATTGCACTCTCCTCCCCATGCCCTCCCTTCTATCATCCCCCCCCACCCTGCTTATCCCCTTATCCCCCACTTTCCTGTATTGTTAGATAGGTTTTCATACCAAAATGAGCGTGCATTTTATTCCTTCCTTTAGTGGGATGTGATGAGAGTAAACTTCATGTTTTTCTCTCCCCTTCCTTCTTTATCCCTCCACTAACAAGTCTTTTCCTTGCCTCTTTTATGAGAGATAATTTGCCCCATTCAATTTCTCCCTTTCTCCTCCCAATATATTTCTCTCTCACTGCTTGATTTCATTTTTTTAAAGATATGATCCCATCCTCTTCAATTCACTCTGTGCACTCTGTCTCTATGTATGTGTGCATGTGTGCATGTATGTGTGTGTAATCCTACCCAGTACCCAGATACTGAAATGTTTCAAGAGTTACAAATATTGTCTTTCCATGTAGGAATGTAAACAGTTCAACTTTAGTAAGTCCCTTATGACTTCTCCTTGCTGTTCACCTTTTCATGGTTCTCTTCATTCTTGTGTTTGGAAGTCAAATTTTCTTTTCAGCTCTGGTCTTTTCATCAAGAATGCTTGAAAATCCTCTATTTCATTGAAAGACCAATTTTTCCCCTGAAGTATTATACTCAGTTTTGCTGGGTAGGTGATTCTTGGTTTTACTCCTAGTTCCTTTGACTTCTGGAATATCCTATTCCATGCCTTTCTATCCCTTAATGTAGAAGCTGCTAGATCTTGTGTTATCCTGATTGTATTTCCACAGTACTTGAATTGTTTCTTTCTAGCTGCTTGCAATATTTTCTCCTTGACCTGGGAACTCTGGAATTTGGCCACAATGTTCCTAGGAGTTTGTCTTTCATGCGGTGTTCTGTGGATTCCTTGAATATTTATTTATTTTGCCCTTTGGTTCTAGAATCTCAGGGCAGTTTTCCTTGATAATTTCATGGAAGATGATGTCTAGGCTCTTCTTTTGATCATGGCTTTCAGGCAGTCCCATAATTTTTAAATTATCTCTCCTGGATCTATTTTCCAGGTCAGTTGTTTTTCCAATGAGATATTTCACATTATCTTCCATTTTTCCATTCTTCTGGCTTTGTTCTGTGATTTCTTACTTTCTCATAAAGTCCTTAGCTTCCATCTGTGCCATTATAATTTTGAAAGAACTATTTTCTTCAGTGAGCTTTTGAATGTCCTTTTCCATTTGGGTAATTCTGCTTTTGAAAGCATTCTTCTCCTCATTGGCTTTTCGAACCTCTTTTGCCAATTGAGTTACGCTAGTTTTCAAGGTGTTATTTTCTTCAGCATGTTTTTGGGTCTCCTTTAGCAGGGAGCTGATCTGCTGTTCATGTTTTGACTTCATGTCTCTCATTTCTCTTCCCAACTTTTCTTCCACCTCTCTAACTTGGTTTTCAAAATTCTTTTTGAGCTCTTCCATGGCCTGAGCCCATTGGGTGGGCTGGGACACAGAAGCCTTGACTTCTGTGTCTTTGCCTGATGGTAAGCATTGTTCTTCCTCATCAGAAAGAAAGGGAGGAAATACCTGTTCACCAAGAAAGTAACCTTCTATAGTCTTATTTCTTTTCCCTTTTCTGGGCATTTTTCCAGCCAGTGGCTTGACCTCTGAATATTCTCCTCACACCCACCTCACCTCCTGATCCTCCCAGCCAGCGTTTGGGTCTGAGATTCAAATGCTGCTTCCAACCTCAGGGCTTTGGGCGGGGGCAGGGTTGCTATTCAGTGTGAGATTAAATTCAGATGCTCAGGTTGGGGCAGGGCCACCTCTCAGGCTCAGTTCCCTCAGGGAGTTTATGCACAGACCTTCAACAATGGATCCAGGCTCCTGCCTGCTTGGGGAGCCCCTGTCTGCTGCCTCCCCTCAGGTTCTGTCTCACGAGGGGGCCCGAGCCATGGGGGCACCCCACTCCCCCCTCGACCCGCCAAAGAGACTCTCTCACCAACCCCTGTCACCTGTGGGTGGAGGGACTTATGCCGCCGCTGGAGATCCTGTCCCTGAAGCCCGCTTGGATCTGCTCCCCTCCGTGCCGCGGCTGCAGCAGGGCTGTACTCAGCTCCCAGTCCTGGCGCCCAGTCCGCAGCGCAAAGGACCTTTTGCGAGAGGTTTGCAGGTCTCTCTGGAACAGAAATCTCCCTCGCTCCAATGTTCTGTGGCCTCTGGGTGCAGAATTCGCTGTGAGTTACTTCTTTGTAGTTGTTCTATTGGTTGTGGGTTTGGAGCTATGTGTATGTGCGTCTTTCTACTCCGCCATCTTGGCTCCGCCCCCCCCTTTTTTTTAATCTGTAGTCATCCCACCCCCATCCTCTTAATTTTGGTTGCCTTAATTTTCTGTGCCTCCTCTAGCTTCATTATGTGTTTATTCAGGTGACCAAAACTAGGCAGAGAAAATATTTTCTTTCTAAAAATCTCACTGAATTGGAGTATTTCTTTCTATGGAATTTCTCTTCCATCCATCACATGCCGTGTAATTATTCAGTTTTTAACTGTGTTCTACTTATGGAAAAGTGAGAGGAGATATGAGCCGATATCAGCAAATTAAAAATACTTCTCCCTCAATTACTTGGATATTTAAAGAGACATTTTGTGTTACCTGGAAGTGTGCCTGAGTACCTCATTTTACATTATGTGTGGAGACCATACATAATGTTAACTACAGATCTCATTTTTAAATGAGCATGGTTTACTTCAAATTGTCTTCAAAGGTAAGACTATCTGGCATCTATATGGTATGTCACATTCATGATCACATTTGAGGTAGGTTCCAAAAGTGCTATTATTATCCCCATTTCATAGACTTCAAAAGCTGACATGATTTGTCCATCACCACATAGCAAGTAAGAAGATATCCTAAGAGCTTATCACAGTGCCTGACACACAGTAGGCACTTACTAAATGTTTATTAATTGATTGCTTATTGATTGAAGAGGTGTTTGAAACCAGATATCATCTCCTTCTTGTTTCAATGTACTTTCCCCCACTCCACATTATCTAATGATGAGTCTCATTTTCTCTTCTGCCTGAGGAGTTTGATTTTTAATAGAATTTTCATCATTCCACTCTGCTATAAGCCCATCCCTAGTTATGAATCCTTTATCAGCAATACAAAACCGTGTGCTATAAATCTTTCTGACGGCTGCAAAGGGCTCTTCAGAAGACCCTTCATACAGTCTCAGTTTCATTAGTCCAATCTGTCAGACAGCTTTAGCTATGGCAAATCTGATTCTTATCTGTCAGGTACAATAGGCTGCCAAATGATAAGCAATTTCAGGGCATTTCCATTGATCACATTTCCTCTATTTTTACTTTAATGAAACTCCCGTACTTTTGAGAACAAGTTGCTTTATAAACCCTTCAGGGGAAAACCAGAGGATGGCTTTTCAGGGTCTAGATGTGAGAAGAAACAGCAGTGGATTCCACTGAAGAAGGAACTGGCCTAATATAACAATTTTAATGAATCTCCATGATATTACTGATAATGGTTGAAACTGCTATAAAGCTTTAAAGTTTGAGAATAAATTTGCGCACATTAACTCATTCAATCCCCTGAATGAAAGTGAAAAGGATATCTAGTGGTATTATTATCCCCATTTTTAAAAAGAGAAAACTAAGGCTCAAAGGCTCAGTTCAGAGTTGCACACCCTGTAAGTATTGGAGGTAGGATTCAGAACTAGACATTTCTCCCCCAAGCCCAGAACACTTTGTCCTATATTACATTGTCTCTCTGCTGCTAAACTATTTCCTATGAGCAGAGTTGACAGCTACTTGGTATTTATTTTATTACAGGAGCGAGTATTTTTGCTTTGAATCTTTGAGTGGATTGAAAAGAAATAGTACTGGGGCTGGACCATCATCTAAACAATGTCAGTTATTGGAAAAAATTGGATGGGAGTTATTTGAGGAATGGCATGGAAGGATAATGCAGCAATGAGTGGAGAGGGTCCAGGGGTAAAACTCCCTTCCTCAAACAAAGCGTATCCAGACTGGTCCAGTTTGTCTCACTGGTTAGGGAAATGATCAAACTGATTTGTAGATTCATTTCTGCTGATAAAAATCAAGGAAAAGATCATAAAACATATATGAGAATCTTTTAAGCAAAATCCAATAGTCTTTCCATTCATTAAAATATGGACATCTTTGGATACCAAGGATCAGTCAGTCAGCCAATAAACATGTATTAAGAGAGTACTATATGCCAGACATTGTACTAAACTCTGAGGGAAGGGTTCAAAAAGGCAAAATACGGTCCCTAGCTTTAATGAGCTCACAATCTAATGGGGAAGCACAACCCACAAAGAATCTAAAAGGGGCTGGGGAGAGAGGGAAGAGAGGATGCCCAGCTTAGGAGCATGATGATATCCTGAAGCTAGGTGAAATGTGATGAGGTGCCTGCCCTGGATACCCCTTTAAATAAAGAATCTGGAAGGAGTTCTCCAATGCCTATCCTCCACTTTCTCTGATCAGAGGGAGGGAGGGGGCTAAGAGGCAGAGAGTTCTGAGGAGGTGAGTTTCAGAGTTGATATGATCTTGCAGGGAGATGAGATTCTAGAGACAGAGATGAGCAGTCAGGTGAGAAATGATGAGGTGCCTGCTCTGGATTCCCTCCTTTAAAAATGATCTGGGAAGAGCTCTCCATTGGGAATGCTCACCAATCAGAGGGAAGGAGTGGTCCAAGGGACAGATGGTATGGAGAAAGTGATTCCATTTCTGCATGTAAGAGCAGAATTACATCTGGAGTGTTGTGCGGCACAGTTTAGGGAGATCATTTATGTCAGTACCAGGAACAACAGACTGGCCAAGAAACATAATTTTGACAAACTAGGGTTTATTGAATTCACCAGGAGAAGAATATCACCAGAAAATGAAAAGACTTCCAAATGAACACTATACGAAGTTTATGTGGGTTTTAGAAAGTAAGAAACAGTACAGAAGGAATGGGGCCACAGCTGATTTGTCAATATCCCTGTTGCTGGGGCTCAAGGCTGATCTAATGTAATAACCCTTTTACCAAGTTTCAGGGTTAGGGGTTTCAGCATAACAGATTGGAAGAGGAAGATAAACTGTCTCTCTGAAGAGGCTGCCCAACAGGATACCATGGCCTATCCTATTTTGGGTTACTTGTATTGCAAGCATTAACAAGAGAGTATAGACATATATTTGTGAACAAAATGGTGTGACTTTCAAAATGGCATAACTTTGAATCCATATTTACAAGGCATAGAATGTTGAGAGGAGGGCAGGCAGGATGGTGAAGTGCCAGGAAATCATGCCATGCAGATCTATCAATCAATCAGCACTATCAATCAACCATCCCTTTCTATATGGGAGACACTGTGTTAGATGCTAGGAGGGGCTGAAGGAGCTGGAGATGAATAGCCTTGAGGCTACAAGACTCAATATGTGGAAGAAATATTAGACTTGTTTTTCTTGGTTCCATATTGGAGAAACAGGATCAATGGGTGATATATCCAAAGAGGCAGATTTGAGTTTGATGCAATCTGTTTCAAATCCCTAGACTTTGATTTTCTTATCTATAAAATGAGGGGATTGGACTAGATGACTTCCCCATTCTCTTCTAGCCCTAAACCCATGATCCCACAAGCTTAATCTGAGGCTGACAGTAAAAGCACCATTGCTCAAATAAATATAGCTTGGGCATTCAAGTTCAAGTTTTTCCAGGAGCCAAGATGCATCAAGTCATATCAAAAGGTTTCCCCTGGTTCTCAGCAAAGAACCTCTGGTTCTCTGCCAGGTAATAAAGAAGAGCTGAGATGGAGCCTCACCACTTACTAGTTTGGAGGAAGAAAACTTTTTCAATGTCTCTGTCATGTAGCTAAACATGGAGCAGATATCCTTCACAATCTATTTGATTTCACAACTCCAGCCATGAACGGCTGTCTTTATCAATTCATTGGAGGTTTGCTCCTTTATGTTATTAGAAAATCATGGAACCATAGAAAATATAAACCACATGAAACCATAGAAAATATGAACTATATGATCCGTAGAATTATATAGACTATAGAATTATAGCTTTGGATAGGGTCATCTTAGATCATCTAGGTCAAGGCATCTATCTAGTCCATTCTGAAGCAGGAGTGCTTCTGCAGCTTCCTGTCTTATGGGGCAATCCAGTCTCTTTTGAAAAACTCCAACTTTTAAACAATCCAGTCACCTTTAGGTGATTTCCTTTAGATCCAGAGGCTCACTTTTTAGCCAAATTTGTGTAGTTCTTACTTGACTATATGCACATCTTCACAGTATGGCAAAATGAGACAAGTCTAATAAGAAAAAAGTAATTGGGATAAATGTAAAGCACTAAATGATGGTTCAAAAAACTTAGTGAGACGGGTTGGAGAGGTGTGGCTAGACAGCATGTCATGTTAAAAAAACTGAAATAAGATGATGAAGATGATGCAGAATAATAAAATATGCTCAAAACATTTGCTTTTTTAAAAGGCTGGGGATGTAAAGTTTCAGGTGCAAGTCATACGGAAAGACCCCAGGTTCCTTAGGGTTTAGCAGAAAAGCAGATGGTAACACTTGATAGATTCATATCTTTTTTCTGAACCATTTGAAAGTACAAAGGCCTGTGGTGCTAAGAACTTTATTTTTCATCTTCAAAACAAGAGGTTATCAAAGAAAATAAGTGTGCTGGTTGAAAGGGGAAATTAGGAAGAATTTTGGAGAGCCAATATGGTGGAGCAAACTGCAAATTGCCATAGCTCTCCCATATTCACCTCCAAAAACCAAAAAAATAGTTGCCAAACCAAATCCTAGAACAACATAACCAGCAAAAAGATGGGGTGAAATAATTTTTGAGCCCAAGAAACTTGGAAGAAGAAAGTTCTGTCTAGCTAGGGTAAAAGAGGAGTACAGTCCAGGACAGAAAGCATCCCAGGAAGCCAGCAGCAAGCCCTATCTCTCAGTGGAAGATCCCAAGCCCCAGTAGAGCAGGTAAGTGCCAATACCTTTACACCCCACCTACATGCCTCAGCCAGGGGAGTCAATAGACTCTAGCTCCAAGAATAACCACATGTTTCAGCCTAGTCCCAGGCAAATGGGCATCTTCTGGCAGCCAGACTTCCACATGCTTCAGAACAACCTTGGGTAAATAGGCAGCCTCCAGAGGCCAAACAATCATGCGTTCCAGTGCAGCCACAGGGAAACAGAGAATTATCACTCCAGGCCTCAGCACATTCCAGACACCAACACTAGATCCCAGCTCAGCACCAGTTAAACTGCCAGACCCATACAGCCTCCAGCAGCACCAGTCACCACCCCCCTCCTACCCCTTCAGCACGACACATACACAAGGGTTCCCACATGGGCTTCAGGGCAATATCAGTGCAGCAACAGGTAAATATCCAGGGCCTATAGCCACTGGAACAAGAAGCCTGAGACAGTGACTCTTCTACCCTGGGAGCAGAATTCAAATTTAAAAGAAAGGGAAACAGCCAAAAAAGATGAGCAAAAACAAAAAATAAACAAAACAAGAATAAAAAAGAATCTGACCATAGAAAGTTATTGTGGTGACAGGGAAGACCAAGACACAAATGCAGAAGACAACAACAGTATCAAAATACCTATGGGCAAAACCCCAGAAAAAAATGGTCTCCAGTCCAAAAAGAATTCATGGAAGAGCTCAAAAAAGAGCTAAAAAATCATATGAGAGGTAAAGAGAAATTGGGGGAAAACTGTTTAAAAAGTAGAATTAGCTAAATGGAAAAGGAAGTACAAAAGCTAACTGGGGAAAAACAAATCCTTGAAGGTTAGAATTGTGCAGGTGGAAGCTAATGACTCTATGAGACACCAAGAATCAATCAAACAAATTTAAAAGAATGAAAAAAATAGAAGAAAATGTAAAATACCTTGTGGGAAAAACAACTAACCTAGAAAATAGGTGCAGAAGAGACAATGTCAGAAGCATTGGACTTCCTGAAAGCCATTATTAAAAGGAGGACCTGGACAGTATCTTTCAAGAAATTATCAAAGAATACTGCTCTTATATCCTGTAGCGAGAGGGCAAAATAGGCATTGAAAGAATCCTCTGATGACCTCTGGAAAGAGATCTCAAAATAAAAGCTCCCAGGAATGTTATAGCAAAATTATAACAGTATCAGGCCCAGGAAAAAATACTGCAAGTGGACAGAAAAAAAATCAAATCTTGGAGAGCCACAATCTGGATTATACAAGATTTAGCAGCTGTAGTATTAAAGAACCTGAGGTCATGGAACATGATATTCTGGAAGGCAAAGGATCTGGGACTACAATCAAGAATCACCTATCTGGAGAAATCAAGCATTATACTGCAAGGGAAAAATGATCATTCAGTGAAATAGGAGGATTTTAAGCTTTCTTAAGGAGAACACCAGAATTGAATAAAAATCTTAATCACCAATTTTAAGACCCAAAAGAAGCCTAAAAATATAAAAAGGAGAAAAAATATTAGGGATTCAATGGAGCTGAACTGTTTACATCTCTACATGGAAAAATGTTACTTGTCATTCTTTTAAAATTGTACCATTATCAGTACATGTAGAATGAATATACATAGACAGAGAACACAGGTATAAGATGAATTTTAAGGAATGACATAAAAATCATTAAGAAAATGCAGTACATTGAAAGCAGAAGGAAGGGAGAGGTAGAATGGAATAAATTATTTTCCATGAAGAGGTATGAAAAACTTATTACAGTGGAAGGAAAGATGGGAGGGTGGGCAATGGATATCGCTTGGATCTTACTCTCATCAATATTGGCCCAAAGAGGGAATAATATGCACAATCAGTTGAAAATAGAAATCTATCTTGCCTGACAGAAAAGTAGCAGGGGAGGAGATTAAGTAAAGGGGAAAGGGAAGGGAGAACTGACAGAAAAGGGGGCAAACCATGGGAGGCAGCTTTTGTCAAGGAGGGAAAGGTTAAAAGGAAGAAGAAAAAAAAACAGGAGGAAAAATAGGATGGAGGGAAATAAGTGGCTAATAACCAGAACTGTGAATGTTAATGTAATGAATTGTCTCATAAAATATAAGCAAAAAGCAGAGTGGATCAAAACCCAGAATCCTACAATATGTTGTTTACAAGAAACACTTGAAGCAGAGAGACACACACAGAGTTTACTCAAGGTAAGGGCCTGGAGTAGAATCTATTATGCTTCAGCTGAAGTGAAAGTAAAAAAGCAAGGGTAGCAAACCTGGTCTCAGACAAAGTAAAAGCAAAAATAGACCTAATTAAAAGAGAGAAGGAAGGAAATCGCATCTTGTTAAAAGGTATGATAGACAATGAAGCAATATCAATACTAAACACATATATAACAGGTAGGGTAGCATCCAAATTCTTAAAGAAGTTAAGTGAGTTACAGGTTCATCACCAAATGAGATAGAAAACATTATGAAATGTAAAATAGGCAATTTTGGTTATATTAAATCAAAAAGCTTTTGCATAAACAAAACCAACATGACCAAGATTAAAAGGAAAACAGAAAACTATGAAACTATCTTTACAGCAAGTATCTCTAGTAAAGAACTCATTTCTCAAATATATATAGTGAACTGAGTCAAATTTATGAGAATACAAATTACTCCTCAATTGGTAAATAGACAAATGATATGGACAGACAGTTTTCAGATGAAGAAATCGAAGCTCTCTGTAGGTAAAAAGTGCCCTGAATCACTTTTGATGAGAGAAATACAAATTAAAATAACTCTGAAACACTGTCTCACACCTATCAGATTGACTAATATGCCAAAAAAAGGAAAATGATAAATATTGGAGTGGATGTGGGAGAATCAGGATGCTGATGCACTGTTTGTGGAGTTGTGAATTGATGCAACCATACTGGGGAGCAATTTGGGTCTATGTGCAAAGGGCACCCAAACTGTGCATATCCTTTGATCCAGTAAAATTATTACTACTAGGTCTGTATCCCAAAGAGATCATTTAAAAAAAAGGAAATGGACATACATGTGCAAAAAATGTTAATAGCATCCCTCTTCATGGTGACAAAATGTTGGAAACTGAAGGGATGCCCATCATTTGGGGAATGGCTGAACAAGCTGCGGTATACAAATGTAATGGAATACTATTGTGTGCTAAGAAACGATGAGCAGGCAGATTTCAGAAAAACCTGGAAAGATTTATACAAACTGATGCAAAGTGAAATGATTAGTGCCAGGAAAACATGGTACACAGTCATCACCAACACTGTGTGATGATCAACTATGAATGACCCAGCTCTTCTCAGCAACACAGCGATCCAAGAGAAGGACAAAGAACTCATGAAGTAAAATGCTATCCACATCCAGATAAAGAACCAATGGAGATCAAAGCATATTTTTCACTTTTTTATTCTCTTTCATGTTTTTTTTTTTCCCTTTTGATCTGTTTCTTTCACAACTGTGACTAATATGGAAATGTATTTTAAGTGACAGCACATGCATAACCTATATGAAATTGTCTGCAGTTTTAGGAAGAGGGAGGGAGACAATTGAAGAACTCAAAATCTTGTAAAAATTAATTCTAAAAATTATCTTGACTTGTAATTGGAAAAATATTATTAAAAAAGAGCTAGGGCTTTGAGTGGACTACAAGTTCAATATGCTTAATATTGTTACACAGCAGCAAAAGGAAAAATAAGTAGTTAAACCTCAGGCTGCATTAATAATAACTTGGAACCTAGAAAATACCTATTGGGATGTAAGCACCTTAAGGATGCTTTTTCTTTATAACCTCAGCCTTTAGTAGAGGGTCTGACACATAGCAATGTTTCATGAATGCTTATTGGTTGAAGTGGTAGGTGACAGTTTCACTGTTTTCTTCTATCATCAGACACCTCCTGGAGAACTATGTCACATTCTGAGCACCATGTTTTAAGGGCACCGATAAGCTGAGGCTCAGCTAAAAGAGGATGATCAGATGATAAGATGACTAAAAACTATGTCGCATAAGCAGCGGCTGAAGAAATTAGAGACAATTAGCCTGGAGAAGAGAACATTTAGGAGGGCTTGAGAGTTTTCATTTTCATTTCAAATAATTGAATAGTCTTCATGTGGAAAAGGGCTTAGATTTTCTGTGATGGATCCAAACTAAATCAAACTCAGATTTTAGATATATAAAATGAGACACCTGAGCTAGCTAGTCTCTGAACTCTCTTTCACTTCTTAGACCTATGATCCTCTGTAAGTTTCAAAAGGTGGATGATTTTGACTCCATAGAAAGAGTTGCTTTCTAAAACTGAGAGTCGTAGAAAACTCCATTGGTCAGTAAGCATTTGTAACTCACTTATTATTTCCCAGTATATGTGTGTATGTATATTTATATGTATATGTTGCATATATGTACACATAAAATGTACATCTATTCTCTGTATGCATATGTATATATACATAGATGTGTATATATGCACAAATATATAGATTTTAAAAAGAGCGAGTCCATGGATCTCAAAGGAGCGTATATTTTAATGGTATAGATGATGTAGAAAATATTAGGTAAATACAAGATATATAGAGAATAGATAAAGGTGTTATGAAATGCAAGGGCATTAACAATTGAGGAAGTTAGGGATGGGGAGCAGAGCGAGAGAGTCCTCTTGCAGGAAGAGGAATTTAAAGAGTAGCCTCAGGAACTAGTGAAAATATTGAATTCTCCAGCACTGTGTTCAAGCAAAAGACTGATATTTGTTTTTTTAGGGTTTTTGGTTTTTGGTCTGGGCTCCTGGAGAAGGAATTTATGTTTCATGGACTATCTGAGATTATAAGTCTTTGAATTTCACTCATAAAAATAAAGAAGGTCAACAATTTTCTGGCATAAGCATTAAATCATGCAAAATGTCCTGGGTATCTCTTGACTGAGACTGCTATCTGATTCCATGTAAAAAGGGGTTGTGACAAGGAAGCCCAGGGGGTGCTTGATTTGTGGCATTCCAGCCAGAAATCACAAGTGACATCCCCCAAATAAAACCAGGCAACAAAAAGAAATGTCCTATTGGCAGAGTCTTTCTGCCTCAGTGGACAGCTGAGACTCCCACAGACATTTGATGGCCAGGGGACATGAGCAGCAACGCCCTAACATATGCTTTTGCTAAATGCCCTTTGTTGCCAGTGACCTTAACAGGCCTTGGCCTCCCTGGTTAAGCTCAATCACTAAAGGACAGTGGGAGGGGGGCAGTCCCCCTTGCTCCATGACAGTAAATGGGAGATACAACCATGATTTCTTTTAAAGACCATTCATTAGAAGCCAGAAATGATATCAGTGCCTTCATCTCAAACCTTATCTGTCTCTGCAGGCACTCAAGTAGAAAATGAGCCCACTAATTCACAAGCTGAAATCTCTACAAGGCAAGGAGGTGCCAATTCACACCTGTTGGTGTGCAGACTGCAAGGCGGGGATGAAGGAGAGTTCATTTATTTTATTCAGTTCCAGTTTTGGTTTTTATAAACATAACACCTGCCAACAAAAACAACCAAATGAATGCAGTTATGTTGTATCTATTTTTTTCTGTATCTCATATGTGTGTATATGTATGCATGTATGTATATGTATATATAGAGAGAAAATATATACCTATAAATACTTTCACATATAATAATTTATATGTATAATTTCACTTTATAATATACCATATAACGCACATATATGTATATATGTGGGGGAGGGTACATATATACTTTTTTTCTCTATCGTTAGAATGTAAATTCTTTGAGTACAGCATCTGATTAATTTTTATTTTTCTGTCACTAGCATGTAGCACAGTATGCGACACATAAGCATTTCATAAATATTTTATTCATTCATGCATGAATGCATTCATTAAAACAAAGGGGGAAACATTACTTTGAAAATTTACTGTAAAATTCTGAACCCCGTAGCTTTTAAGAACATAAAACCCAAGAACGTGACAAAAACACAAACACAATTATTTTTGTTCTATGTTCCCTTCCAGGTCTGTCTGAAGCTCTTCCACTCTAGGTCTCATTCTCCTGTCTTTCTTTTTCTCCTCAGATATAGCTGTGTAGTCAATGCATATGTGATTCTACTTCTGCTGTGCAATCTAGTAGAAAGAGTACTGGCTTTAGAGTCAGAAAGCCTGGGTTCAAATTCTGCCTCTGCCACTTTCTATGTGATCTTAGGCAAGTCACTTACTCCATGCCTCCAGCCTCAATGTCCTCATCTATGAAATAAAATGGTTTATGCTTTTTCTGTTTATCACTATCAACAGTATAGTTGTTTTTAGTCCTTGAATGTATCATTTAATCATTTGTAATGGCAAAATAATATTCCATTTCATTACCAGGGTTTTCCACTGTTTTATATGACAAATGAATCAATTTTTAAAAATGAAACAATTTCTAAAATATATAAAGAACTGAGTCAAATTTACAAGAACACAAGTCATTCCCCAGTTGATAAATGCTCAAAGGAAGAAATTAAAGCTATATATAGTAATATGAAAAAATGCTCTAAATTATTATTGATTAGAGAGATGCAAATCAAAACAACACTGAGGTACCACATCACACCTATCAGATTGGCAAACATGACAGAATGGGAAGATGATAAATGTTGGAGAAGATGTGGGAGAGTTAGAACACTAATTCATCGTTGGTGGAGCTGTGAGCTGATCCACCCATTCTGGAGAGCAATTTGGAACTATGCCCAAAGGGCTACAAAAATGTGCATACCCTTTTGACCCAGAAATATCACTTCTAGAACTGTATCCCCAAGAGATCATAAAAATGGGAAAGGGTCCCACATGTACAAAAATATTTATAGCAGCTCTCTTTGTGGTGGCCATGAACTGGAAATCAAGGGGATGCCCATCAATTGGGGAATGGCTGAACAAGTTGTGGTATACGAATGTAATGAAATACTATTGAGCTATAAGAAATGATCAACAGGAAGAGTTCAGAGAGACCTAGAAGGACTTACATGAAAGGATTCTGAGTGAAAGGAGCAGAATCAGAACTCTGTACACAGTGTCAGTCACAGTGTGCAAGAACTGTTTCTGTTAGACCTAGCACTTCACAACAATGTAAAGACCTAAAACATTCCCGAAGGAGTCGAGGCAAAATACCTTCCACATTCAGAGAGAGAACTATGGAATCAGAATGCCAAATGAAGAAGAATATTTTCTCTTGTGTTATGTTTTGCTTTTTCTCATGGCTTTTTCCATTCATTTTGATTCTTCTATGCAACATGGCTAATGTGGAAAAGTGGCTAATAAGAATGTATGTGTAGAACTCATATAAGATTGCATGCTGTCTCGGGGAGGGAGGGGAGAGGGAGGGGGAGAAAATCTAGGACTTATGGAAGAGATTGTAGAAAACTGAAAATGAATTAATTCAAAACAAAATAAAACAAAACAAAAAAGAAATATGTGCTTCTAGGATGTTTTTTGAAACAATCATAAAATCACAGCTTCAGAGCTAGAAGGAACCTCAGACACTATTTAGCTCAAGGTCTTCATTTTTCAAATGAGGAACTAATACCCAGAGAGGTTAGTTAGTGACTTGTCCAATGTCACACAGCTGATAAGCATCAGAGAGCAGATCTGAATCCAGATTCTCTGACTGCCAAATAAACATTTTTACCACTAGACTGCAATGCCTCCATTTTGACTCACTATAACCAATGTTATAAGTTTTGCAATATTCAGTATTACAATATTGTTCTCCAAATTGTCGACATCAATAAGTACTCCAGAATATGAATGATTGCCCATGACACCATCAATATCAGAATATTCTCTTCTTCTTCTTCATCTTCTTCTTTTTCTTTTTCATCTTCTTCTCCTCTTCTTCCTTCTTCTTCTCCTTCTTCTCCTTCTCCTTCTCTTTCTTTTCCTTCTCCTCCTCCTCCTCCTTCTTCTCCTTCTCCTTCTTCTTCTTCTCCTTCTCCTTCTTCTCCTTCTTCTCCTTCTTCTTCTTCTTCTTCTTCTTCTTCTTCTTCTTCTTCTTCTTCTTCTTCTTCTTCTTCTTTCTTCTTCTTCCTCTTCTTCTTCCTCTTCTTCTCTCTCTCCCTGTCTCTCTCTGTCTCTGTCTGTCTGTCTGTCTGTCTGTCTGTCTGTCTGTCTCTCTCTCTCTCTCTCTCTCTCTCTCTCTCTCTCTCTCTCTCTCTCTCTCATTCTCTCTCATTCTCTCTGTCTCTCCCCTATTCTTTTTTGGCCATTCTAGTGTGAATACAATATCTTCAGGTTGTATCGAGTCATGTTTCTAGGAAGTTTGAGCATATTTTTGTATGGTTAACAGTTTGTATGTTTCTTTTTTTCTGTAAACTGCCATTCATATCCTTTGATTATAGTTCCAGTGAGAAATTTGTATGTTAAGTGCTATAAATAAACATAATCTGTTTCTGATAACTTCTGAATGTAAAACCTATATGTCAGTATTTTTTCTATGTAATGCTCTCAGTTGTTTTCATTTCATTTTAGAATTACTGTTTTTTTGCTGTATAAACCCTTTTATCATTATGTAATCAAACCCATTGATTTTGTCTCTAATGATTTTTTTGCAATTTGTTTGATTGTTAAAAAAAAATGTCTACTCTCCAGAGTTGAGACTGGAGGCTCTTTAAAAGGATTTATTAAAATTGTTTTCACTAATCCTTTGTTTACAGTTCTTTAATGCTTACAATGATTATTTTCCTGGATTCCATTCCAATTAAAAACAGGCATGATCTGCATTTCAATGCCAACTAATAGTACTGCAAAATAAAATGTCTGAAAAAATATTTATGTATATTTGTCTTTGTGTATTTAGCCTACAATAAATTTCTACTCTGATACCTCATTGACATTGGGCCACCTTGTGCCAACTATCTTCATGGCATGGGAAGCCCAGAACAGCAGGGGGTTATAATGGAATTGGACTCAAATACATTGGCTTTGTCACTTATTAGCTCTATGTCCTAAGGACAAGAAACTTTTCCACTCAGGTCCTCAGTTTCTTCATCAGAAAAATGAAGGGATTTGACTCATGATTCCTGGACTCTCTTCCATATCACAATCCCATATCTAGCCAAGCTAGAAAGGATTTGACAATGCTCCTGAAGATTATATTCCAAAAACCAGCCAAGTTTTGAGCTTCTCTCTGGATAAAGTTTTCTTTTTAACTAAATGATTCATAAAGAATCAAGGGGAGGAAATAAGCTTTTAACAATAATTTTAATACTAAAGGAATGATAATAACACTAATTAATAATAAAGGAATTGAAACTTTTACCCCAGAATCACAAAATCTCTAAGTTTGAAGGGATGTAATTACTCCAAATCATACCACAAAAAGAATCTACAACATGCCCACCACATGTTTACCCAACTTTATTTGAAGTCGTCCAATGAGGGAGAGCCCATTAGTTTAAGAGGTAACCAATTCCATGTTGAGATAAATAATTATTGTTGTGGAGTCTTTTCAGTCATGCCCAACTCTTCATGACCCCATTTAGGGTTTTTGTGGTTTGCCATTTTTCTCCAAAATAATTCTTAGGATTATTTTTTTTCTTTCTATGAGTTCTAAAAATGAGATTTTGTAATGTCTACCCTTTGCTCCTTCTTCTGTACCTGGGATGAAATAAGACTAGTCTAATCCTTCTGCCATATGTCAAGGGCATCAAAAATCTGAGGAGTGATAGCATTCCCCTCAGTTTTCTGTTCCCCAAGCTAAACACTTGCAGATCCTCAAGCTTTTCTTTACATGGAATCATCTTGAGGATCTTCAAAATCCTGATTTGTCTCTGCTGGATGCTTTCCAGTTTGTCAATGTCCCTTCTCAAATATGACATTCACAATATGTATATATGTGTGTGCATAAGTATATATGTATGCATGCATATGTGTGTGTAAATTCTCTTCCTCTGACCTTAGTAGAATACAACAGGATTATTATATGTCCAGTTCTAGACATTATGCCTCTATGTTTAAAGTCTTTTTGGATATTTTGGTTACTCAACAGATGACATTACAGATTACTGAACTATGTTTATATTCAATCCATGGTATATATATTTCATGTAAGTACAAAGTTGTTCTTAGAAGGTTGTCATATGTGTTTTGGAATATTTTAATTTAGAATCCTATATGTAAATCCATAAGATATTATGGATACATACTCTATCATATATGGGAGATTTTTTTCAAAGTTATGGTCATAGAATATTAGAGCCACAAGATACCTAAAGACCATCTATTCCATCTAAAGCCCTCATTTTAAGGTTGAGGAAGTTGAGGGCTCATGTGACCGATATAAGGTGCCATATAGTCATAAAGGTAAGATTAGACATAAGTCTTTGGACTTCCATTCTAGCACGCTTTCCATTAAATCATGCTAATAATACATAATATGTATATTATAACACTTAAAATCTACAAGTAAACTCTAACCGTAAAAACACACAATAAATCTTAATGTCATCCTCTGGGAAATTACAAAGACTGAAAGTTCTGGAAAGCCAGAGAGTAATTTTGATTCAATTTAGCTTACAGTCTTGTATCATTAATAATAATAAGTCAGCATTTGGATAGCGACAAAGTTTGCAAAGCACTTTACAAAGGTTAGCTCCATCTAGATTAGTACAAATAATGATTCCTCTGAAGTGATTATTCAAATTCACATTGCATATTTCCATTGAGCTGGAACCAACTACTATATTTTATATAATTAGAACTTAAAATAATGTAACTTCAAATATATTCAACCAATTTAAGGGGCTCATTTGTAGCATTAGTCAGAATGGGGAAAATGTGTCAACGTTTATTTGATTTTATAGTTTATTTGGAGAACTGGTTGTTAAGCATTTATCAGCACACTCTTGATCTTATATCTCCTGACCTGATTTCTCCAAAAAAAAAAAAAAATCCATTTCAACCTGCTAAACATAGCCACAAAATGTACAATAAATATTCTTGACATTTTTTCCCATGATTTCATCTCTTTTTCTCCCTAACCTGGCACTTTACTCAGCCGGAAGAACTGAGATTGTTTCTCCTTTATTCTAAAATTTATGTGCAGTTACTTTATGAGCTGGGAGAACTGGGGAGCATTTTTTTTCCCCTTCTTGGCAACTCTTTAAATTTTTTTTCTTTTTTCTTTAAGATTCAGACTGCCCTTCCCAGATCACTGTGGATAAAGAGAACCACCAATGGAAGAATGTCTCCATGATTTTCTTTTAGGCTTAAGGAATAAAAATGATTATCAACCAATCAGATGGTTTTGTGTCTATAAAGACTATCTTCTGCTGTGAACATGTTGTCTCCACCAATAGAATATAAGTTCCTCTAGGTCAGGGAATCTTTAACATTTTTCCTCTTTGTTTCCCCAACAATTAGCATAAGTGTTACCATTTGATAGGTGCTTAATATTTTTTTTAGTTGCTAATGGTCATACCATTCATGGATATTTATTAACTTTGAAGTTTCCCACCTAAGCCAATTGTATGTGTTTATTAGTGTCTATTATGTTGCTAGTATTATGTAATATATGGTACGGGTATATGTAAGCGCATGTGTGTACACATATGTACATATGCAAGTATATGTGTGTATAGGTAGGTCTACCTAGAGACAGATCTAGCCTTAAATTTAGTTCTAGATGAAGCTATAGATACATATAGACTTAGACCTTAATCTAGATGGAGTTGAAGCTGCAGACAGATCTAGATTCAGATTTGATTCTAGATCTAGATAAAGCTACAGATGGATATAGTTTTAGATCCTAATCTAGATGGAGATGAAGCGGCAGACAGATCTAGATTCATGTGTGAATTAGATCTAGATAAGGCTACAGATAGATACAGATATATTTCTCACATTTTTAACATGTCTTGATAACAATTTTTTAAGGAGAAAGAGATAATATATATCCCATTGCAAAGCCCACAACGCTGTAACTTAGAAATAAATACTATGCCAATCCACATTCAGGATCAGTCATGACAGTTTGCCCTCTAGTCATGTGTTAAAGCTGGCAAGCAATTTCACAGCCATTCCAAGAGAGAAGTTCTATCACTTTCCCCATTTTATAGATGAGCAAACTGTTCCTTAGGAAAGTCAAGTGACTTATTCAGGGCAGTTTTGAGAGTTTTTGGATCCCAATCTAGTCCTAATTCCAAGTCCAGAATTCTATACACTATTTCACCTGTGTTTCAATATGACAGAAATGTGGAAGTTGTTTTTCTTCCTTAAGCCCTTGAATAGTATTAGGACTATACTTATTTGGAGTGATTAAAAACATAGAGATCAGAAATTAAAATAAACTTATACTGGAAACAAATGAGTCATATTTTTATTGATTGTTTTCATCTGTGCATCGCAGTCATGTCAATCCTGCCACTCCCTTGGACAGATCATAGGATTTCAAATATCTAATCCAACCCACTGATTTTACAGATGGTGGAACTCAAGCCCAGAGAGGTGAGATAGTTTGTCAAGGAAGGAGAAAACACCAGATTTGAACAGAGTCTCCCCCTGAGCCCAAAGTCCCTTCTCTTTTCATGACAGCATATTTACTCCAGGAGATGACAACTTTTAGGCACCATGTTGTGTGACAACAACACCGCAAGGACACATTTGGTCTGCAAACATTGGCAACATTGCCTGGGTCTCATAGAAAATGTGATGGCCCTCATAGAATAGAGAGGCCTATGGTCTGGGGGTGAAGTGGGGGCTGCCCTGGAATTAGCTTTACAGAACTAGCCTGATTTAGTAGCAGAAGGGTAGTCTCAACAATACCAACATTCAGAGTTGTGGTTGCAAGCAGCCCACAGGAGGCTTGGTTGGGGTTTAGGGCTGGGATGTGGGAGACAGTCTTTCCATTCCCTTTCTCTTCTGCTTTGTTCTCTCAAGGAACCAGATGCTTTGTCAGGGGTTGGTTATATATTTCTCTACATTCTCATGTTCAATAAAGTGAAGAATGACCCTGAGTCTGAGTCAATCTACCCTTTGCTAACCCAATCCCTCAGAGGCTCTGCTCAATACCACCCTTCTCAGACAGCAGAACAATTTTTAAAAGACATGAAGCTGGAGGAGCAGATATTTAATAGATAGTATAGAAAAATGTCTACAAAATTCAACTTGAATTCAGGAAAACCTGGACTCAGTTCATTGCGTGATGAGAGGTAAGTTACAAATTAATGTGCCTTGTTTATTTGTGTGTATAAGTATACCAATAGTGCCTACCTGCACAGGGTTGTTGTGGAGTCCAAATGAGAAAATAGGCATATTGATTTGCAAACCTTAAAGTGCTGTCCAAATACTATCGTCATCATCATCTAATTATATATAATAGCATATTAATGCTACTCATCTTTGTAATAATAACAAATGAAAATAATAGGGACAAAATACTCAAAGGTAACATAGCATCCATGGGACATAGTGTTCTGACCTGGAAATCGGGAAGACATGGTTTCAGATTCTGTCTTGGAGGCCAACTAGCTATGTATCCATTGACTACTCATTTAACTTGTCTGAATTCTGGTGACTCTAGATGGTGCAATATTTGGAGTCAGAAAGGAATGAGTTCAAATACCACTTCAGACACTTACTATCTATGACTCTGGACATAATACTCTGTGCCTCAGCTTCTTTATCTATAAAATAGGAATAATAATAATAGCACCTACCTTCTAAGTTGGTGTGGGGATCAAATGAATTAACGTATTCAAAGTGCCTTGTAAACCTTACACCACTATGAAAATGCTCACTATTTTTCTTATTACCATTATTATAATTTTCATTATTATTTTTATTGGTTTCTTCACCATCTGCATAATGCAGATGATAACCCCCATCGTCCCTAGCTCACAAAGTTATTGCTGAGCTAGAGTGTTGGCAAACAGTAGGAGCTTAATAAATGCTTGTTGAATGGAATTCAATTGAACAATCTTACCCCAAAATGTTCTATCACTCTAGAAGCAACACCAAAACTCATTTAGTTAAAATGTACCCATGCTATCCAATTAACTGTAGCTCTTTTTCTGACACACCCTATAGAGTAAAGAGATACCAGATGATAGGTGAGGCTGCTGCTTGAATTTATTTTATTTTTATCATCAAGATGTCAACAGATTATTATATTCATGCATATAAGTCCTCCCTGCTCTGGGACAGATCCCAACCTGCTTAGCATTTCTCACGATTTCCGTAGTATAGGGAAGTCCCAATGAGGAAACCTGCATCTACCTTACAACTTCTAGTTTTTGAAATTCAGCAGGGGTGGTGAGATGTTAAATGATGACCAGTGTCACCCCATCAATATCCATCAAAACAAGGACTGGAACCCAAGTTTTATCAACGTCAGGGTCAACCTTCCTTTAAAATGCCACAGCTCGTTACCTCCCAAAAGGATAAACGCAAAAAGCAGATATGGGACCTATTTAATTTCCCTAGGCACTATTCCTAACCAGTGTTATTCCCTTGCCTCACCTGCTAAAAATGTTCTTTAAAAAGAAAAAGATTTTTTTTAATTTACATGTCAAAAGTGAAAGGGATCGCAGCAGCCTGTCAAATCCAGTCACCCCTTGCCCCATGTCACTGAGCATAGCTGTGAACCCTAATCAGTGCCCCATAGTTAATGAGGGAGATGACTGTAAGACCAACCCGCCATGACTCAGAAAAGCAGACTTGACTATTTTTCTAAAGTTAATTATTGGGTTGGAAAGCACACATCCTATTTTGAGGGCTAAATTTCCTTTTCCTGGAATAATAACCGCCATAGACATCTATATTGGTGTGAGATTTTGGCATTTGTGGTTCTGATTAAACTTTTCCATTTGTACATGTTTTTATCCTTTGCTATGGAACCAGCATTTAAAATGTAGGACTCTCTGCTGACTCTCCTCTCCCTTCTTTTTTGTCTTTACATTGAGATGATTTATTTCAAAGATTTAGAGTTTCTTCTCAATGTCAGTGGACCTCAATAAATTTATCCAGGCATATCAGACATCCTCTTCTAACTTGGTAGACTTTGAGAAATTGGGCCACCAAAAAAACCATAATAATTAATAATAATAATAAGTCAGGCAGCTGACTCAATGGAGAAAATACCAGGCCTTAAGCCAGGAAGACTCATCTTCATGACTTCAAAACTACCCTTGGACACTTACTAGCTGTGTGACCCTGGGCAAGTCACTTAACCCTTTTTGCCTCAGTTGCCTCATCTGTAAAATGAGCTGGAGAAGGAAATGAAAAATCACTCCAATATCTTTGCCAAGAAAATGAAGTCATGAAGCATTGATATAACTGAAAAAGACTTAATAATAATAATAGACCATCTTTATGTCTATTCAGCCAACCTAGTGATAACGTACCGGAGTTTTTTGTTGGCTTGTTTTAAATCAGAGCTGGAAAGTATTTGTACTAATACAAATATCCCTCACTTTATAAACTGTATCAGTCCTAAAAGTTTGCATTTCAAGTCTTGAAATTATGATAAAATATAAATGGTTTTCATTCACAGACTACTAAAGTTGGCAAAGTGATTTCCATATATTATCTTGAGACTCACAAAAATCTCAGAAGTAGATATCTTATTATTCCCATTTCACAGATGAGGATGTGGAGGTCTCCAATAGATAAGGTAACAGCAAATAACTTCGCTTTTTGGTAAATGACTTTCCAAGATTCAGATAACTAGTAAATATATAGAAAGTTGGAAAGGAAATTTAAATCCTGGTATAATTGTCCTGGTTCAACATTCTTCCAATTACTTCTTGCCATTTCTTAAAAAAGCCCGAAACAAGTGTTTAAGGATTTTCTATAGTTTATCTTGTTGCAATAGTCTTTCCACATATCTGTTTCCAATATCTGGAGATAGCTAGTCAGTGCAGTAATTAGAACCTTGAATCTGGAGTCAGGAAAACCTGAGTTCAAATTAAGCGGCAGATGCCTACTAGTTATGTGACCCTGGGCAAATCATTTAACCTCTCTCTGCCTCAGTTTCCTTAACTAATAGTACCTACCTCATAGGATTTTAGTAAGCATCAAATAATACAATATTTGTAAAACACAGCCCAGAGTTGTTAAGTTGTTTTTCAGTAAAGGCCTATTGCTTGA
This sequence comes from Notamacropus eugenii, assembly GCF_028372415.1. Classification (NCBI taxonomy): domain Eukaryota; kingdom Metazoa; phylum Chordata; class Mammalia; order Diprotodontia; family Macropodidae; genus Notamacropus; species Notamacropus eugenii. Next base: position 21,563,314 of record NC_092877.1, on the reverse strand, counting down.
TAAATGCCACACACACACATGTAATCATAGGAAAAAAACCTGGATTTAAAATCTGCATTACTTGAGTTTCAATCCTGACTCTTTATTGCTAGTAGGAAGCAAGGAAATAAGCATTTATCAAGTGCTCACTGTGTTCCAGGTAAGCACTTTACAGTTATCTCATCTCATTCTCACAAAAACCCTGAGATGTACATGCTGTTATCATCCTTATATTACAGATGTGGAAACTGAGGTAAACTGAGGTTAAGTGACTTGCCCAGGGTCACACAGCTAGTAAGTGCATGAGTGTAGGCATTCCTATCTTTAGGAATATCTCTCTATCCCCTAAACCACATAGCTACCTCTATGGAATCTTGGGGAAGTCACTCAGTAAGAATCGATTAAGTACCCACTAGGTTCCAGGTACTCTTTTAGGTCCTGAGAATACAAATACAAAAATGATGAAGCCCTTGGCCTCAAAGTGCTTATACTCTACAGGGGTGATGCTATGTACATACATAGCTATATACAGAATAAAAACATGACAATCTCAGGTACAGAGTCAAAACGGGAGTGAAGGGAGGTCAGGAAAGGCAAGTATTTCCAGTTTGCCCTCGATTCTACCTTAAAGACCCATAATCTTGAGAGGCTCTTTGTCTAAAGATAGTTCCTAATCAATGTACTAGCTATTGTGACCCTGGGCAAGTCTCTTTATCTCTGTCTGCCTCAGCTTCCTCATCTATGAAATAAAAATAACAGTAGTACCTACTTCCCAGGGTTGTTACATTAGCTTTATGTATAAATATCAACTACCATGAGTGAGTTGGGCTAAGTGATGTCTATGGTCTTTTCTGTCTCCAAAGCCCATCCATATGAATAAAGTGAGTTTCTTTTTAATTTGAGATATAATGTAACACTATTTATTCTTATATGTAAGACTAAAAATGAACTTTTTTATCCCCGTACAGTGCCCACCAGAGAGTCTTTTATGAACAGAAGGAATCTATGATGTCACTAAAGTATTAAGGATCCATGAGTGCCTTGGCAGAGATCATCTGTCAAAATCCAAGGAAATCACAGCCCTTGGGCAATGGTCTTCATGAGTTGTCATGGTTGAAAAAAAATGAAGTAACCTTTGTCCAACTCGGTAATGGTAGTCTACATATTAAATAAAACTGGTCCTCAAATATTAGACACTCCATTATTACCAGGCTCACACTTGAAGGTTTTTGCTTGGTTTTGTTTGTTTGTTTGTTTGTTTTTCAGGTTGGTAGGACTGCTAGAGTTTGTACTAAGTATAGTTTTTGAGAAACCAGAATCCCCTCCATTAAATGATGAGACAGAAGGAAAGGACTTCAGTGCTGAATCACAATGTAGGCAGAAGACAATACATTCCAGCGTATACCCTTAAACTACGGGGAAATCATTGCAACCTAAAATTCTTGAGAACAAATGTATTTTTCTAGAGACTGCTGTTGCCCCATCCTTAGCCCTCATTGGTGAAATCCTCCACTTTAGTGTCAGAGATAATCTGCCAATCATGAAAACATATTAACTCCATTTAGCTCTAAATGACCTAAAAAAATCAAACATCAGGGTTCTAAATACGCATCAGTAAAATAGAGACAATCCCCAGCACCTTCTGGGATTATTCTAATCATAAGTCAACTTTTAAAAATTTTATCATGAGAAACCTAGTCAAAGAAGCATTCTTACAGAAATTACCTTTTCCCCTACCTATCCATACCTTGGTTTTCTGTACTGTAAGACCGAATTACTGATTCATTTTTCCAGAATTATAGTTTCATTTTCTGAAGAACTCAGAAAGGCACAGTAGGAAAAAGATTAATATCCCCATTCACCTTTTTTAGTCTCAGAAATGAACACTGAACTTAGTGGTAAATAACATCAGCCTCTAACTTTTCTTCAGAGACTGCCAAATACCCAAGCACCCAGATCTCTCAAGTAGAAAATAGCTTTTTTTTTTTCTATACGTGAGTTATCTTTCTCTTTCATTCTAACTTGCTGCTTTTCAGAAAACCTCCTGTTATGATGAACATGAGCAAAGAATAAAGAATTCAGCCTGTGCACCAAGGGTATTGGAACTGGGTCAAGCAGAGTTTTACCAGGAAGGAAAGGTTTCTGGGAGCTGTGGTGACTATGATGGCATTGCTTGAGTGGTGGGCCATTGTAGTGGAAAAAAATACTGACTGTGGAGCCAGAAAAGCTCAGTTCAAGGTCAAGCTCAGTCATTTAATAGGTATGTGTCCTGGGACATTTAGCTGTACTGGACCTGTTTTTCTTGTCTAAAAATGGGTATATTATTAATGCCCTATAATACCTTATTCTCCGTGTTCTTATGAGGAAAGATTTTGCAATCATAAAGGTATAATAAGTGTGTGTGTGTGTGTGTATGCACACATATTTATGTAAGCTGTATCTTGTTATCTAGAGGTGTAGCTGTTATGCATGCAGGACCAGCCTTGGAATCAGCAAGAAATAGATTCGATGTAAATGTATTCACCTAGGGAAATGGAAATTATTTGAAGTCAATGACTCAGTTTATAATTCTTCCTTATGTCTATAGTCCTTAATAATAATAATAATAATAGTAATAATAAAAAAATAATAAAATAGCTTGCAACAAGTTTTACATACATTACTTCATTTGATGATAAGAGACAGTTAGGTGATATAGTAGGGCATCTAAGTGGCACAGTGGATAGGGTGCTGGCCTACAGTCACAAAGACTCATCTTCCTGAGTTCAAATCTGGCCTCAAACACATACTAGCTATGTGACCCTGAGCAAGTCATTGCACCTGTTTGCCTCATTTTCCTTATCTGTACAATGAGCTAGAGAAGGAAATGGAAAACCACCTCATATGGGGTCATGAAGAGTCAAACACAACTAAACAACTGAACAGTAGATGTATTATAAGACGTGGGGTCAGAAAGATGAGTTCAAATCCCAACTAAGAAACTCATTAGCTGTGTGACCCTGGGCAAGTCAATGAGCCTTTCTCTTTGTTTTCCTCGTCTATAAAGTGGGGATAATAACAACTACCCAAAAATGTTGTAAGGTTTAAATGAGTTAATATATGAAAAGTGCTTTGCAAACTGTAAAGTCTATAGAAATGCTAGCTATTTATTATATGATTCTCAAAATAACTCCAAGAGGTAGGTTATACAGATATGATTTTCTTCATTTTACAGATGAGGAAATTGAGGTTCAAAGAGATTGTGTAAATATCACAGTAAGTAACACAGTAAACATCTAAGGGAGGATTTGACATCAGGTAAAGCAACTTCAGAACCAATGTGTTATCCCCTATACAATACTTGCCAGCCAAGGACCTTTCACAAAGTAGATAATATTATTACTTTTTAACTTGATGACCAAAATTACATTTATATGTATGTATGTGTATATATATACATATGTGTGCGTGTGTGTGTGTATGTGTGTGTGTATGAAAACAAATAATGCCCAAACAGGTTTGAGTTTATCCAAAAAGGACCATGAACAATCTGCCTCATTCAAGGTGCTGGGATTATCTTGAATCCTGAACCATTTTTGGCTCCCTCTGGGTTTCAGCTGTGTATACTTCCTGAATGGACCAAGTGTTTTTCACCTTGGAATCAGCTATACTTTTTCTGCACTATACAGCATAATACCTTCCTAATACTGAGGAGGACATAATGCCCCCACCCAAGTATCAACATGAGTCACCCATAGAAATCCTAAGATTGGATAGCTGGTCCCCAGCACAGCACAGGGTCAGAGATTCTTGCCCCTAATGTGCTAGAACCTAGGAAATAGTCTGTGTCCTCTTGCAGAGGTCATCTATAAGCCCCATCTCTGTGACACTTTGTAAATCTTCCTGGCTTATGATTTTTGCCTCCTTGTCTTTGATTTCTACCTATTTAAAATCACCCTCAGGTCCTTTCTGGCTTTTCAGGAGATCAGATTTCTGTTCCTATTTTGCTTCCTCCCTTCTCAGTTTGGTATCCCCCATAGCTTTGATCAGCATGTCTTTCATTTCATCTTGAAGGTCAGTGCTAATGAGCACACTAAATAATCCCCAGCCCAGGACTGACCCTTGGCCAGTTCGACTTGACACGTCTTTCCTTCTTGATGCTGTGAAAAGAATAAATAGACTATGTTTACCCTCAGTCAGTTGGATATCCATCTTACTGTCATTCTAACTAAACAACAATGCTTTCATTTCTTTTCAGCTAGGTCATTACTGACAGGCAGATATCATTTAAATGCAAATGGAACTGTGAGATAATCTACATGCAACAGGGACTAAACATAGATTATAAACTAATGCTATAATAGTAACATTTTGCATTTATATAGTGTTTAATTCAATTTAAGAAACATTTTTTAGTCTAATACGTGAAAAAACACAGCCCTAGGAGAAAGAAGAAATTTGGTAAGAATAGATTCCTGCCCTCAAAACGTTTCTAATCTAGAAGCAGACAACATGGTGTAGTTAAAAAGCATTTCAATTCTAGAGCCAGAGACCTGGGGTTGAAATCCTGGAGATTTTATATGTGTTTATATGTGTATATGAATGCATGCATGCATGCCTGCATGTGTGTATATATGCATATATTCATATATACACACATTTGTGTACGTGTACTGTGTACATGTATGTATGTGTGTGCATATATGTATGTGTGTGTATGCAATACATATCTTGAATCAGGTTTTTAATTCTCCTTAAGCCTCAAACTTCCTCATCTGAAAAGCTGGAATAACAATACTGGTACTCAGCAGCATCTTCAGGGTATTGGATGGAAAGTGTTTTGTATTCCCCATGCCTAGAAAAATATGAATTGTCATTATTGGGCAAATATCATCTATATACAAATAATCAGAAAGTAGTGACTAAATGAGCAAGTAAGTAAGAACTATGTCCAATTGAGAAAGGGAAGGTCCATTCAAGGGGGGGTGCTATCAGGGAAGGCTTCATGGAGGAGGTGACTGAAATCTAAGCTTTATCTCAAGAGATGAATTTAACTTTATCTGGGAGATGGTGAGTGACTCATTTCAGACATAAGAAGGCAAGAAAGCAAGGGAATGTATGGATAATAGCAAGTATTCCTGCTTGAATGGGTCAGGGAGGTCATGGTAATGGAATGCAAGAGTGGTGGGATAGAAAAACACTGACTGCAGAGTCAAAAGACCTGAGTTCAAATTCCACTCCTGATGATTGCTATCTTTCTGATCTTGGGCAATTAAAAATCTCCCTTGGCTTCACTTTTTCCCTCTGTAAAATCCAGGAGTTGGACTAGATCAGGAATAACCTGAAGATAAATTTGAGGGCATCCATAAAATTGAATACAAATAAGACGTACTTAGTTTTTATTTTCTCAAATCTCTGACTGAAATATGTCATTTTCTTCACTTATTGATGAAGGCAGCAAACATTTTGAGACAGGTTCATTGGCCCATAAATAGGAGTCTATGCCTCCTCAAAATACTAAGAAACCCCGTTCCACATGGCAGGTTCAAGTCTTGTTTTTCCAATAAATGCCCAGTATTTCAAGGGTAGAAACCTGTATCTGACATTTTCAAGTCTAGTTGCCTCAGAGATTATAAAAAGTCATAAGACTGAGAAGTCCCTACAATCATTAAAAACTAGCCATTTAGTTTGGATGACAAAACTACAGATCGCCATTGTGGGCAAGTATACTGAGTTAAGTCAAGAAAGAGGGTCCTCGTTCAACATCTGCTGGGAGAACTTGAGCAAGGCTCTCACCTTTCTTATCCTCCACTTCCTATCAGGAAAATGGGAGTGTTGAACTGCATGACTTCTAAAGTCCCTTGCACCTGTGACATCCAATGACTCTATAGCAACCACAGTCTTTGTTCCTGCAAGCAATAAAGTCATATAGGTTTTGTTTGTACGTGCCATGCCTAAAAAGTAGGAATTGTTGTCATTATTGGACAAATGTCCTCTATGGATAATCAGAAAGCAGCAAGTGAATCAGAAAGTAAGAAGTTTTCTACTTTTCCTTCTCCATGTCTAACATCTCTCTAGATAATGCCCTCTTTGGTTTGTAGAGCAAAAAGCTGCGATTTTTCTCTTACTTGGATGTTGCTTGATTTAGTCATTCATATAAAGAAGCAAAATAAGTGTTACAAGTGCCAAGTCAAGATGATACACTGGAGGTATATAACACAAGAAGTCTGCATCTGCGATGTGCTTGGTTTCATTTGTCTTGTACACGTACAAAATGTGTGGGGTACTTGGAGAGGGTCCAGTGGAGAATTACAGAAATGATTAAAGGTTTGAGAAGCGGGCTCTCAGTGGAACTGAAATAATGTGGCCTGGAAAATAGAAAGCCGAGCAGGGACTTAGCACTATGTTTCAAGCAAAAGGACGGCTACTCTGTGGACAGCAGTGAACAGCTGCCTTCCGCTTCCACAAGATTTGAAATGCTGGGATAACTAGGGAAGAAAGGGGGCTGGAATTGTTAGGGAAATTATATATATCTATATATATTAGTATTACTATATATGTGTGTTATATGAGAGAGAACACATACACAAATATTCATACAGGGTAGAGGAAGAAATGGATGAAAGAGAAGAAGGGAGAGTAAGAGGGAGAGAAGGAGAAGAAGAGAGAGAGAGAGAGAGAGAGAGAGAGAGAGAGAGAGAGAGAGAGAGAGAGAGAGAGAGAGAGAGAGAGAGAAAGAGGAGAGAGAGAGAGAGAGAGAGAGAGAGAGAGAGAGAGAGAGAGAGAGAGATACAAAGGCAGAAAGAACTGTGAATTAGAATTAGATCAGGGTTGGTCCACTGGCCCCCCCATTCAGGAAGCGCTGGAATCCATTCCTGCCTATGACATATTCTAGTCCTCATTTAACTTCTGAGTACCTTAATCTGCATTGGGCAAAAAGTTCCTTCACTGAGAATCCCTTATTCCAAAGAAACCACAGCTCCAGACAAACAGTAATCATATATATATATAATAAACATATAATACTCACATATTTAGAGATAAACTCCATTTGTATAGATAGGTACTTATATCTATGTATCAGTTTTTATATGTATACAGAATTATACAGTACCTAGATGTGTGTATATACACACATATGCTTGTATGTATGGGTCAGTTTAAGGTTTACATTGCAGTTTATGTAAATTGTCTTGTTTGGGCCCCAAAATAACCCTGTGAAGTAGATACTATTGTCACCCCCGGGTTACAGATGGGGAAACTGAGATAGAGAGGTGAAGTGGTATTCACAAACTCCCAGAGCTAGTAGGTGTCTGAGGCAGTTGGAACCCAAGATCTCTACTGACCACAAGCCCCACACTCTGACTGACAAATCATTTATTAATCACTTACTGCGATCAAAGTGTTGGGGATACAAACAGAAAAGCAAGACAGTCCCTGCTCTTGAGAAATTTACATTCCAATGCAGGACACAAGGCAATGAGTGAAAATGAAACCTACTCTCTAGTCCAGAGACAGTTCTCTCTCCCTTCTAACTCAAAGTTAGAAATTCCATTAGAGTCCCAGGAAGGATGTCTGATGCTCAGGCCCATTCTCCATGAAGTTGACTGGATGTTGGAAAGTCTTCCTGCCATTCATCCAAAGGTCTCTGGTCTTTGATTTTCTCATTTATTCAATGATCGTTAGACTAAATGACTTCAAACTGATGACAGGCAGCTGCTTTCTGAACATATTTCAAAGATGTACCCTTTAGGCCAAATCCACCCATCCACTCAGATGGTCGAGCCATCTCTGGTCATGCTTCAAAGGACAGTCCTTGACAGCACAGCTCTGGTAAAAGGCAACTCATTTTTTTCAGGGAAAAAACAAACAAACGAATGAACAAATAAATTACTGGAACCTTGTCTCCTCTGATGGAAGGTGTTTGGGAGGCCTGACTCCTGCCTCAAATACCTTAGGCCTGAGGCTCCTAATAAGAATCATCATAGGCCTTATCTCTTCCAATTGCTATCCTATTCCAACTTGGTTGGGCCTTCTTGTCTGACTTATCTTATACATTCAATTTAATCTCAATGTAACATTTCTTATGCACCGTGTGCATGGCACTCTGCAAAGCACAGAAAATACAAACACAGCAATGAAATAATCTCTGACATTAAGGAGTTTACATTCTTCTTGGGGAAAGGATGAGGGTAATTACTCTCCTTTCCTTGTTCACTTTGCAGCTGGTGGCCCATCTCTAGTCTCCATTTAATTCAACCTGAATCCCTTGGGATAGGCCATTTCACACCCCCAGCCTATTGAACCATATACCACCTACATCCTATTAATTGATATAATATAGGATCATAGATCAGAAAGGACATTAAAGACCAATTAGGCCACACACACACACACATACACACACACACACACACACACACAAATCATTTTATAGACAGAGATACTGAAGCTGAAAGTATTCATCATCAGTTACCAAATGTCAAAGGCAGGACACGAATTTGGGTCTTCTTTACTGTAGGCTCAATAATCTTTCCACTATGCCATATTCCATCTCTTTTGAATCACAGAATTTTAGATCTGCAAAAAGTCTTTAGTCCACCACCAATCTCTCCCCACCCATCTGACAGATGAGGAAACTGAGCACCAAAAAAAAGTGACTTGCCCAAGGTCACATTGACAAATTTGTCTCATATATCATTACCAAATATCTCTAAAGAATACCATGACAGGAGCTCTGCTGCATATAAATTGGATGTGCTTTCCTGGTTTCTTCTGCCCCAAACTGGACAGTAGGAGAGGAATTAAAAAAAAAAAAGGCAGTCAGCTCTGAGGGTCAAAATGATCATTTTTCCATTTTTGACAAAGTCGTGTATTACATTGAGAAGCCTTGACTCTGAGGCAACCTAGCTTCCCAGACCATGGCCAGTCATTGAACTCATCCATGCCCCCAGGCATCTTTAAGTACCAGAAATTCGAGAAGTTATCTGTTTGTTGGGTGGAGGAAGTTTCCCAAACAAGGAGATCCTTCTACAGATGAAACTACAAGTCCAGACTTAAAAGAATACCCAGTTAGTTCTTTACACACTGTGGATGATTAATACATGTGGAAACGAGTTAAATTGAATTCAGCTGAAAATAATTAAAGGTTCAGCCAATGACTAGCTGTGTGACTTTGGATAAGCCATTAAACTAATCAGCAGTTAATAAATGTCACCTCTTCTAAGCACTACCAAAAGGTAGGTAACTACAGAGAGAGGTCTCTTCCAGTTTTTCCAGTCTTTGATTCACAGACACAGCTTCCATGCTGTCCTTAGTTTCCTTCTCTGTAATATGAGACAGAGGAGAGTACTAGATGATTTGGAAGTCCCCTTTCATTTCTGATATTGTACATTTCTGTGTGTAAAGGGGTGGGGAGGGGACAATCTAACTCTTCATTTTAGATGTCTTCTTCTAGGAAGGGAGCTGGAGAAAAAAAAGAATATGGAAAAGCTATAACCAGCAACATTGAACAAGGGCTGAGCTCAGAAGAAAGTACAAACTCCTGTAAGATTTTTTTGGACCCACCCCTTTGCTGGAATAGACTATCAATTAAGGCCAGGCTTTTGAAGAGGCCAGAATTAAGGAGATGTAAAGCTGCCTTAACCAAGAGGCATATGTAGCCTAATTAGCAACATTATTTTTGGAAGGACATTAAAAGAATGGGGAATTACACTAAGACACTGATCTGATATTTTCCCAAGTGTTTGGGGGGGGAAAAAAATCTTCCTTTAGCACTAGCTAATGTTATGTAGAATATCAGCCCTGGAGATATGGGCTTTCTGTATGCCTGAGGTTCAGTGTTCCCTGTCCCACTCCCCCAGCACAGCCCAGCTCAGTTCACCTCAGCTCAGGAGCAAGAGTGGTACCCAGAGCTAGTTCTAAGCAAGACTAGGAGGCTAGATAACACTAGAAGAATGCGGGGGGAGGGGGGGGGGAGGGGGGGTCTAGCCAGGATGGCACAAATGTAGCCCAGACATCTAAGCTTCTAAGTACTTCTCTCCCTCCTTCAAATGATCTGGGATCCAATCCACATGGATATTCTCTCCCATGATATGAATGGTAATTCACCCAGACATGCCCATCCTATTTGACCCTTTTACTAATTTTGCACAAGGACTCTACTCAACCTGCCATAGGCATTCCCCAAACTCCCTTGACACCACATCTATCCCAGTGTAGACCAACGGTTGTTTATCAAATTTTTCCTCACTCTTGCCACATGATCAGACCATCTTCTTTTTCCATAACTCATTTCTGTGATGAAATCCTTTATACAACTTGAGGAATGGGGATTTTATACCATAGCACATTATAACATATTAAAAATATATTTAATTTATTTAAATTTATTTATTAAATAAAATTGTATTTAATTTAAGCTACAATATATGGGGGAAAACTGTTTAATTTTCTGACCCTTTTTCAGTGTCAGGGCTTTCATCTCTTCATAGTCTCCCTAGCTTCCTAATTTACCAGCTCTCGGGAATGTATTTTTGTTTGTTGGAACAGCCCTTCTTTCTTGGGCAGAATTACCTCAGCTGCTGTGGCTGCTGTTCTCACAGCACTGGGGATGGAGCAAAGACTGAACTGATAATAACTGCTCCTTCAAGCAAGTACCCAGAGCTTTCCCATAATTGGTTTTCTTGATAAAAATAAGGCTCTTCAATTTCCCCCCTCACTTCTACTGTATACCATCCTGCTTTTTCAATCAAGTGACTGTGTAACACTTTTTTTCATAGGGACCTTTCAAATGCTTTCCATCTGATCTCATGATCACTTTTACTCCAGTTTATCTTTTCAAAAATTAAAAGAGCTCCAAGTTTTTCACACACGCAAGCAGGGGCCAATGAATTATTATTTTTTTAGGATGATGGAAAAGAGAGGCAAGAGAAGGCTATTTGTCTCAGTACTTTGGACCCTACTTAGCACTTAATGGAACTGAGAAGGTATGTATGCCTTTTTGTACATAAATCTTTCCCTCCTAATGCAAGAAGAGGTATTAGTCCCAAACAAAAAGAATTTTGCCTCATTCTGAACTGGATCTTACTCACTCGGAAAAGATTTTCATTTATAGGATCATAGAAATGGGAGCTAGGAGGAATCTCTAAGACGATCAAGAATCTTTGATAAATTTTCCATCAGAATTTGTATCTATTGTATCGTTAGACTGGGAATTCACAAGATCAGAAATCTTTATTATGTAAGCCTTATTTCTGGTCACTGCTTAGAGGCTAAAGCATGCAGTCACACAACAAACATCCTTGAAGACAGATCTTTGATAGATTGGATTCCCTGCAAAGATCCAAATAAAATCCACAGTTTTTATTCTTGTTTTTGATGATAGAAAGGGTTAATGATACACATTATACGTGTGTGTGTGTGTGTGTGTGTGTGTGTGTCTAGAGAGACAGAGAGAGACAGAGAGAGAAAAAGGGAGAGAATAGTATATATCATTCTGGATGCTTAAAAAATATACAGAGCAGAAGTTCAGTATCAAATACAAGCTTCTCTTTCATTCTTTATTAATTTCAGATATTTGGAAGCAAAAAACAAAAATTAAAATCAGACAAAAATTTTTATGTTAACCTGCTTCTGATTTAAAACTACAAAAAAACAAACAAATAGACAAATAAATAGATGTAAGCTACCTTACCCTCTGAATCCAAGAAAGAAGCTCTAAGGGAGTAACCAAGATTTTTTATTTCAAAAGTAGTCAGACTTCTACATGGGAAAATAATGGCCAATCTGCAGTGCGCCTTATCCAAAATGTGCTGTCTACTTTAATTGAATGCCCATGGCAAAGTGGAAGCAACATTGGATTCTCTGGGTCCTCTTTTACTTGCTGTCTGTGTGACCTTGGACAAGTTGCTTAGCTTCTCTGTATCTCAGTTTCCTCATTTGTAAAATAAAAGGACCAGGCTAGATAGTCTGTAAGGTTCCTTAATTGGACTATATAAATATTTATTCATACAAATAAAGTGAAGTATATGAATGTATATGTAAATATGTTACATATTTATGTGTTACATATTCATATTATATATTTGTATATTAATGTCTTTATGTATTTACATGTTAAGATATATATCTCATATTTGTGCATACATGTATAAATGTATTTCTATGTATAAATGCATATGTGCATATGAGACTATATATGTATGTATAACATATATATATGTACATATACAAACATGGATAACAGATTGTACAAAATTCCAGAGGCAGGAGTGAGGCTGAGTTCAAGGAGCAGCTAATAATCTGATTTGTTGGATCATGGGAGAGTAATTTGGTCATTGGTTGAGCAAGGGGAGATGGGTTCAGAAACTAATTAAGAGATATAAAAAAATAAGGAAAATGAAAAAACATCAATATTTTTTTTCAAAAAATACGTAGAATAAAACAAAAATAAGTTGACAAGGGGATACAATGAATTGACAAGCATTTGGTAAGTGCCTAATGCATTCCAAACCCTGAGCTGGGCACTAAGGTGGTGATACAAAGACCAAAGTAAAACAATTGCTCCTCTTGAGGGGCTTGTGTGGAGAAAAAAGGATAGAAAAGTATGGAGACACAAAATAAATGCCGGGTAATTGGTGAGGGGGATGGAGAGGTACTAACAACTGGGGAAATTAGCAAAGGTCTCATGGAGAGGGTGGTGCTTGAACTGAATTTCAAAGAAAAACTTGGTGTGCTTAGACATAGAAGTAAGAAGGATGCTTTCATTACCATTGTGTTACATTTCATATGTACTATTAAAATGGTAGAGAAACTCAATTCTGCATACAACTCTTTGGTTCTTTGTATACTGAAACATTCATTTTGGTAATGATTAAGCTTATATCAAGAAAAGACAAAAAGAAAGAAAGAAAAACAAAAGAGACATGAGAACCCGAGGGAAATTTGGTTTCTCTGTGAGTTAAGGAAAAAGCAGATCTCACATATTCCTAGATATGGAGATTGAGTTCTGCAAACCATGTGACTTTGGACAAGGAGTTGGATTCCATGACCTTATCTTCTACCCCTCAGATCTGGACCATTGCTCAAATAAGGCAACTATGTATGACCCATAGAGCAGCATTGTGCCCAAGGACAGAGAGCTAAGCACTGACACAGTGGGATTGCAGCCCAGGTCTCCTGACTCTTAATCTTCATTCTTTCCATTACATTAGGCTACCCCACTGTCCAGTGCCAAGAATAAGGTATCTTTTCCTACACGTTTCCCTTTTATGGGCTACCTTCTCTACATTTTTATTAGTATACATTCTGAACCTCACAGAGTCTGTCAGTTCTGTTAAGAGTTTCCAGGTCAGGTATTTTTCTTTCTTTACCTAGAGTCAGAATACCAGGATAGCTAAGGGTGTGTTCATACATCCCTCCTTCACCTCCCACTGCCTGCTGATCCTGCTATCAAGTCAGTAAGAGGTCACTTAGGCACAATATATTTGTGTTCAGAGCTGTGAGCCTTAATAATTTTGACTTCTGGGTGTCTTAGGATCAAAATATGGACCATGGAGGAACCTTTGAAGTCATCTAACCTCATCATCATCTTCATTTTCATCAGCTAGCATTTACATAGAGCTTTAAGGTCTGCAAAAGAACTATATCTCACTGGACCCTAACAGTAGCCCTGTTGCTCTTAAGTGCTATTATTATACCCATTCTGTGGGAGACTGAGGCCAGAGAGAGGAAGAAACTTGTCTAAAATTTCACATAGGTGGTAAGAGACAGAGCAGGGTTTAGAACCCAAGTTTCGGGACTCTGGGTTTCACTGGAAGTCAGGCTCCATGACAGGGACCCACCTTAGGACACAGGTGACTTTTGTATAATCACCACTCTACTTTTATTGGTCAATAGACTCTTCTTTGAGTGGGAGAGGAGACAACAGCACAGGTTCCCTCTCCCTCCTTGGTACCCAATAAGTCACAGTGCCTGTGAGCTGTCTGTATAGGTCGTATCATGAAGATGATGATTTAAAGATTCATAAGGAAACCAATAAGCCAGGTGGGGAAATGTGGCATGATTCTCATTTCAATAGTCTTTCACATCAGTCAAAAATTTGTCCAATAATTGCCGCTGGAGCTCCTGCAGACAGCTGATTGCATTTGCTTACATTTTCCCTGAGATGTGGAATGCTGAAAAATTGTATGCGGCATTCTGTTCTTTCTTCACTCAGCTAACTACCTAACTGCTCTGCTTCTGCATATCCAAGACATAGCACTCCCTTTTCTCTGTATATCAAAATCTCCCCTGATCTTTGAGAAGCACAGCTTGGAAGGTACAAGTCTCAGTTTCTTCACATGTAAAATCGGAATAAAATTGAACCTCTCTCACAGGGTTTGTTGTGCATGTCATAATCTAAAGCCAGAAGAGATCTTAGAGTCCAAATTCCTCATCTTACCACTAAGGAAACTGAGGCCAACAAAGGTTAAAAAGTCCAAAGTCATACTGTTAGTAAATACCAGATGTGGAATTTACATACTTATAATATGGATACAGAGTTAATGTGACAAAGCTAAGAGCATATCTCAGAATCAGGAAGACCTGGGTTCAAGTCTCACCTGGAACATATACTTAATTTGAGACCTCAGCAAGTTACTTTACCTTACCTTTCAATTTCCCTAGACAAGGTCCTAAGAATAATCTGTAATCATAGAAGGAACTTTTTGTTAGAAAATTTTCATTTTCTGATGAAATCACTGATCTTCCCCCCAAATAGCAACAGTAACAAAAATATATGTATATACACATATGAGTATATGCATATATGTGTGTATGCTATATATACATGCATCTACATATATATTGTCTGTGCATGTTACATACCTGCATGTTTATAACATACACATATGCATATATTATATACATGCAAGCATGTATATTTGTATATTTACTTAAAATTGTAAATAAAATATGTATGTATACTGATATAATATGTACATATACCATATTTGTTTATATAATATGTACATATAATCCATAAGAAAACAATAATAAAATACATATATGCGGGCATATCTTTTGGTAAACTTTTAAAGAACTGTTTCAATTCAGTTCTTAGTATTTTTACAATTAATTAGATGACAAATTCAACCATCATTTTTAAAGAACCTACTGAGTACAAAGCCTCTGTGCTATTCCCTGGGGATGATAAAATATTTAGCAAAGGTGTGTTCCAGTCTTCGTGGAATGATCAGCCTAGCAGACTTTAAGTTGGGTGTGGATCCTGACTTCACCATTCCAGAGCAATGGAATTGTGGGCAACTCACTCAAGTTATTTTTGACCTTGATTTTCTCACCTACAAAATGAGGAAAATAATACCAGAATTGTGTAAATCATGAGATGTTCTGAGGGCCAAATTATATAATTCATTGGACTCTGTAACTTTAAAAGCTTTATATGAAGGATAGTGTGTAAAGTAAAAAAAAAAAAAAAGCGTATTGGGCTTAGATCTTGGAGAGAGCTCTGGGTTCGAAAGCTCCTTCTGTTACTTAATAGTTATATGATCAGTTCATTAATCTCTCTGACAGCCTTGGTTTTCTCATCCATAAAAGGGAATCAATAGCAAAAGAACAGAAGTAACCACAATGGTAACAGTAGTAATAATTCCTGCAGCACCTATCTGTGTCAGAGGATTGCTGTAAGGATCAGAACAGGTAAAGGACAGTCTGGTTATGAAACACTTCACAAACCTTCAGCTACTATAGCTATCACAGCATAGGGATAGAGGCAGGATGTCTAATTTCATTGGTTCATAGAACCCCTAGAGATGAAAACTCCCTCTACCTTCTCTGTAGTTTATCGTCTTAGACAGTTCCTAGAGCACTGAGAGATAGGTGACTTGCCCAAGCCCAACGTCACATGGTCAGTAGGCAGGACTTGTACCTAGATCTTCCTGGCTTCAAGGCAGCTTGGGGAATCCACTAGGCAATACTGCTTCCCACCAGCTCTTTAATATAGGCTAACATGATGATAATGGTGAGGAAGATGATGATAATGCTGATGATGGTGGTGCTGATAATGATGGTGATGATAATACAACAGTTCATGCCCCATGCCTTTTAGGAAGCCTCCCATGCCCATCCCAGAATATAAAGGCAGGTCATCTCATAACCCCTATTATAAATGCATGACGATTCCACCCAATTTAGTATCTGATTCTAAACTGCCCATGTATGCATTCTGTTTCACTCCTTTCTCTTCCCAACAAGAAGTTAAGCAGCTAAAGGACAGAGACCACCTCTTAAACCCCTTTTGCATCTCTCCTAGGTGCTGGCACAGTGTGTGATAAGAATTTTGATTGAACTCTATGGATTAAAGCCTGAACGTGACATGATAATGGCAATTGATCCAGAACTGGAAGAGAAGGAGATTAGAAATTTCAATTGGAAAAGCCAACGCTGTGGATGTGGAAAAGGTCCTTAAAGCTGCATGTCACCCTTAGGCAGGCATGGAAAATCAGTCACCTAGGTACTTAGAATTATTATTTCATTCTCTTGATGATATGACTATGAGACCATTCCCCTAACTCTAGGGAATTTTTGAAGCTATCATAAATCTACTTCATAATCAGTTATGATTTGAAGTATATTTGATTAAAAACAATTTTAAATCATTTAAATACTTTTCAGAATTGTCAATGGAAATGGTAAGTACTATTAAAAATTCTACCCCTCCTTTCCCAGGAGACCCCAACTTTCCTGATGAGAGAAATTCTGAATCATTTCAGAATATTGGAGTCAGGAATTTCAACTCAAACAACATTTATTAAGCACAAATTCTGCATCAGGTACTGTCAGATGCTAATGATACAAAGACAAAAACAAAACAGCCACAGAATTTTTTTAAAATTACATTACTGAGGAATATGGAAAGAGCCAAAGAAGACTATGTCCCTGAAGTCACGGTCTCTTATTGTCTGCTCCTAGGAAACAAAAAGTGGGGCTCAAGATAATACCTTCATTTAGAATTGGAGGGTGGAAATATGGTGGTCTAAACCAACAAGTCATAGTCCCAAGAGCCAAGAGTTAGAAAAGAAGCTTTTGATCTAAAGAGAAATGGGACTGGGGCTGGGGGTGAGAAATGACATCTGGCAGCAATTATTCTTTCAGAATAATTTTATTCTTTCAGAAAACCAATTGTCCAATTGTTTGACATGAACTTTACATCTAATATACCTCAAATATACTCCAAAATTGATGCCTCAGATGCATTCTCATTAATGAGTTCATCCTAGTGCCTCCATTTTGGGGAAGCATCCAGACCATCAAATCTTCATTCCTTTCCAGGTTGCTCATCCAACTTTCTAAACTTCAGCACCTTTTCCCTGCATGGTTTCCTTCATCCTCCTGTTGCTCTCTCTTTCTCTTTCCCTGATTTTCATTTCCCTTTTGAGTATTTTTCCCCATTAAAATGTAAGGTCCTTGAGGACAGGAATTGTTTTTATTTTTGTATTTGTATCCCCATCACTTAAC
This sequence comes from Notamacropus eugenii, assembly GCF_028372415.1. NCBI lineage: Eukaryota > Metazoa > Chordata > Mammalia > Diprotodontia > Macropodidae > Notamacropus > Notamacropus eugenii. The sequence continues at coordinate 21,545,839 of NC_092877.1, read as the reverse complement.
ACAGGGTCTGGTACACAGTGTGTCAGTGTGTGCGTGTTCATCCTTCGTTGCTGAAGAAGATGATGCCATCAGAGACATGATGACATTACTTGCACTTGACTTTGTTTTGAGTGAGGGAGGGCTGTGCAGGTCACCAGCCTCACTTCTCCTCCAGAGCCATCTGAATCCAGTGACCAGATATTCATCAGGATGACTGGAGATGACCCAGGATGAGGCAATTGGGGTTAAGTGACTTGCCCAAGGTCACACAGCTAGTGAGTGTCAAGTGTCTGAGGTGAGATTTGAACTCAGGTCCTCCTGACTCTTGCACTGATGCTCTATCCACTGCACCACCTAGCTGCCCCTTAAGTGCTTAATAAATGCTTGTGGTCTTGCCTTGCCTTACCAAAAGTCCTTCATACTAAACAAAGATGAATTATCAGTTTGTAATGAATAATTGTGCTAGACTACAAAGGGGAAATTCACAGGCATAGGACACTCAAGGAATCCAGAAAGAGCAGAGAAAAGCCTTGAGCCCAGGGCCAAGGTCTTTGATGGACAATAATTCCCAATTTACCTTTGGGGGTTAGGAGGTGAGAATGAATCCAAATTTACCTGGTACGATACAAGACCATCATGGATCACACAGTCATACCCTCAGTAGCTTGGAAAGTGGTTTTGAGTGGGGATGGGAGAAAAAATGGTGGTACCATCTACACTTGTAGATCATAAAATGTCTATTACTGAAGTTCTTAATGTCTTTGTTCTTATTTTGAGACCCTTTGGCAGTCTGAGGAAGCCTATAGATGCCTTCTTATACTAATGTCGTAAAATATGAAAAGAAAAGAAAATGCATGGGATAACAAAGGGGAAAATTATGTATTAAATAAATGTCATTTTTCCCACTCAAGTTCTTGGATGCCTTGATAACTATCTACGACCAAGTTAAGACCACTTTATCTACGGCCTTGAAGAAGTATGTTTGTCACAACTAGAAAAGGATTAATCAGTTCCAGTTAGGTGGTACAGTAAATAAAGTGTCAGGCCTAGATTCAGGAAAACTCATCTTGAAATCTAGCCTCAGATACTTATTAGTTGTGTGACCCTGGGCAAATCACTTAACCCTGTTTGCTGTCTTAGTTGCCTCATCTGTAAAATGAACTGGAGAAGCACACAACAATCCTCTCCAGTATCTTTCCCAAGAAAACCCTCAAATGGCATCACAAAGAGTTGGAAATGACTGAAATAAATAAACAGCAGTAATCATTTCCAAGAGTCTCTGGCTGTTGGATCACTGTAGTATAAAGAAGGAGACCAAACAAAACTTTCACTGAACTTTGGAATGTGGAGTCTTATTCTATTGACCTAAATCATTCTTCACCCAATTATAAATGTAGAGAGCTAATATACAAAATAGAGTTCTCAATCTGGGCTTCTAAAAATACATTGTAGGCCACACACCTCCACACTGACTGCCAATTCTTTTAGCTATTTCATGAACTAGAGTGAGATGGCTAACATCTAATGTTCAAAAAACACCCACCAGCCAGAACTGCAGATTTCTTGTCTTGTTTGTGGGGCCATAAGGTCCAGACCTGCTATTCCATCTGTATAGGGAACTCCTGGTATGGAAACTCCTTCTGCTGATGTAAAGCAACAACTTACTTGCAATTTTTTGGACCTTTCCCCCAGAGAAATTTAACTTGTATTTAATTTTTTTTATGTATGTAACATGTCCCAAAAGTCTTAATGCATTTTTAACTATTAAATCTTAACTATTTTAGCCAGTAAAATTTAAAGCCTATTAGTTTAATGCTGTACTAAAGCTTCTGAAACATGTATTTCATTTTTTATTTGCCTATATTTGTGTGTATATATGTATATATGTCATCATATAGCATACATATATTGTATTAATATACATATTACACATAGATATGATAGAGATTATTAGGGGGTGGAGGATGGGTTCAAGAAGGTTAAAGGAAGCCAGGGAAACCAGGAGGTAGAGAAAAGAAATGAGAACATTCTAGGCATAGGAAGGACAGCCAGTCCAAAGACATGGAGTTGGGAGCTGGCAGAATAGCCAATCAGCCGATATGACCACATAGTTGGATTATAGAGGGTGTACTGAGGAGGAAGGTCTAAGAAGACAGAGGTGATAGGAAGAAGCCAGGTTGTAAAGGGTTTTAAATGGCAAATAAAGCATTTTACACTATAGGTAACAGGGAGTCATTAGAGGTGTGTATGTGTGTTTGTGTGTGCGTATTGGTTGTGGTTGTGTGGTTTGTCCTTCATTCTCAAAGAGGACCATGAGATCAGGAAGACGATGTCATGACTTGCAATTGAATTGGATTTAAGGGAGGCAGGGTTGTGCAAAGTTATCAGCTTCACTTTCTCCTCAGGAGCCATCTGGGTCCAGAGGTCAGATATAGATGATGAGGACAACTGGGGATGGCCCAGAATGCAGTGGGAGATCTTGGTCTTTTTAAACTAAGGTCTTTCTGAGTTCTCAAAGCCCTTGTTAGTGTGTGTGTGTGTGTGTGTGTGTGTGTGTGTGTGTGAGTGTCTGTGTATCTGTGTGTGTCTGTGTGCACAGGTGTGTGTGTATGTGTGCGTGTGCGTGTGTATATGTGTGTGCATGTGTGTATGTGTGTGTGTGTGAAGGTTCTGTTTAACCTCAGAGATATCCCCTGAATAATAGTAGTGAACATTCTCAGTCTTTTGGGTATGTTAAGCAGCTTTATTTCGGTAAATTCATCTGATTCTTGCAACCAAGTAGGTGCCATAGGTGTTTTATCACCAATTTTCAGTTGAGGAAACTGAGGCTCTGAGAGGTTACGTGATTTGCTGCCCTGGCTCTCATCTCAGTGCAAAGATGTGCCTGTTCTGCCTTCAAGCACAGGATCCTGTCCTAGATGCCATACTGCTTCAGATGTTAAACATTTCAGGGCCCAATTTACTTCTTCTGTCCTTCAGGAAAAATTCTCTGGCTCCCAACATTTAGTCTGATTTCTTCTCTCTAAAATTCCCTAGATAGAGATACAGAATAATGTCTAGTTTTCAAAAGGAGCTTAGAAACTGAATTAGTTCAATTTCATTTTCAGATAAGGAAAGAGGAGTTGAGAGATGCAGGATGATTGTTCCCACGGTTGTTCCACAGCTGTCAGAACAAGAATTTGAACCCAGAGCCTCTAATGACAAACCTTTCCCCTACACGATAATGGTGCTTATTTTCAGATCACCTTTTCAGAAACTGAATTCTAGAAAAGTTAAGTGACTTGCCCAAAGTCACTCAACTAGTAAGCATTGGAGCTGAGATTTGAACTGAGATTCTCTGACTTTGTGCCTCTCACATACAGGCTGGGCTTAGCATTGTGGATTTGACTTATTCCTCCTATTAGACCATATGGTCCACAGGAGATGATTTTCAAACAATTGTTGACTGCTCCACAGTGGGGAGATGAGGGCTAAAGTATGACAGGGTGGAACAGCAGGAAACTACTGCAGAATTTAAAAATCCTAAAGATGAACCACAAATTATATTTTTCAGGTGAAAAAAATCATCTATTTATTTAAAGAGGAGTCAATATATATTCCTGAGCAGGTAACACATTGTCTAGAGCACTGGACACAGACTCAGGAAGACCCAAGTTCAAATTCAGCCTCAGACACTTTCAAAGTGTGTGACCTTGGAAAGATGTTTGTCTCTGTTTGCCTCAGTTTCCTCATTTGTAGAATGGAGATGACAACAGTACCTACCTCACAAGGCTGTAATGAAGTTCATATGAGATAGTATTGTAAAGAGCTTGGCACAATTTCTAACACATAGTAGGTGTTATAGCAATACTCTACTTCTTCCCCTATTCCTATTTCCAGACCAAGGAATGATCAGTCAGAAACTAAACATTCAGAAGGTCATCCCTCTACAAACCCTCCCCACTTAATAAAAAAAAAGTTATCTGAAAAATATTGACACATTTTAAAGATTCCCATAGATTTTTCTATTTGTATTTTCAGGAAAGTTGAGGCTTTTTTCCCTCCCTCATTTCTATTTGAAGACATGTTAAGCTGCATAGTAAACTGTGCCAATACTCATTAATTGTGTACTATATCTCAGCTGGAAGCCGCCTTCTTGCAAAAAGTTCAGATTGTTACTCTGGTCTCCTGATGAGCTGAGGGAGCCAGGATGAGTATGATATTGTTACCACATAAATGTGCCATTTCCATAGAATGCCAGCTCAAAACAAAAATGCCCAAACCATGGCGGTCTGCTTAGGGGACCTCTGGTTGCATTCACGCTCTGGAATTCATGTAAGCTGCATCAGTACAATCAGTAAGGGAGATCATGGCAGTAAGTCCTGGTTTCTGAGGCAGATGTGTGTCTTTGTGACATTTAAGTTTCTAAGAGCATCGCACCCTGATCTGGATTAGATGATAACTTAATCAAGGCCACCATAAGGCCCAGGACCACCGTAGCTCCATAACACTGGGACTTTGGTAGATGACTGAACTGTTATTTGGACATATTCATCTGTGCAGAGTAAAACACCACATGGTAGACAATATAGTTGGAAATTGGGAGGACTTGGCTTCAAGTCTTATCTCTGATGCATATTGACTCTATGGCCACAGGAAATTTACCAGTCAATAGCAAAGATAAATGGCAGCCAAACAGCATAATGGATAGAGCACTGGCCCAGAGTCAGGAAGACCTGAGTTCAAATACAGCTTCAAACACTTATTAGCAAATAACAACCTGGAGGAGGAAAGGACAGACCACTCTTTCTTTGCCCAGAAAAGCCTAAATGGGGTCTTGACTTTAACCAAGCAACAACCACAAGCCTGGACATACTTATAAGATCATAAATCTGTAAGATGGGGAATTGCTAACATTCATTGGTGGAGGAATTTTCCCCCCATACCAATGAATTCATAGATAAACTTCCTTAGTTACTGGAGTAGATACAAAAGGGAAAGAAGAAATTCCCTGCCCTCAAGGAGCTTACAACTAAGATTTTTTGCTATCGCTGTTGTTGTTCAGTCATTTCATTGTGTCTACTTTATGACCACACTTAGAGTTATCCTACCAAAGATACCAAAGTGGTTTGCCATTTCCTTTTCCAACTCATTTTAAAGATGAGAAAACTGAGGCAGACAGTATTAAGTGACTTGCCCAGGGTCACACAACTAGAAAAAGTCTGAGACCGGATTTGAACTCAGGAAGATGAGTCTTGCTGACTCCAGGGCCAGTGCTCTATGCACTATTTAGAGAGACACAAAACATGCTTAGATGTTAATCACAGATTTTTTTTTTCTGACATGTACCTGAGCAAGACTCCGTTCCATAAGCTATGAGGTAAATGGTCATTTCACCATGACTGGACAACTGTCCATGAGGGAAAATCCACTGTGTCCTGAGTCTTATTTTTTTCACTTTGAAATGCTAGGATATTTTCTCACTGCTAGGATATTTTCCCTCATATCAAGCCTAAATTTGCTTCTCTGAAATTTACTCCCACTGCATTGAGTTCATTTCATTGGGGGCCAAGCAGAGTAAGTGTCAAGGGTCTTCAAGAGGCAACCTTTCAAATTACTGAGTACAGTGAACATTTCCTCCAAAAGATCCTTCCTGCCTTGCCTCTCTCAATTAAGCCTATGGTCACATTAGCTTTCTAAACTATCTCTTTTCCCTGTTGATTCACATAAAGCTTCTAGTTCATGAAATCCCCAGATCATTTTTTTCAGATAACTGCTTTAAGTCATATCTTCCCATCCTGCATTTCTAAGTTCAACTTTTTTTGTTTTAACACTAGGTAAGATTTTGAATTTATCTCTATTACATTTTGTCTTCTTAGATTAAGCCGACAGTTCTACCTGGCTACAATCTTGACACTCAGCAATATTTTAAATATACCTCTTGGCTTTTTGTTGTCTGCAATTTTAATAATCAGATAAATCTGATCTAACAAATATTAAGTTTGATCTCACAGGCAAGAATGATACTGTGTTATATTATTTGTAGGATTTTTATTTCAGGAAAGAATCCCTTCCAATAATCCTCAAAACACACCACTTTCCAGCTTCCAACAGTTCTCAGAAGTGTTGAGATATGGTGAAAGAGATGGGATTTCTATTTCGTGTAGTCTAAATGCTATCAGGGATGGAAACAGTCATTTCCTTCTTCAACAAATATATTAACTAACTACCATGTGAAAAGCACTCTGCTAGGCACCGGGGGAGATTAGATATTAAACTGTAATACAGAAGGCAAGGAAAACAGCATTTATATAGTACTCGCTATGTGCTAGACACTGTACTAAGCATTTAACAAATATTACCACATTAGATTCTCTCAAAATCCTGTGAGGTCGGTGCTATTGTGAGCCACGTTTTACAGTTGAGGATACTGAGCCAGTCACAGCTAAAGCAACTTGTCCAGGATCACAAAGCTGGGAAGTCTCTGAGGTTGGATTTGAATTCAGATCTTACTGAATCCATGCACGGAGTTTTATCTACTTGTCCTACTTAATTGCATTTAGGCACAATCCTTCCCCTTAAATGAGAAACAGACAGACAGAGAGATACAGAGACAGAGAGACAGAGAGAATCAGATATTTCTATAGAGATATACCTAATACACACACACACACACACACACATATATATTTATAAAATATGATGGAGATTAATCTGATATATGTATATATCTCAGATATATATCATAATATTGTATATAATTGGATATATATCCAATATAATATGATCTATTGACATAATCTGACATATCTAGAGTATGCTTAAGTGAGTCTTCATTTACTCAATAAACATTTGTTAAAGATCTACTGTGGTCAATATATTTTATCAGGTACTAGAAGGAATAAAAGCTCAGTAAGACAGCTCTTGTACTCAATGAGTTTACAGTCTAAGAGTAGAAGATAAAGCTACAAAATAGATGAGAGCTGAACTGGAGAAGGCCTTAAATGTCAGGTTGAGTTTGGCCTGTATTTAGCAAGGAATTGGAAATAACTGAAGATTTCTCACCAGCAGAGTAACATGAAGACAAAGAGATCTTCCCAAGTACATGGCATACCATTTCAAAATAGTATTTGAAGTGGAATTGACCTCATTTTTGATAGTAAACCCTGAGGAAACTAGTCAGGGATAAAATCTAAAAGTCAAATGTCCATTAGGTTTCCACAAACCATACCTCTTATCCAAAGTCATTCCAGAACAGAATGTAAGACAGTGTCTTCATTAACTAGTACGCAAAGCTTCCTTCCTGATAAGCAGAGTCACCAGAGCAATGGTAGCAATAATTCATGTTTATGTGGCATTTTAGGGTTTAAAAAGTATTGTCTTCTTGCCATTCCTGTGAAGTAGAGAATGCTAAAGATCATTGTCCCCATTTCACAGATGGAAAAACTGAGGTTCAGAGAAATGAATAACTTGTCTATGACCACAGTGAATAAGCCCCATGGTCTCCTTAATCTAAAGCTTTTTAGTAGACTACAATAGCCTGAAGAACCCCACCCTCTTCAAACATCTACCAAAAATAACATGGAAATTTAAAATGTGGATTATGTTCATTGAGCCACATCGTCAAGTTCCCTTAAGGTTCTATTGAACCTTCAGACAAACCCAACATCTTTTGGTTGAAACTATACCCTTCCTTAAGATTCCTGAATATGTCTATCCTGCTTACTAAATTTTCCTTTTGTTTTCTTTCAGAAGGTCTACTTTTTCTCATAAAAGGCTTTAGGAAGCTCAAGACAAAGGCATTCTAATTCTGTTCCCTCTGCCTTTCCAATGTTGTTTTGTTGGCAACCTATTATCTAACTTGGTAAATGGGGAACTATTAATATGAGGGGAACCCTGTGTTTGTTGGGCTCAGCTATCTCAGTCTGTAACTTATATTGTAGACAGAGACCCTTTTTAGTGTCATGAACTCCTTTGACAATTTGGTGAAACTCAGATCCCTTCTCAGAGTAATTTTTCTAAATGCATAAAAAATACATGGAATTACAATGATGTAAATTTTTCCCATCCAAATTCACAGATCTCTTGAAATCTGCCCATGTATCACAGACTTAGAACCCCTTGTCCAGGTAATTATCTGGGGCACCACAAAGCTAAGTTACTGACTCATAGTCACATAGGCATTATATGTTAAAGACAAAACACGTCCTCAGGTCTTCCTGAGATAGGTGAAGTAGATGACTCCACTAGGTTTAGACAGGAAGACTTGAATTCAAATCCAGCCTCAGACCCTGTGTGACCTGTGTGACCCTGGACATTAACCTCTATCTTCCTCAGTTTCCTCAACTGTACAATGGGGATAATAATAACATCAGTTTCTCAGGGTGTTTATGAGGATCAAATGAGCTAATGTTTGTAAAATGCTAGCACCATGCCTGCATGTGGTAAGTGCTATATAAATGCATATTTCCTTCTTTTCCTGATTTTAAGAACAGCTCTCTATCCTCTAGGTTGTGTTGATAGCTAGCATTTATATAGTGGCTGACGATTTGCAGAATGCTTCACAAGTATTATCTCACTTTGTCTTCACAGCTTTCTTGGGACCCAGGTACTATAATTACTTCTTTTCTACAGATGAGGAAACTAAGGCAGACAGAGGTTAAATGATGTGTCATGAGTCACATTCAGGAAGGATCACATTTGAATTCCAGATCAGAGCTCTGCTTACTGGACCACCTAGCTTTCTTGATGTCTACTGAGCATCAGCAGGGAAGGCACCGTTAAGTTCTTATTCAGGATCAAGGATTAGTTGATGCAGACCTATCCATAATCCATGTGGCTCACCTTATGATCAATAGCATGCATCAATCCTAACAACTTGTATAGATTATGGTAGAAACCAAAATACAAAGGACAAAGAAAGGCAAAATGGAGAATGGAATGCTAAATACCTATTTTCCCAGCAAACTCCTTTAAAATATGTGTATAAACATAAAGAGAGAGAGAGAGAGAGAGAGAGAGAGAGAGAGAGAGAGAGAGAGAGAGAGAGAAAGAGAAAGAGAGAGAGAGAGAGAGAGAGAGAGAGAGAGAGATATGAATGGATGGATGGGTGAATGGATGGATGGATGAAAAGAGACATTTCTTTACTTCCTCTCATCTAAGCTCTGAAATTGAGTTTCCTCATCCAGAAAATGAAGAGGTTGTATTGAATGGTTCCTAAAGTCCCTTTCAGTTGAGGTGTTCTGAAGACAGTTCTAACCAGCTCTCAAAAGCCGTCTATTAAATTTTTAATATGAGCATTTACCCTTGGCAAGTTGGCAAATGCCCACTAATTTATAAATTAGTGCTTGATTTATTGGTTAGTGGATTATATAAACTTGAGAATATGATGGGGAAAACATTAATAATGCAGATCAAAGTTGGATGACCATTAGATCATAAGCCCCTTGAAGTAGAGATTGTCTTTTACCTAATTTTACATCCCCAATGCTTAGCATTGTATCTGGCTCACAGTAGGTGCTTAATAGATAACTGATTTACTTATTTTTTCCAGAGAGGCAATTGTTAAATACTTATGAGCTCACCACTGCTTCCAATTCTAAATCCTATTATCTTAGGGAGGGTCACAAAAGACAATAAGTAATCAATGAGGAAACCTAGCCCCAGATTCTGCTAATTGAGAAAATCTCTGATGGAGTATCTCTGAGGCTCCTCCTATCATCACTCTCAAGAATCCTTATCTACAGAAGAAAGCAGCTCTCTCCCCAGGTGGTAGAAACACATGCATGCATCACTTCAAAGCAGGTGGATTCCATTTTTGGACAACTACATTACAAATATATACATTGTGGAGGTTCATTTCAAGTGCTTTAAAAGCAAGAATATGACTATCCTAGGCTCTAAGCTGAACTGTGCCTCCAAGGCAAGGAGAATTGAAGTCAGTATCTTCTTTGGAGAGTAAATAAGAAAATCTACTACCCATTACCAGAAAGATGACCAATCTGGTCGCCTTCCAACCTAAGTTGTTATACATCTTAAGAAGTGGAACATTTCAAAGTTTTAAAACTTCACAGGAAAATTCAGTCATGATATGAATGTTATGTTAGTCAGTACAATCAGTGGGGTTGTACTGAAGTTTTGTTTATATTTTTACATTTGATACTGAAAAACAAATCCTTTTCAATTATGACAGTCTTAGTTTTGAATGACTTGCTCTGCTATTGAAAATCAGTGCAGTACAATGGAATGAATGCTGGATTTAGAATTCCAGAAGCAGCATTCAATTCCTGGCTATGGCCTTTCCAACCTAAGTCACCTTGGGTAAATCTCTTAACCTCTGTGATCTTTGGTTTAAAAAAAGGGGGTTGAATTAGATGAGCTCTAAAGGCCCCTTCTGGGCAAGTCACTGTACCTTGTTTGCCTCAGTTTCCTCATCTGTAAAAATGAGCTAGAAAAGGAAGTGGCAAACCACTCTAGTATCATTGCCAAAAAATTCCAAAAACGGGGTCATGGAGAGTCAGACATGATGGAAATGACCCAATAACAGCAACAACAAAGCCTCTTCTGGTGCTAGATCTATGATCGTCCAAAAGTACCATGGTATTCCAAATGAAGTCTGAACTTGGGACTCAAAAGGTTCAAGGCCTGGCTCCAGCACTTAAGAGCAGACAAACTATGCTACTTCTTAAAGCCCTCAGTGAGCATATCTGTGTAATGGACATGACAATGTCTATACTACCTATTTCACAGGCTTATTAAAAGGAAAGTGTTTTGTAAATTTCTGAAGTATTACGGCAGTCTAAACTATTCCAACTTTCTTATCTTAAAATGTTTAATAGTTCAGATTATTGGTATGATAGGGAAAAAGAAACTCTTGTCAATCATAATACACAAAGGGAAAAGGAGGGGAAAGCAAATTTATTTAATTTTAAAAGAAATATCAAGTTGTACATAATGGATTTGTAGTTTCATGTGTAATCATTTTTTATTACACTGTATAAGGAAAATGCTTGTTTTATCCCATAAATTTAACAAAATAAATTTTTAAAAAGAAAGGATATAAGCTCTCAGAGCAAGAATTGTATCTCTTTTTTGTAAATCTCTATTCTAAGCACCTAGCTGACTGTCTTGAATTTAGCACTGCAAATTCTTTTTAACATTTGTTAAATGTAATCTTTCCAGCATGCCAAAATTCCTAACACCTTCCTGGTTTTTCCTGTCTTTTTTTTGTTGTTGTTTTCAGCACCCCATCACTATTTAACCTGCCCAAATGTCCTAAGAGTGATATATATTTAATTACCTTCCTCTCCCATCTCCCTCCTGTCTCCCCCAGTCCCATGTTTGCCTCTTCTACACTTACAAGAAATTTCATTAGCTGTTTCCTATTTGAAGGTTACTGTTCTGCATCCCTTTGGCATTCTCAATTCTTCAGAGACCCAGGGGAGTTTCTAAAATGTTCTTTTCTCTGGGCTTTTGATACACATCCTTTGCTCCTCAGTCTGTCTGAAATATGCTTCATACCTTAGAAGAAATAATGGTCTCTGATCTCGCCCAGATCAGCTCCAACACCCCACTTCCCAAAGATCCCAATGAGATGCCAAGTCTCAGAGAAAACCAAAAGATGAGACCCTCATGACTTGTAAGAAAAAGAAACAGGAAAATCAAAGCAATGCCCTCTTCCTTTGGCCATAAGTGACTAATATTTATCGTCTGTCCTCTGGATGCAAACAGTGAAATGTATGCAGTGAGACTGTGATGCTGAATAACTTAGGTAACCCACCAAAAGCAAGAATATATTGAAAAATGATGCATGCCAGCTGGGACCCAGGGCCCTGCCCAAGGACACAGCATGTCCTACAATCACAAAGAGGGGAGGGGATGCTACAGACCTGGGGTTTGGTTAGCATCAATTGGAGAAGAGATACACAGATATAGGAAGAGACAGAGGGAGTATAGGAGAGAGGAGAGACAGAAGAACAGAGAGGGGAAGAAAGGATAATAGTTGGGGTGGAAGAGAAGGGAGAAGAGAAAGAGGAGAAATAGAGGAAAGTAGGGGATAGGGAAAGAATGAAGGAGGAGGGGAACATGGAGGAAAAAGAAGAGAAGGAAGGCTCACCTAGGAAAAGGAGATTGGCAAAGAGAGACAGAGACATACAGAGTGAGACAGAGAGAAACAAAGACAGAGAGAAATATAGAAAGAGACAAATGGTGAAAAGAAATACAAGTAAAAACAGGGTCTCAGAACATTGCATTTCTGAAATTCTTTGTGCCAGTTTTCATTTTAGGTCACTATCACTGACCTAGCAGCGGTCTTGGTGACCCAAGAACCATGTTCCACCTCCTAAACCCTGCAGATGACCAGTGGGAACTCAGAAGAAGATTCTACAATCTGAAACACAGTAAAAACAGCCCTCCTCTAAATCACTAGCCTCAACTCCTGGCCAAGGAAAGACACTTATAATGCATTAAAGAAACGGCAAAAGAAGTCCAGGGTTAACAGACATCTTATTCTGCAGGACAGACCCATGTTCCTGCCAAAGCACCCACCACAATCTTCTGAGGAAAACGTCATTAAGTCAAGATGGAGGCCTTACACCAGGCTGACCAGAGACAGGTAAGGCTTTTGTGGACAGATGTCTGGCAGGACAGACCTTCCTCTCTGGAGCCTGAGGGTGGAGTGAAGCTACACAGATTTTAGCCCTTTTATTGTGGTCAGTTGTTCAAATCCAGCCTCAAACTGCGATAGCATCCTATGGAGCGATCAAGGTGGAACCTTAGTCAGCTCCCTAGTGGTCAACAGACCTCTCCTCTCTATCAAAATACCCTCAGACGGTTTTCTTTCCCTGTCTCTCCTGAGAACACAGCCATTCCCTTTAAAATCATAGCTGATATTTCGATAACTTTTCAAGGACTGACTACAAAGCACCCTGTATTCAGCATCTCATTTGAGACTCACAACAATCCTGGGAGTTAATTGCTATTATCCCATTTTACAGATAAAAAAAAAATAGAGACCCAGAATGCTTAAGTGGCTTGCCCTTTGGGGTCACAGAGCCAATGATTGTTGAAGGCTGAATTCAAACCCACCTCTTCCTGACTTCAAGTTCAGTACTAGTTCACTGCACACAGGTTTTTCACAACTCTTTGTCTTAGGAGGCTTTGGAATAAATGTTGTCATTTTTCTCCCCCAAATTCAATTGCACTTGGATTTGAAGGGTTCCAAATGGTCTTGCTACTCAGATAGAGGTAGGTAAGAAAAAGATGCAGAGACAGAGATATAGAGAGATGGAAGAAGAGAGAAAGAGTGATCATATTAATAATATTCATTTTAATGTGCCAGGTACTCTAGAATCCACTGAGGATTTAAATAAAATTATGCTAGACAATCCCTAAGCTCAAGATTTACCTTCTACTGTCCCTTACGACATCTAAACAAAAACTGGAGACCCAGGGTCAAGCAGGGAAGGGTATGCACACCTAATGTATCACACCTACATGAGACAATGTTTGAAGTTATGTTTAATTCATATTTACTCACATACTCTGTGTTGGGCACTAGTATTAAGGAGGGATACAGAGAAGCAATCCTTCTGAGCCTCAATTTCTAATCTATAAAATGAAGATACTGGCTGATATGACCTCTGAGGTCCCTTCTGGATCTAAATCTATGATCTATGACTTTCAGGAATCCCTGGACTCCAGATGCCAATAGCACTGAAAACACAATGGTCTTCTCACTATGGATCCTTGTGGTGTTCCATTGGGCTCCCACACCTCTAGGGGAAAATAAGCCTCTGATCATCAGGCAGCTAACAGAAGACCTAGAAAGAAAATCAACATAAATGCTGAAGCAAAGAATTGGGGGCTGTTGGAAACACAGGGAAGCCAGAGGGCTAAGTGGTGCATCAATAAGGAATGGCAAGGGAGTCCTATACCATTATGGTTTAAAATGGACTTTGCAAGAAACTAGAAGAACACACTGTACAGAAGGACATCTGAGCTTGCCAGGGAAGCAATAGGACTAAAGAGAGCCAAGCTGACATTTACTAATCTTACACCTGAATAGCCTTTCATCTCTGTCAAAGAGCTTGTATTACTACCCACTGGATCCTTCAAACAGCCTTGAGAGATGAACAGGACAGCTAGTATTATCCCCATTTTATAGACATAGAAACGGAGACAGAAAGTAGTGGTGGATAGTGATAGATAGATATAGTGATATATCAATATATAGCTATAGATCACTACGTATGCATTTATATATGTGTTTTTATATGTATACATGACATGCATACAATATATGCATTTATACAGTAATAATACATATATGTATATATGTCTTTATACAGTAATGTTAGTTATTATAATACGCCATTATATTATAATGTTATCATAATAGTATAGTATGATAGTATGCTATGTAGGATACGATATTATAATATATTAAATTGTTACAACATGTAGCATACTATAATATGGACAACTAGGGAGCACAGTGGATAGTAGTGCAGTCAGGAAGACCGAGTTCAGATCCAGTCTTAGACACGTACTAGCTGTGTAACCTTGGGCAAGTCACTTCACCCTGTTTGCCTCAGTTTCCCCAATAGTAAAATGAGCTGGAGAAGGAAATGGCAAGCCACTCCAGTATCTTTGTCAAGAAAACTCCAGTGGAGACATGAAGAGTTGGACATAACTAAACAACAAAATAATATGATGCTAGTATTACGATTATGTGCTAATCGTATTTATTTGTTTGTTTCTTTATACAACATCTAATATGTGCTGGGCACGTCCCTAATCGCTTTCCAAGAATTTTCTCATTTGATCCTCATGATCACCCTGAGAAGTAGGTGCCATTATTATCCCCATTTTACAGTTGAGGACACTGAGGTATAATGACTTGCCCAAATGAGAGTCTGAATCTGGATTTGAACTCGTCTTCCTGATTCCAGTCCCAGCACTCTGTCTACAACATCGTCTAGCCACCTCTGAGTGCAGAGACTTTCCCCAAATCACCATCTGTTGGCTGCAAACCTAGGAAGAAAACCCAGGTTTCTTCCCTCCTGGTTTAATATATCATGTTGCCTCCTCCCTACGATGATGGTTATCACAGTTAACATACCATACATTTGCAGAGTTGATTGTAGTTTGCAAACTACTTTCCTGTGTATTATTTCATTGGATGCTTGAAACAATCCTGTGAGATAGACAAGGACGGTATTATTATACTATTTTACAGATGAGGAAATTGTGACCCAACAAATGAGCATTTAATAAGAGTCTATTATGTGACACAGAGACAAAAATGAAACAGTTCGTGCTTTCAAGGAACTTATATTCTGTCAAAGAAAAGTGGAGGAAGAAGGGAAATAAGGAAAGGATGTATTTAGAAAGTGTCACTGGATTCCCGAGAGATGAAAGGATTTATCCTAGATAGCCCAACCAGGTAAGTGATAGAGCAAGGACCAGAAGCTAGACAATCTCATTCTAGGTCCTTCTACCAAGACACCTAAATGAGATAATAAGATTTTCTATTACTTTCAAAATTATCCATTCTTGTTTAATGGTAATAGTGGTTCACATTTTTACAGCATTTTAAGATTTATAAAGTTTGTTATAAGAATTCTATGGGGTAAAGAGAAGTATCATTAACCCCTTTTAACAGGTGAGGAAACTGCAATTGAGAGAGGCTAATAGACTTTCATTAATTAATATTAATAAATGTAGTTATTAATATTAATATATATTCAAAGTAATATGTGGAGCTACTAATATTAATAAGCATAGTAATTAATTAATACTATCTAGATTTGAACTCAAGTCTATCTGGACACTAAGATCAGCACTTACTTAGGAATACATTATGACCTTTCAACTTTGATCTCCCCATAAATCAGGGCTGAAAGGCAGACTTTGGTGGCATGAAAACCTTATGTTTCATAACATCAGAGAGACTGAAGACTCAGACCTATGTCTGTTTCCACAATCAGGAAGACAAAGTAATGAAGTTATGGGAACAGGGAGGTAGTAATTACCGCTGCTGTCAATAATCACCATATGGTGACTGTAATGCAAATTGTGTTGGAAAGAGGAATAGCCAATTTCTGAAATCTGCTTGGTCATTCAGGTCATGGTATCTTATCTAATCAGCAGGTTCTTGCAACATCCTCTCTCAAGTCTTCCCCCACCTTTGTGCTTTAAGCATATATAAAATTTGTCCTTTTGTAACCTTGGGAAGGGGGAATCTTCCCCTTCACCAGTGAGGCTCCTTTGCTGGCAAACTCAAAATACCCCAAAATAAATTTGATACTCTGGGATCTCATGTTGTTTTTCCTGTGTAACCCACAGGGGTCACTAAAGCATTCTTTACAATTTCCATTGCCTTCAATGAGACATTTTTTAAAAGGGTGAAACACCTTGATCCACTTTCTTTGGGGCATCATTATTATAGCTAGCATTACAAATAGAAGAAATAGCTACCTACAGGGATACAACTGAGGAAAAACTGGAAGCCCACTACAGCTCGTCTCCAGAAGTATCTACCCTATTAACTGGTGTACATATCCCATTTCTATCATGTGATGCCAATTCATTTAGGTCAATGCTGTCCTTCAGAGTGCCTACTTGAAAATGTCAATTCTCCCTTAGATGTTTGATTTTTGTAGTGAGGATATGGGGCTGTGAAACAAGAAGAAAGGGTTCAAAACATTGTCCTCTGTTACCCTGAATGAGTCACTTCCAATCTCTGCCATCTCAGTCTTTTTCTATTAAATAAAGAAGTTAGACTAACTGATCTCTAAGGTAATTTGCAACTCGAAATTTTCCTGATTCTATGAAAAAGCCATAATCTTGGAATGTCTTAGTAAAGATTGTGAGAAATATAATTTTAAATATAAAGACAGTTGACACTGGTCCCAAAGGTAAAGAATTGGGCAGACAAGAGGCTAAGTTCACTAAGATGGAGGGACGTCAGATCTAGAGAGAGGTTGAGTTCAGACCCATGACTCAGCTTGGCAACGTGACTGGGCAAGTCAAATAACCTCCCTATGTCAACTCACTATAAAAGCCACAGGGAAGGTACGCACCTGAAGTGGTTGAGGGATTTTCCTTATCGTGTAGTTTCCTACAGTAGTAAAATGACAGTTCTAGTTCATACATGCACTTATGTATATTTTTATAAGTTTGTATTACTATATACACATAAACATCATACATGTTTTATGTAGGTATCATGTGTGTATTTAGATATGATTGGAAACATGTGTGTATTATATCTATTTATTTATGCATAAGTTTTTTTAAAGCCAGGAACAAATCATGTGCCCAGTGGGTGGGAGATAACTAAGAAAAGGTAGAATAAGAATGAAAGGAAAATCAACTTTCCTTACTGTGTCATAAAGAAAGACAAACATGAATGCATGGCATGATCAGAAACAAGTACAAGCTTATTAAAGATAACACTTAAAAACAAAATCAACTCAAGTTTAAGACAACAGGCAGTGCTGGCACCATGAAAACTTCTGTATATTCTCAGGTATAATCATAGGATCATTTCTTGTTAGAGCTGGAAGAGACTTGGCAGGCCATTATCCCCTTTATTTTCTACATGAACATACTAATGTTCAAATGGGCTAATTGGATTGTGTAGGATCATAGAGCTAGGAAGTGTCTGAAATGGCATTCAAACCACGTCTTCCTGACTCCATGGCCTGATGCTACCCACAGCCCCACACTGTCTCCTCACTTAACTGTCTTTACAGACTTTGTTGGGGTGGGGTTGGAGGGCTTTGGTTATTTTTGCCTCTGGTGAAGCCAATAAAAATCAATAAACATTTTTAAATGTTTCCTTATGCTACGTTGATGAATTTCCCTTGTTTCAGTTAGAGAAGCTCTCTACTCCCACATCTTTCCAGGTGCATATTTGTTCTTGCATCCACAGGGACTGAAGGTTCAAGCAAGCCTTGGAGTTTCAAATATTAACACTTAAAACAATTTCTCATTCTTAACATATTAATAAAATGATTGCCTGGAGAATAACTCTAGGATATGTACTAACAAAAAGCTTACTATCCCAGGGGCCCTGCCTCTTTAAATCATCAATTGTTGAGGTAAGAGGAAAGCAATAGTAGGGAAATGTGTTATTAGGGGAACTGCTCATCACCTTAATGAAACAATAATCTGGAAGCAACACATAATAATCTAATGGGAAGGACTCGTAGATCTGGAAGAGCCATGTTCCCCATCCTGCTCTACTATTGCTCTGAATGGAAGAAATAGGTTCATATCCTGACTCCAGTACTGACTGGATGCCTGGCTTGGGCAAAACAGTTAAGGTCTTTGAACTTGTCCCCAAGGGTATAAAATGGAGCTAACAAGATTGATAAGCCTCATTACCTGAGACTGTTGTGAGGAAAGTGACTTGTTAAGGGTGAAATCATTCAATCACCAAATAATTGTGAAGAATCTGTTATGTACCACTCCAACACCTATCCCTTATCCCTCAGTTAATTCCTGAAAGGTAGCGATCTCCTCTTTCAAGGGGAAATACCATCACTCTACCAAAAACCACAAGAGTCCTGGAAATGGAGAGGTGAGGGCTTGGGTGGGAACAGTGGTAGCAGACTTTAGAATGTCAGTGCCAGAAGAGATCTTAGAGAAAATAATGGCTAACATTTATAGAGCATTTTAAGACTTACAAAGCACTTTACAAGCATTATCTTTTTTGATCCACACAACAACTCTGGAAGGTTGGTGCTGTTTATTAGATCCATTTTAAGGTTGAGGAAACTGAGGTTGGCAGAGGTGAAGTGACTTGCCCAGGGTGACACATCTAGTCTGAGGCCAGAGATGAACTTAGATCTCCCCGAGTCTTCTCTCTGCTGTTCCATTTAAACCATCACATTCTTATTTTACAGATGAGGATATTGAGGCCAATGAAGGAAGAACAACTTGGCTTGAGTTGTACAATTGATTAGGAAAAAAACTGCAGGACAGAGCTTCCTTCTATTGACTCAGGACCACTGCCCTTTGCACTAGGAAATAGGATATTTATGAACTTGGTATGAGGCAGCTCAATTTTCTCTGCCCAAGCAAATTTTATAGTTCTTTTTTTAGAAGATTGAAAGATATTCTGTTCAATTCCATTCTATTCATTTCCATTTAACAGGCACTTGTTAAATATGACAAAAATGCACCATTGTGGCCTGTCATCAGGGAGCATATATTCTATCAAGAGAGACAAGTAGATAAATAAGTACCTACAAAAATAAACACAAGTTTGTCTTTGGGGGTTTTATTTTTGATGGAGAAGGTCTCACTAACTCTGGGGAGCATTGGGAAAAGCTTCATGTTGGAGGTATCACAAGTAGAATTCTTGAAATCTTGACTAAAATGCTACAGAATTGATAGCATTCATTCTTCGTTTTATAGACATCATTGAAAAAAGGAAAAGCCTTCTTGGCCTAAAAGAATGACTCTTTCAAAGTAGGTTTTCAGGTTTACTGATTTTAGAGCTAGAGGAGCTAGCTTTAGATTTTAGAGCTAGGGAAGAGGGATATGTGGATTACCTTCCCTCTAATTCCATACACAGTTGCCTTTTCTGTTCAAAGCACAAAACACTCATGAAACACCTAGGCTAGGAGCTAGGGATATAAAGACAAAGATCATATTATTCCAGTTTTTTATTTCCTGGTGAATCATTGCATTAAAAAAATAGGCAAATACCATGCATTTAGAGGAGGGAGTTATAAACTGAAGGTAGATGGGGGTCATGGAACAGGTGGCACCCTGCTTGAACCTTGAAGGAAGATAGGACTTCTCAGAAGCACACCAGAGAGGGGTATACACTGGGGCCAAGGAAGGTATCTCTCTTCCATCCACAGGATCCTGTAGCTTATAATCCTTACCCTCTACAGTGCTATGAGTCTAATCTTGCAAAAGACAGCTTTTCTAAGTCCAATGAATGGGGTCTCCTGCTATCGGGATGGCTTAACTGAATCTTGACCTCTACTTGAAAGTAATAGATAGGCAATCTGACAAATTGGATCCAAAGCCAGCCTTGAAGTCAGAAATATCTGTTTTGGAATCCCAGGTCCCATTCATACTAGCTGTACAAGAATGGGTAAATCACTTTGTCTCTCTGTGAGCCTCTTGGTTGGTACACAAAGCAGAGGGAATTTTGGGAAGGTGTTTCCTTGCTAATTTTGTTTATATTGGGGAAAATAGAAGAGTCCTTTATAGGTTTAGAAGACTTTTCTACCTTTTTAGATGTATATATGTTGTTCCCTCTTTAAGAAATTTTTAAAAAGAAATTTACATGATAACTTTATTATTTATTTAAAGGAACATCAAGTTGTACATAATAGATTTGCAGTTTTTTCTACTATGCTATGGAAATGCTCATTTTATTTCATAAATTAAAAAGAAAAGAAAATGGAAGGCTCCTCAAAGGGTCAGGGTCACTGATGGAGTAGATTGTTTGGCTTCTGTCTCCATATACCTAGTTCAATGTTTGGCATAGATAAGATGTTTAATATATTTTTGTGGTTTAATTAATAATAACTGATAGGAAAGGAAGGAAACAGCACTTATTAAGAACCTACTATGTGCTTGCACTTGACTAAGTGCTTTACAAATTGTTGATCATCACAACAACCTTAGGAGGTAAGTATCCTTCTTACCCTCATTTTATATTTGAGAGAACTGAAGCAGATAGAATGAGTTACTTTCTTAGGTGCATAGAGTTAATAGATGTCTGAGGCCAGTTTTGAACTCAGGTCATCCTGACCCCAGGACCAGCACTCTATTCACTGTACCACCCAGCTGTTCCAAAGACAGAGGTAGTGCAGACTTGTTTGATCTTTATTTTGCTTCTATTTTCTCTTCCAAGAACAAAGAATCTTTGGGGTAGAAAAGATGAAACAACAAATAGAAGATACACAATGGACAAATACAGAATAATCTGGGAGAGAATAAGAGCACTGGCTGCCTACGATAAGGTCATGTCATCTGGCTCAGATAAATCAAATTTTTAGACACTGAAGGAATTGATCAGTATAATTGCTGAGTTATCTTTGTTGACCCTTGACAGATTATGGATAATAGGAGTGCTACTGTAGAATTTCCAGTAGAAAGTAAGTTTTATTATCTTTGTATAATGAAATATCACCTAACATATAATACCTTGTTATTAGTAGATGCTGTGGATGATGCCAGTCATTTTTCAATCATGACCAACTCTTCATGACCCCATTTGGGATTTTCTTGGCAAAGATAATGGAGTAGGTTGCCACTTCCTCTTCTCCAACTCATTTGACAGATGGGGAAACTGAGGCAAACAGGGGTAAGTAACTTGCCCAGGGACATACTACTAATAAGTATCTGGGACTGGATTTGAACTCACGAAAATGAATCTTCCTGAGACCAGGCCCAGCACTCTATCCATTGTGCTACTTACCTTAATAAATGTTGTTTGGATTGTATTGGCCTGGGGAAGGGCAAATGATGTTCAAAGAGAAGGAAGTCTATAAACTTTAGTTCTTGACTTTTATCCCTACCAAACCACCAAAATAATATTAACAGGATAGTTAATGATCTTCTAGAAAAGGAAGCAATGATCCTTAAGAACCAATGTGACTTCATCCACAGCAAGTTCTATCTGACTAATTTTGTTTCCTTTTTAGAAAGGGTTCCTAGATTAGTAAATTGGGGGATACTATAAACATGACTTACCTCTATTTGAACAAATTATTTTACATGCAATTTTCATGGGAAAAATGGAATGATGTGGGCTACAAGGGAGCTCAGTTAGGTGGGTTTGGAACTGGCTTAATAATCAGAAACAAGGATTAATCATTAGTGATTTGAAGCCAATTTGAAAGGTGGCATCCAATGGTATGACCCGATGACTGAAGGAGTCTGGTTTTGTACTCTTTTATATTTTTATCAATGACTTGAATCAAGGCATAGAAAGCATGCCTATAGTACTGCTGACACAAAGCAGGAAGAGAAAACCAACATACCAGATATAAGAACCAGGCTTCAAAAAGCTCATGATAAGCTAGAACAATGAACTGAATCTAAAAGAATAAATAAACTTTGATGGAGAAATGCAGTAAATCTTCTCTTGGATTAAAAAGATCAATACCACATGTAGATGACAGTGGAACAGGGGGAGAGGGGGTTGCTAAAATCTAGTTCTTCTGAAAGTGATCTGAGGGTTATAGTGGACCATAGGTCCAATAAAAGGACCAACACTATGTGATGGTGTCCAAGAAATCTAAAGTGGTCTTAGGTTGCATGTCTTGAAAGAAGAGATATGAGAAGACACTCCCATCCTACCCTTTTGTAGAGGTGGGAAGTCCAAAAGTTTTGTACACTGCAGATTTATTTTTGTACATTGCACATACGATTCAGTACATTGACTACTTTGGCTGATATTCCCCTCCTTTTTGCTTTTTTAATACTAGTTGTTATTTGGAGAAAGAAGAGGAGGGATGATGGGGGCAGCTATGGCAATTTAACAAAATGAATCAATGAAGAGAGAGAGAAAGAGAGAAAAAGAGAGAATATAAGTTTTCACCAGCTTGCTAAATGCCTGTCCTAAAACTAAGTAAGAGGATCCCAGACTGAACTCAGAGGAATATTAGAGGTCATGGAGTCTAATGTTCTCATTCTGCAATTGGTGAAACTGAGGCCCAGAGAAGTTATGTTAACTTTCTGTAGTCAAAACAATTAGAAAGAGTTTGAGTTCGTGATAAAACACGATATCCACTTCCAAGTATGAAACTGATGGGCTCAGAACATTGATTTAAGCTCTCTGAATCAAAAGGAAATCTGATCTCTTTAATTCATTCATCAAGTATTTATCGAGCATCCATTATGTGTCAGGCACTATGCCCAATAATGGAGATGCAGAGACATAGATGAAACAATCCTTGCCCTCCAAGAACTTATAGTCATCTATACAGAGCAACAACCTTTACATAAATCAATAAATATTTTTTTTTAATGTGCAAAGGAAGTAAAAGTAACTTGGTAGGTTCCAGAGAGAGACAGAGACAGACAGAAACAGAGCTAGAGCTAATAAGAATAATTTTGGAGCAAAGCAGGTATATGGGGCAAGAAAAGACTCTTAGAAGAAATGTCACTTGAACTAAGCTCTGGAGGAAGCTACTGGTTCTACAAGGCAGAGGTGAGGAAGGAGTGAGTACCTTCTCTGCGTCAGGGATAGTCTGTGAGAAGTCATGGAGGTGGAAAATGAAATGCCTTGGAGGGAGAAGAGCAAATAATCCTATTTCTCAGCACTAGAATATATGATGGGGAGTAATGTATAGTATGCTTGGAAAGGTGGCGTGGAGCCACACTGTGAAGAATCTGCATTTGTGTTGTTGCTGCTGCTGTGGTGGTTGTTTTTGTAATACCAGAGAGAAGCAATTAAGCAATCAAAATATAGATAGATGATAGATAGATAGATAGATAGATAGATAGATAGATAGATAGATAGATGATAGATAGATAGATAGATAGATGATTGATAGATAGATGATAGATAGATAGATAGATAGATAGATAGATAGACAGATAGATAGATAGATGATAGATAGATAGATAGATAGATAGAGAGATAGATAGATAGATAGATGATAGATAGATAGATAGATAGATAGATAGACAGATAGATAGATAGATGATAGATAGATAGATAGATAGAGAGATAGATAGATAGATAGATGATTGATAGATAGATAGATATATGATAGATAGATGATAGATAGATAGATAGATGATAGATAGATAGATAGATGACTGATAGATAGATAGATATATGATAGATAAATATATGATAGATAGATAGATGATAGATATATAGATAGATAGACAGATAGATAGATAGATGATAGATAGATAGATAGATAGATGATTGATAGATAGATAGATATATGATAGATAAATATATGATAGATAGATAGATGATAGATAGATAGATAGATAGATAGATAGATAGATAGATGATAGATAGATAGATGATTGATAGATAGATGATTGATAGATAGATAGCTAGATAGATGATAGATAGATAGATGATTGATAGATAGATAGATAGATAGATAGATAGATAGATAGATAGATAGATGATGGCTAGATAGATGATAGATAAATAGATGATAGATAGATGATAGATAGATAGATGATAGATAGATGATATATAGATAGACAGATAGATGATAGATAGATGATAGATAGATAGATAGATAGATAGATAGATAGATAGATAGATAGATAGATAGATAGATAGATAGATGGATGGATGGATGAATACTAGAGAAGTCTGCATTTTTTCTAGAAACAATAAGAAGCCTTTAGAGTTTTTGAGGAGGGCAGTAACGTGGGAAGACATATGTTGGCAGAATATCAATTCAGCAGTTGTTTGATAGATTGTGTTGGAGAGATGAGAAGCCAAATGGAAAGGACAATTATGAATTTACTTCAGTAACTGAGGCAAGAAGTGAACAAGGCTCACCAGAGGGTTGCCTCACGTGAGTTGAGAGAAGGGGACAAACTGTGAAGGAGGAATGAATAAAATCAGGCACCTGAGGGGATGAGCTCCAAGGCCTCTTCTAGCTCCAAACTGAATGATCCTGGAGTAGGCAAGAGAGACTACTGCTTACACTAATATGATTTCTAGGGCATAGCTAAACATATCTCTCCAGAACTCCTTTCCCTTTCTAAACAGTTAGAGCTGAAATTCTCACCAGCATTTCTTCATCCCTTTACCTGGAGCCTGTGAGACTTGCTGAAATGCACAAGGATATGATCATAGGTCCTGGGTCTAAAGCCACCCTTTCTCGTTGCCTTGAGGTAAATATAAAGTTAACAAAAGACACAGATTCTGTCCTCCCAAAAATAGTGTTAGTCTAGTATTTGATTCAGCAGGGCCAACATACAGAGTGTTATTCTCTCACCAAGACCTCTTCTTAGAAGCACAAATAAGCTTGCCCAGGGTTACCACACCCAGGCCCCAAACCAGAAGGTTCTATGTTATGTGACCCTCTCCTAGATATTGTGAGTACAAGCACACCTACAGAGATCTTGGAGTCATTGATCCTGGAGTAGCCAGGTCTCTCATATATCCTATACTCCCCATCTGTCTGTGCCCTCCAGCAAAGGAGGCCATGGGCATGAGATTCAATTCCTGTATTCAGCCAGAAGGACTGAAATCAGACCCCACCCCCATGCCACACCAGGAAGACAGTGTGAAGTAGGGAAAATTCTGTAGCACTTTAAGTCAGAGGATGTTAGTTCAAATCCTGATTCTGGCACTTCTGTCCTGTGTGACCTTGGGCAAATCTCTTTCAAGGGTCTTCAGTTTCTTCCCAAATTCCTTCCCACTCCAAATCTTGATTCCCTGCCCCAGATTCCTGGATTCACAACCAGCTCCTCCCCCCCACCCCCCACAGGCCAGTACCTGTCCAAGGTGATGCTTGGAACAGTCCACCCTATGTGGAGCTGGCTGGGGCCTTAGCTGAAGCTCCTAATCGATTCCAAAGCTCAGCACAGACCTAGGCCCATCCCTAAAAAGCATCATTCACAAAGCTGAGAGAACCCAGAGTATCGAAGAATTGTGACTGCATATAGTGCATCCCCTTGGAAGCTTTTCAAAAGCATCACTTCTCTGAGGCATTGGGAAGTTTTGTTCCCTACTATAAAAAAAGTAAAAAAAGAAAAACTCCTTAAGTGCCTGCCACTGATCTCCTGTGCATTGCTAGCTCCCATTTGCACTCACCCCCACATTCCTACTGGTGGGGGCTCTCACAGCCACATACAAGCAGGCTCCCTGTCACCTTCACATGCATTCACTCGCTCACACCTACCACGACCGAGTGGGCCCAGCGGCTGACAGTCACGCTGGTGGCACAGCCAAACACACTCCATCCTACGGGCATTTCCTAGGTTACCAGCTCCTAGCCATGGGAAGCAAGGGCCCGGAGCAGCAGGAAACTCTCCCTCCCCCATCTACCCAATTGTCAGTGTTTCTCCCATGTTACACACTCACCTCAGACGCATTCTGCCTTCCTGAACACATAAAAACAACCCTGGTCTTGCAAAGATTCCTGAAGCCCGTCTAGCCCAACTAAGCAGTGGGAGGCATTGTGGTAGTGTTAAGAGAATTAGGCTGCAGGTGAGAGCAGTTTGAAGGGCCGATTGAAATCTGTACTAACTTGAAACCTCACGATTCCAGGCCTCCAATTCTTGACGTGTCAAATAGGGTTAATAATGATAAACAGCGTTTATATATAAAGCACTTTACATATATTATCTCACTACTTATTGTGAGGACAACAGTTCTGAGAAGTAGGTGCTGTTATGATCCCATAAAATCCCATTTTACAGATGAGGAAACTGAGCATGAGAAGTTACATAACTAGCCCAGGCAGGATTTGAACTCAGGTCTGGCTCTAAGTCTAATACTCTAGCCACTATACCATTTAACTTCCCTAGTAATGTATCTACAGTTTATCAACTCTAAAGCATTTCAGAATTATGACCTGTAATTTCCATTAATCCGTTCTTTAGAAATGAAATAGTATTGTGGAAAGACTGTTAGATGAGGTATCAAACACTGAGTTCAAATTTGGCTCTGACATTTGCTACCTGTATGACTCTGAGAGCGTTATCTAATATCTTGGTTTCCTCGTCTATAAAAGGAGAACATTAGACCTAGTTCCAAATTCATCCTCCTACGTTTCTCCAAGGAATTCAGAGGTATTGTCTAGGCTTTAAAGCCAATTGTGTTTCCAGTCTTGGCGGGGGGGGGGGGGGGGGGGGGGAGGGAGGGGCGCCATCCTTACCTATGCCCTAGATAGAAAGATGCACTAAAACCTGGCTTTGTTGTTCTAGGCTGGATGAGCAGGGGATGAGGAGGAGGAAGAACCCAGCAAATGCCAGGCATTCCAAAGAGCAACCCTCCCCCAGGGAACTGGGTGCCAGATTTTGTGGGCTTGGCAGGAGACGGAAATAGAGCAGGCCTGGCAGCAGGGTTCTGGATCCCTGCAGAGCCAATGGGTGGACAGTTAAAACCCACGGTGACCTAGTTACAGGAAGACTTGAGTCGGGCAGTGGCTTCCCTTTCCATACCCCTCCTGCCTCAGACGACCCCAATCTAAAACAGAATCATTTACAGTGGGATTTGGAGAAGCCTCAAAGAAGCCTTTTGACCAATACAGAACAGAAACATAAAGATGGAACAGTGAGCTGGTGAAGGAAGAAAGAGAGGCAACGTGGGACAGCACAAAGAACAAGGATCTGGATGAGGAGCCGGATTCTGACACTTAGTGTAGGTTCTGCTATTTCCTACCCGCTAAGTAATTTAACCTCCCTGGGCCTCAGTTTCCTCATCTGTAAAATGAGGGACATAGCATTATAGTTCTAAAATGGAAAGGAGCCTTATAGGTCTCCTGGTCCTACCTTCTCATTTTACAGATAAGGAAACTAAGACCCAGAGTGGTTAAATTAATTGGCCAAGATCATACAGGCAAAAAATATTAGCCATGGGAACTGAACTCATCATCTTTCTCCAGAATCAGTATTATTTCTACTGTAAGTACGAGATGACTTCTGAGGTCCTTTTAGCTTTAAATGGATGAACCTCTGACCTGTGTGAAGGGTAGTTAGGGGTGCAGTGGACAGTGTCAACCCTGAAGTCAGGAAGACTCATCCTCTTGAGTTCAAATTCAGCCTCAGACATTTATTAACTGTACAACCTTGGGCAAGGCCTTCAACCCTGTTTGCCTCAGTTTCCTCACGTGTAAAATGAGCTGGAGAAAGAAATGGCAAACTACTCCAGTATCTTTGCCAAGAAAACCCCTGAAAGGGTGGAGTTATGAAGAGTTAGACATGACTGAAGCAACAAAAATGATCTGTGTGGTTTCTAATAAATCACTTCCCTTCTCAGCATTTGTTAAACAAGTTGGTAGGACTAGGTGATCTCTCACTAGGGTCCTTCAATCATTCCTGCTACTCTAATGCTGGGGACTCAGAGACAGTAGCTGAAAGATACTGACAGCACCTAAGTCAGTCTTTTTCTCCCTCTTTGCCACATCATAGAGAACAGTGTTCCGTATGCATTTCCTCCTTCCTTAGCCCTGTTACAATCAGCCATGACCAAGTCTGGTCCGTAACCCAAAGGCACCGCACCCAAGAAGATTTTGCTTTTGCTGGGAACTGGAGAGGGTCTCTTTCTCTACTAATTTGGTTCATAGGTTTCCGAATTTCAGAAACTCTGATTTTGAGTCAAAAGACTTTAGTTCCACCTTTAGATAAATAAAACTAGAAGAGACATTATAATGTTGGCATTGGATAAAGCCTTAAAATGTAGAATGCTTGTGTTAGAAGAGATCTTCGCAAAGAATAGGAAACAGGTTGAGAAGCAGGTAATGGTTAAACAAATTGTGGTATAGGGACATAGTGTAACATGACTATACTGGCAGAAATGTTGAATATGGAGAAACACGAGAAAACTTATATGAACTGATCCATAGTAAAGTAAATATACCTAGGAACACAACATATGCAATTAAAGCAAGGATGATATCAAAGAACAGTTACAATAGCAAATTGAAAATGAACATTGTAATTACAGTGACTAAGCTTAGACCTAAAGAAGAGTTAAGAAAATGAATCTCTTCTATTTGCAGAGGTGGGGAACCATGTATGTAACATTACATATAAAGCCAGTCAAGGACCACAGGATCACTGATTTAGGAGCTGGAAAGCATTTCAGAGGACATCATGTCTAATCCCCTGTTTTACAGATTAAGAAAAGTAAAGCTCATATCGATAATGAGCATCAAACATGGCATTTGAACCCGTACATTTGCATGTACAATGCTCTTTGCTTCTCAGAACTACTTTTTTCTTTCGTTTTTCAACCTTTGTTGCAAGGGATGACTTAATGGGTAAGCAACCAGGGAAGGAAGGAATTCAGAAATGAAGATGTAAAAAAAGTCGCTAAAATAAGATTCTTTTAGCAAACCAGAGCTAGGATCTGAACGCAAGTCCTCTCAAGTCAGATGCCATGCTCTTTTCCACTAGTGGCCTCTCCACCTCCCCCGGCCTCACCCAGCTAGTTAGTGACAGAGTGGGACTCTGAGCGACAATGTGGAGAGCAAGCTGGAGCAGTCTATCATTCAAGATCCCTTTGTTTTTCACTCCAAGAAGACTCATCATTAAATGCACTCTTTTGATATTCACGTAGGTGGTAAAATGTGGGTTTGTTTAAAATGTGCTCTAATGTGTAAGCAATTGCTGAGGCAAATGTGAAAGAAGGGAAAGAAAGCTCCTTGTACAATTGATTTCAATACTACAAAGAAAAGCTGGGCTTTCCACTTAAAAAATAAAATGTGGCAAAACTGACAAGATAAGGGACCTAATAGAGGAGATGCTATGAGATAATTTGAAAACACACAAATATACCGAGATTCCAGTAGTGTTCATCTGACATAGTTATAAAGTAAGTGACGTTAATCAAGGACTTGAGCTTGAGAATGAGCTGTGGGTAGATATGTATCACTGCAGAAAGGATGCAATGAAAGGTGATTTATTTAAGTGTCCTATTTCCCAAATCAGAGACATGGCATCCTTTAGGCTCCTGCTTGAAGTGCAGTCTCTGGCCAAGCATTTATGAGGAACGATCTGTGCCTTAGCTGTTGATGCGGCATCATAAACTGCCTCTGTGGGGGCTGCAAAAATCTTCCTTTTTCTTTTTCTTTTCTTTTTTTTTTCTTTTTTTTTTTTTTGCTATCATGGTCAGATTCAGAGATACAAAGAATATATCTGACAGGTTTTGCTTACCATCCCAAACTCCGTTCCTATCCAGCCTTCAGACCACTCCCCAAATAATTTTCCTTTTCCTATATATCTGGCTATATCACTCATCTGCTCCACAAATTTAAGTTGCCTACAAAGTTAAGTTTGAGTTACTTTGCCTGAAATTCAAGCCTCTCCACAATCTGACATCACTTTACCTTTCAACATCCCTGTGATGTTATTAGTACAATAGAAAAAAATACCACTGCCTCCTCAGTGAGCAAGGAAGACAAGAGTTTTAATCCTACCATGGGAGCTTCCTAACTCTGTGACCCTGGGCAAGTCATTTAACTAATTCACTAAGCCTCAGTTTCCTCACCTGTAAAATGAGAGGGGGTGGACTTGAGGGCCTCTAAGTTCTAAATCTATGATTTTAGGATTAATCAGAAAGCATTATTAATCACCTACATACCCGGCAGGCACTGTGATGGGTTTTAGGCATACAAAGATCAAAGTGAAAATAATCTCTTTCCTCAAGTATCTTGCAATCCAGCCAAACATCCACTGCCTCTATGCTTCAAACAAATGGGAATACTTCCTATCTGCCCCCAATACATAGCTTGCTTTTCCTGTGTCCTTGCCCTTGCTTATACCATTGCCAATCTCTGAAATTGTTTTCCTTCACCTTTTCACCTGTAGAATTCTTGCCTAAACCACAGTTCCAACTACAGAAATTGGACATAGTAAGTATTTCATCATTTTGTTGAATTGAACAGGCAGATGATATCAAAATGCCACCCACGTTCATACATAGCTATTTGCCTCCTTTAAAAATAAAATCGATTTCATTTTTATGATGATCTCTGTTTGCCAAGACCAACACCTTCCAATTCTCTTCTTGAACATAGTCTTCATAATCATAGTTTTAGAGATGGAAGGGACTAAAGGATTGGGGGGGGGACCTCTGCATGTTAATTGGCAGCAAGGAAGGTGCCTATGGAGAAATTAAAGACTGGGGGGCAGGGAGAGGATAGAAAGAGCAAACTCCCAGAGGAGATGGGAGGGGATGAAGCCAAGAGCACAAATAGTGGTACTGCTCTTGACAAAGCAAGGATGAAAACTATCTCTTTTTTAGAAGCTATTGCAAGAAGAGGAAAAAAAGAGGACTGATATAAAGAGGTGTGTGTGTATAGATAGATAGATAGATAGATAGATAGATAGATAGATAGATAGATAGATAAGAGTAAAAGAAGAAAAAGAGAGCTGATATAAAGAGGTGTGTGTATGTACATAGACATATATGTGTGGATAGACAGACAGACAGACAGATAGACAGTTGATAGATAGATAGATAGATAGATAGATAGATAGATAGATGATAGAGTAAAACAAGAAGATGACTGACAGAGAGGTGTGTATGTACAAATAGATGAGAGATAGATACATAGTTAGATAGATGTTGGAACAAAACAAGAAAAAAGAGGGCTAATATATAGAGATGTATATATGTACACACACATATATACATATATGTCTATTGTATAGATAAATGATAAAGAATCAGAAGCTGAACAAAAGAAGAAAAATTAGGGATGATATAGAGGTGTGTGTGCATGCACACATACATATATCTATATACACCTATAAATGTATGTATATATGTGTGTATACATATATGCATGTATATATACACCTATATACATATAGGTATACATGTATATAGTCAGAAGTTGGAACAAAAGAAAAATGATGGATGATATACATACACACATATATGAGAAGGAAAAATTAGAGATTATATAGGAATATATATTACATGCATAAACTCAAATATGTATATAGGCACAAATATGGGTGTGAACAGAAATGTACTTCCCCACATACATAAATGAATCTGTGGCTTCTTCAATGTGACTATTTTATCTAATGATACAGATTGAAACTCTTTAATACCTCATCATTCTATGAAACTCTTGTTTGTATCCTCCCGTAAGTTCAATACAGGGCATTCACCCAATGGATCAGAGGCTTTTCTGTCTTTCTCTTAACTTCAGAAAGATGCTGGTGGACCAAGCTAGTTGCCCATTGGTCATCCCTGGTTCTTGCCATCTGACTTGCCTATCTTATTTTTTTGATCATTCATTTCTTTGATGGCATCCACTGATGGCTGGTTGGCATTTTAAGCCACTCACTATTGGGTCTCATCTGCCATTTCAGGCTTATTCCTATTACTCTCCTTCATACACTCAAAAACCCAACGAAATGGGTTATCTTGCTATCCCTCAAACATCTCCCATCTCCAGTCTTATTCACATGTTACCCCCCCCCCCCCATTCCTGGAATATACTATCCATTCATTTTGGTCTCTTAAGGTTCCTAATTTCCTTTTAAACTCAAATGGCACTTTCTAAATAAGGATTTTCCTAATCTTTCCTTCCATCTCTCTACCTCCTGGTGCCTCTGTCCCTAAATTAATTTGTATTGATTTGTACATAGTTTCTATGTATTTATAAAAATTGGACTCAAGGCTGACTGCACTTTGTACTTGCTGCTCAGTCTGATTTCAATTCCACAGAACAAGAGACCTCCATGGTGTCCCATTCTCCCTCCTCCCTCTGCCACTGCTGTCTGCTTTCTCATGTATACTATCTCCCCCTTGAGATTACAAGATTCTTGAGGGCAAGGACTGTTTTTCTTTTAATTAATTATATCCCTAGAGCTTAGCACAATGCCTGGTACATAGTAATCACTTAATAAATGTTTGGATTTAATATAAGGAGAGATGAGGCTTCCAATAAATCAATCAAAAACCACTTACTAAACCCCAACTATGCGCCAGGTATTATGCCACCAACCAAGGATACAAAGATAAAGTGAAAGAGTTCCTGTCCTCACAGACCTTACAATCTAATGGAGAAAACAACATAGACAAACAGATAGATAGATAGATAGATAGATAGATAGATAGATAGATAGATAGATAGATAGATAGATAATAAATGGATAGATAGATTGATAGACACAATACACACAGAATGAATAAACATAATTCGAGGAAGGGACACATTTGTAATTGGGATGAACAAGAGAGCTTCATATCAAAGAAAACATCCTTTAAGCTGAATCCTGAAGGAAGCTAGGAATTCCAAAAAGAGGAGGTAAGGAGAAAGAGCATTTCAGGCATGGACAAAACCAGTGAAATAGTGTAAGGACAGAAAATGGACTGTTGTGTGTGGGAAACATTAAGTGGCCCAGAATGGTCATACCATAGAGTATATGAAAAGGAGCAAGGTAGAGTAAAGTCAGAAAGGAATAGGTTGTGAAGGGATTTAAATGTCTATCAAAGGAGTTTATGGAGAGTACTGTAAAAGGGGGAGACTTGATCAGAGTTGCTCTTTAGGGAAATAGATTAGGTAGATTAATATGGTTTAGGGTGGAATAAACCTTGAAGCATGACAACTAATTTGAAAATTTACAATAGTCCAGGTGAGCAATAATGAGGACTTGAACAAAAGTGATGACTGTGAATAGAGAGGAAGGGAGGCATGCAAAGGATGATGCTCAGATGGAAGTGACAGGATAGTATAAATGGGCACTTGTTAGGTAAAGACTAGATAAAATGGTCTATCAAATGCCTTCCCAGTCTGCACTTCAGAGATTATGGAGCACATTTAGAAAATTATATAATGCTTTCATTTATCCCAAGCTGCCTTCCACCACAGTCATTCATACATACATACATACATGCATGCATACATGCATACTTACATACTTACATACACATGGACATGTGTATACTCACATATATACATACACTTATATGTATGTATATATATACACAGATGTAACACTAATGTTCTCTTAGTGTTGCCTGATTGCTACAAATCACGGAATATTATAACTTAAGTAAAGTTAAAGCTAAAAGTGACCTAGAGATCACCAGACTCTATAGGTTGTGACCAATGATGCCTTACATAAAAGAGTAAAAGACAAAAGGAAGTCTGTCTAAGGAAAAAAGATAAAAGTATCCAGGGAACTGGTCTTCTAAAGAAGATGTTCCCCAAAGACGTGAGTGCAAAGGGTTGCATGAGTAGAGATGTACATCGATGAAATGAGTATACACCATCCAAAGGTCATGTATCCTTCAAGGTTCCAAAGTAAATAGAATTCTTGAATTGAAGTAACATCAAAAAGTAAGAGACCTTAGAGATTATCTAGTAAAATTCTTTTATCCTGTAGATGAGGAAACTGAATCTCATGGAAGAGAAGACACTGGCCCAATGAATCTTAAATGTCAACTTTATTTTTAGTCTTATATATTATGCAGTAGAAGCTAACTGAGCAACTGTACATATGGAAGGATGGCCCAGCAGTTGGGAAGGTAGACCATTGTACACTGAAAAGAACATAGCTATGACCAGGTAAGATCCCTATCTTCAAAGAAGTTAAATTCTAATAGGTGAGACAAGGCAGTCATGTCAATACATGAAATTAGAAAATTTTTAGACAAAAAAAAACACACACACACAGATTGGTAAATTATTTTTATGATGAATTATTTATGGAGGAATTAATTGAAGATGAAGACATTGTGGTTAGATGAGCATATGACCATTTCAGGAGGTCTAAACTCCAAATTCCACCACTGTCTTTGAGTAGCTGTTGGAACTGCAGATGTCATTTCACTTCTAGGGAAAGGAAGCAGGGTCGGAAAAATAAGTTTCTTCCCTATGAAATACAGGAGTTGGACTGGGTGAGTTTTCTTCTATCTCTTCTGACTCCAATTCAAAAACTAAATGTTGTAACATCCCTGAGAAATTTTATATTCTATATTTTAAGATACCTTTCAACTCAAATTTTCTGTTCTGTGTTCCAAGGCCCATTAGAGCTAAATCAGTCAGCAAGCATTTATTATGCTCAAATAGTATATAGTCTATAAACCTGTGTAACCAAGAATAGAAGAAATGCAGGAAAATGGGGGAAAAACCTTTCATAGACAATCTCTCAGAGAGAATTTGATTGGGATGGAATATTGCAGTGGTGATGAACTTGTTGATTTAGAAAAACATGGAAAGACTTGAACTCATAAAGGAAGATGCTATCTACCTTCACAGAAACAAATGACAAGTAGAAATAAGCATAGTACAGTCCTAAGTATATGTGTGTGTATGTTTATGTATATATGTGTGCATGCTTACCGATATCTATATCTATATCTATATCCATATTTAACTGCAGCCTTCTTTGGGGGAAGGGGGAAATAGAGTAAAAAATGCACAGCAGAGAACAAAAGAAAACCTACCAGGAAGCAAAGAAAAGCTGGACAGCTTCGAAAGCAATGTGTAGTGTTTATTACATATGTTTTCTTGAAATGGAAATTTATTGCTTTATATTGAATCCTGTCTTCTATTCTGTTGTGTACATGGCAATGTTTTTTTTTCTTTCTTATTTTGTATTTGTTTTAAAATAAATTTGAAAATTGAAAAGCAAACCCCCTAAAAGTAGATGTTCTGTGTTCTAAGGTCCCTTCGATATTCTCTATTTTACATTGAACATCCCCTATAGTTTTGACATCCTATTTTTTTGTGCTAAGGGCTTTATAATTCTGAGATTCCATTGTCTATATTCAACAGTTTCTTTATTCAATGTTCTATGTATTAAGGGATCTCCCAGCTCTGGCATCCTAAGATTTGTTTTCTTTCTCCTAAGTTTTTTTATAGCTTTGACATTCTGTATCTTATTCTCTAAGCTCCTTCCCGTTCACACATTCTATATTTTGTCTGTTGAGGTCCCTTCTACCTC
Source organism: Notamacropus eugenii (assembly GCF_028372415.1). Lineage (NCBI taxonomy): Eukaryota > Metazoa > Chordata > Mammalia > Diprotodontia > Macropodidae > Notamacropus > Notamacropus eugenii. Next base: position 21,510,274 of record NC_092877.1, on the reverse strand, counting down.
TAAAGTTCCATGATTCCATGTAATCAGCCAGAAAAGATTACAAATTGTAAAATCACTCCTTTTGCAAAGCAACCAGTTCTCAGAGCTAAGGAATAGCCAGTGTTCCCCTCACCTTCTCTGAAGTGAGCATCCAGCATATCTTCCAAGACTGCCAAGAAAGCTTTTGTATAAGTATGACCAAATTGCTACCACTTTGACATTCCCCATGTTGGGCTCTATCTGCTTAAACTCCAAAACCCTGCAAAATGCCAGAACTTCATGAATATTTTTTTGGCAGTAGATATGTTTGTATGGGAAAGAATGGCAACTAAAAGTATCAGATTCAACTGGGTGACTGGAACTCTATCATGAGAGCTCATTTCACAGCACTTGACTTAGAGCAGCAGGAGCTTAATTCTGCAATCACAATTTAAACAAAGTTCCTGACAGCACAGCCTGCTCTGTAGCATGTAAACAGGATTAGGGAAAGAGCCCTTTGTGGAAGGAAAGAAGGGAGGGAGGAAGGAAGTGAGAGAGGGAGAGAGGGAGGAAAGGTAAAATGAAAAGAGGGAGGGGAGAAGGAAGAGGGAGAGGAGGAGGAAGGGGAGGGAAAGAAAGAAGAAGGGAATGAGCTAAAGAAAGAGAGAAGAAGGAAGGAAGGAAGGAAGGAAGGAAGGAAGGAAGGAAGGAAGGAAGGAAGGAAGGAAGGAAGGAAGGAAGGAAGGAAGGAAAGAAGGAAAGAAGGAAGGAAGGAAGGGAGGGAGGGAGGGAGGGAGGGAGAGAGGGAGGTATGGAGGGATAGAAGGAGGGAAGGTGGGAGGGAGGAAGAAGGCTAATTATTTAACACATTACCTAAGATAGAGAGTTTTCACTTGCAGTGATGACTTTTTTCAGAGCTTCAACTAGGAATTCTGGTTTAGGGGCAAACTCAGTTAATTGAGGTTAGGTAGTGTACCAGGAAGACAGTAGAGGTATAGCTAGACTGGGTAAGAGGCACTCTGTCCCCTACAACGTCCATCTTTAGCCCTTATAAAAAAGAACATTCTTGATCCCCTAAACCCCTAATCCTTAGAACAAGGGTAAAAGGGTTGGCAAGATGGAAAGAAGAGAGGTGGCAAGTCACAGAAGCTGAGCAAGACTTTTCTTGATGACAGTACGAAAAGTAGAACTGAATGGTTTGGGAGACATGGGCCATGGAAATAAACTCTTACCTTCTATGTCAATGTCCTGCAATAAAGCTTTAAGGAATCCTGCCATAGGTAGAATTCTGGACTGTATTCCAATCCATTTAGGATTTAAGTGTCTACTATGTGTTGGACTCTGGGCATACAAAGCCAAAATTGAAAACAATGTCCCTTGTCCTCAGGGAGCTTATTTTCTCACATATTAATGGGATACTAGGAGGCCAAAAATAACCTTACACATACCCACGTGTGTATGTCACAAACCCACTAGAAAAGTAGTACAAGGATTTTATTGCTGTCCCTGTTCATAGATGAGGAAACATAGTTGCAGAGAAGTAAAATTGTGAGAAAGAGATGGGGGAGGGAGGAAAGGAGGAAGGCAGGGAGGGAGGCAGAGAGAGAGAGACAGAGAGACATTGAAAGAAAAAAAATGTCATGATGAGAGTGGCATCTCAGCTGTGCCTTGAAGGAAGGTTGAGATTCTACAAGGTAGAGATGAGGAGGGAGAACATGCCTGTTGGACTTGATAACATACTGCAGCCTATTTAACTTATACTTACCATATGTTGTCTTGTGGTCCTTTGGGACACCTTCAATGCGGATATTTTCTGATGTCATAGCATTCCATATTTTATAGCCAAATAGCATCATTATGAGAGTGTTAATCTTAAGAAGGTACACCTTGATAGCAACAATTTCCTCAGGATCACTGAAAACAATGTTCACTTTCCCAAATCATACCAAGCCCAATCGTCTACTCCTATCCTAGTCTTTACACAGCTCATTTTCCTTCTAGATATCTAACTGTATCTGTTTAGCAATCTATCTAACCGTCTATCCATCCATTCATCCATCCATCCATTTATCCATCTGTTATATACATATATATATATATCCATCTCTCATCTATCTCTATATCTCTCTATCTACTTATCTAGCTCTCCATTCATACATTCATCATCTAGCGTATGTTTTTCTATCTATCCATGTGTTACTCTACCTACTTATCTATCCATCCATCCACTAGATATTCTTTACCCTCTTGAATATTCTAGTGAATATGGAACACGCTTTGGATGACAAAAGGGCAGTGTCCAAAGTCACCCACAAAAGTCCTTCATTGATATGTCATGATAATTAAAAAGGTTCTACAGAGTGATTCCAATAGCCCACAATCTATGAAAGAATATACCAAGCCATAAAACTTTGGAGCATGTTCTTGACCAAAGAGTGTGTCTTTTGTCCGCGAACAGACTAGCTAAGTGAGGAGAGGTTCGCCATGAGCAGATTAGCTGTCAGGAGATAAATTACCTTGTTTAGTGAGCAGTGAAAGAGAGAAAAAACCAATGACTGCCATTCCTATTTGGGGTCTTTCCATTTCAATAATTAATCATGACAAGGTGAAGTGGAAGGGGGAAAGAGGATGTTTGTGAGAGTCCTCAAGTTAGATAATCTATAAGCATTAATCTAACTTTGAGTAAAATACTTGTATGGCAAAAAAATTATAGCTTTGGAGAATCTGAATTACATCAATAGTGAAGTCATAGATTTAGAAATGTAAAGCACTCAGAGGTCAAGTAGTACGCCTTATCTTAGAGATGCCAGAAACATCGCAGCTCACCCTAATATTAAATGGAACAGCTGGGTGATCCTGGGCAAGTCATTTAACCCTGTTGTCCTCTATTAAAAAATAAGCTAAAGCAAGAAATGGCAAGCCATTCTAGTATCTTTGCCAAAAAATCCAAAAATGTGGTCACAGAGAGTTGGACATGACTTAAATGATTGAACAATAACAATAAAAATGATGGAGATATGAAAAATAGAAGCATGGATTAAAAGATATTCAGCCCTATATCCTTGGTTATTGAATCCAGCAAGATTTGCACTTTGCCATGCTATCTGGCATGCTCTGTGATTCTCCTCTGACATACTATCTTCAAAGGAAACTATGGCTAAGATCAATAGAAAGCCAGCTTACAAGTTCTCCTCATAGAGGCAAACAAAGGAGTTGAAGGCTTTGCTTTCACTGGGTGCCTAAAGACAATGAGAAACTACATTTTATAAGAAATTTGGTGACTTATATGGTATATTAACAATGAGATAATTGTAAAGTGCTTAGCCTAGTGCCTGGAACACAGTAGGAACTACAAAAATACTGTTATTAATTATTTTTATTATCCAGACATTATAATGCAACAGACCACTATGAAGCTAACATAGCCTACACACCAATAACATTTGTTTCAGGGAATGAACAATCAAGCAATTAATTAATTAGCAATGGTTTTTAAACATCTGCTATGTCACAGAAACTGTCCTCAAGGCTAGAGGTATAAGCAAAAAAAGTGGAAAAAATTTCTACCCACAATGAAGAAATGGAGAAATTCAATGAGTGCCCTGGCAAGATAATTCAGTAGGAAGGAAGACTGTCAACATCAGGTTGAAGAACATGATACAAGATCAATTTTCCTTCAATCTAAGCGTTTAGTGTCATCACAGGGGAATTTCACTAGTAAGGATTGGTGTGTTGGGATTAGCCTTAAGACTGGGCACTGGGTTCCTTGCTCTTCTATGTCATATTCTACTTGATTTATTAGGCTAATTATGAATTAGGATTTATGCTCTCGGAGATGAAACCATTCCCTCCAACGATAAAATTGCCACTTATCCATGCCTATGCATTCTCTTCTTCATGTTCTCTTGTAATGGAGTATGGGGTTCTCAGCATGTTGGGAGCCATTCTCTTTGTTATTTTTTTTTGTTTTTGTTTTTTTTTTTTTTATGATGCATATTAACGCAGCTTGTGGACTATAAATAGGTTAGAACTCCCTCTCACTTCATGAGTGGCCTGTTTGTTTTCTTTTCTTTTTTTTTTTTTTGTTTTTTCACCTGGACATGTATCTCTGTGATAGTCTCATTTCTGCAATTCCAACAAAAATTCACATTTCTACCACTTTTGTGAAAACATTCTGTTTCCTTCTAAGTTGGGGCCAATTATTTTGTACAACTTCTCTTTTCATTTGAGCTATCCAGGCAGCTTAAATATCATTATCCTGCAAATGAGCTATTTTTCTGTGATCCTTGTTTAACCTGGGTATAGGGGATTGGCTCCAATGCAGAAAATGTACTTTTGTTAGTAGTAAATCTTGTGGAGGAAGTCTTACACATCTGTCACATTTGATCATGTCAGAGACCCTATTCCTTCCTCATTACAGAAGACCTTCAATCTCTCTGTGTTAATCACTGCAGGATAGGGCATCTGCATGTGTGAGGTTCAGTCCTGTTAGTTAACCATAATTCATAACTGCCTAGCACATGGATCCATTTCTATCTGATATTATTCACCTTAGCACTCATTACCATATAAATCAACGGATTGGTATCATACATGCAAACATGCATACATAATACATATTTGCATAATAAGGCATGTATACATATACATAATGTACACACATACATACATAAACATATGCACGTATATACATGTATGTGTATATATGTGTGCATATATACACACACATACATATAGAGATATATAGATGCAGATAGAGATATAAAGATAAAGACAGAGATAGATATTCTACACATTGAATTTAGAGCTAGAAGGAACCTCAGCAGTCCAACACATTCTCAAAGATCACACAGGTAGTAAGTGATAGATTTGAGATTCAAACCTAAGTCTTCTGATTCCAGATCCAGTGAGCTCTCTATGGTACCATTCTGTCTCATCAAACTTCTTTTCTTAATTTCATTATTATGAACACAGCAGTCATAAGCGAATACAATATTTCAATATACAAGGAGTAAGAAAGAGAATTTTAATACTCATCATCCATCTTGAAATGAAATGCTTTATCAGAGCAAGAGTTCCTATTTATGAATAGAATATCTTACCAGGTTATAAAGCATCCACATCTCCCATAACCAAACACTTTCCTTTAGAAGTTTACACCCAAAGTTGAGTTCAATCATGCTCCCATTTGGATAAATTGTATTAGACAAAACTTGTTTTTACCATTCTCATCATTTCTCACTTGATTAAGTTCAACTGGATAAACATTATTAAGCACCAACTACATGCTATACAATGTGCCAGTTAGCAGAGATACAAAGACAAGAATGAAATGACCTCTTCTTTCAAGGACATTACATGCTACTGGGGATGTCACTTTCCACACTATTTCATTCACAAGTGTACTAGCAAACAAACCCCCTGACAATGATCAAAGCAACCCATGATTACACTCTGAGACCTCATGAAGAACATCTAGCAGGACTATGACACCTAGCTGCCATGCATTTTCTCTCTGCTTTGACTCTGATACACACCCCCCACACCAGGTTGCCATAAGCAGCTAATCACCACCAAAGCCTGCATTCATTCTTCTCGCTCTCCTGTTCTTAGCACAGTAGCTAGACTACACAGTAGCCTCTTAAGAAATGTTTATTGATTCACTGCTAAAACATATATTCACTATATTCACAGCCTTCCTTTCAAAGATCAAATAATCACTATACTCTGACTAGCAGCATTTGATACATGCACCAGGTTTTGCCCTATCTCCTGACCCTTTCTTAGCATAACATCAGGCCTTTTAAAATTACGTGAGTAGGACATAAGGCTAGTTTATGTTCTGGGGGCCATGCCTACTGTTCCTTTCCATTAATCCCAAGTCTTTCACCTAATGATCTCAAAGAGGTCCCTCAACACAGACACGTGGGGAAGGGTTGTAGTTGTTGTCATTCAGTTGCTTCAGTCATGCCCAATTTTTTGTGACCGCATTTAAGGTTTTCTTGGCAAACATACTATAGTGGTTTGCCATTTCCTTCTCCAATTCATTTTACAGATGAAGCAACTGAGGTAAAGTTAAGTGATTTGCCCAGGGTAACACACTAGTAAGCATCTGAGGTCAAATCTGAACTCAGGTCTTCTGACTTTAAATCCAGCACTCTACCCATTTTGTCACCTCTCTCCCCTGTGTAACTCTGTTACTACCCACTAAACTTAATATATACCTGTAACAGCAAGGAACCCAGCATACACAAAAGGGTCTGCTATACAGGTTCTTAGATCTGTTTTTCTAAAAGGAAAACAACTTTTGATGGGCCAATAATCTACTTTAATCAATCACATATATCGTTCACTTAGTTCAGGGGAAAAAGTTAGCACACTGAACTTCAGAGAAAATACAAACAGAAATTACAAGCAGAAATTACAAAAGGAAAGACCAACAGACAGGACTTCCAACTGTCTGACTGTAAGCAATACATACATCACAGATCAACAGACGTATCCAACTCTCTGACAGTATATACAGAGTTACCAGAGAGAGAAGCACCAACATCTGTGTTTTCAAAGCTGGGGGAGGGGATGGAGGGGGACTCCTTAGAGGCTACCAAAGTTTCATCTGGCCAAACACTTCCAATGAGTAAGCCCCAAAACAAAGCCTCACCAAAGAGTATATACAGATTTTTCAGAGCCAGAGTGCATCGCAACCCTGGAGAACCAGTGCCTCATTAGAAATTAGCAAAAGGTGTGGTCCTTTGGACCAAACAAATCTCCCCTAATCAAACTTCCCTTAATGGGAAGGCCCATTAATAGGTGGGGAAGATCTTTAACTCTCATATTTAATATTACAATGCCCTTCCAAATAGTATACATAACAAAAGTTCAATTTCAGTATCTTTTCTCTTTATCTCTTTTCTGTTCTCTTTTCAATATTACCATATGTATATTTATTATTGTTTGCATCTATAATAATAAAGAACAAAGAAAAAAAAGAAAGACAAATATGTAATTTCTGAGAAGTAAGATGAAAGAATAACAGGTTTAGATTGGTGAGAGACCTCCAGAAGTCATTAAGTTCAACTGCCTCATTTTATAAAGGAAGAGAAATGAAGGAATTTAATAAAATCATACAGGTAGGAAGTGTAAGAGCTAAAATTTGAACACAGGTCTTCTGACTCCTAGTTTCTATCATTAGAGTCATTGAAATTATTTGCTACCCTTCTCAGGACTCCCTCCTCCCACCCCATCTCCACATACACACACATCGAGGAATAGGACACACAGATATGAGAAGGGAATCTTCCAGCAAAACTGGTAACACCTCAACTACTCTGCTACTTCTACTCCATAGCATCTCAATCTTAATTCAGGAGTCTCCAACAGGTAAATATTGCAGGATATTGGCAGCCATCACATTCCTTATACAAAATTACTCCCAAGAAATCCTGGCTGACATCCATTGGTAATTCAAAGGTTTACTTGTCTCAACCAAAGCCAACACCAGTGCACATGAGAGGCAGTTTAATTAGGTGCTTGAACACTTGGTCACATTCCAGTGATCAACAACAAGACCAAATCCATTCACTGCCTGGGGAACCATTGCTGAATTCCCTTCTTACCCTTCTGTTTGGGACTTTTGTCTCACAATATCCCTATGAACCAGATGGGCTTTTCACAGAACTTCCATAGCAATCAGTAGGCCCCAGAGATAGCTTCAGTTCATGATAGCTCCTTAAATGTAGACAGGAAGTAAGCTTGTCTATCTTCTCAGGATCAGAGTTCACAATCTATGATGATACTATAATACCCATATTTTAATATATGTTCAACAAAATAGAGCTATCAATAGACATCTTTTATCCAATTGTTTCCAACTTATATAACACCTTCAGAAATCATTTTATTTTATTCTTGCTCCAAGTCTTTTCAAGTACAATAGAGTCATCCAGGAACACTACCATTTCTAGATATGGATTGTAAAGAAATAATGTGGTTTTAGAAAAGAATTCTGGACTTGAAATCTAGAGAGCCAGAGTGGAAAACACCTTAGAAGTCATCTAGAACAAACCTTAATTTTACAGATGAGTAAACTGAAGCCCAAAGAGATGGCACTTATCCAGGGTCACACAACTAGCAAGTTGCAGGGACAAGGTACAAAGTTTATAACTGGAAGTGACCTTAAAGATGATCTATTCAAATTTGACCATTTTACCAATGAGGAAACCAAAGTCCATTAGACTATGAGCTCATCGAAAGCAAGGATAATCTTTTGTATTCCGAGAACTTAGCATAGAGAACATAGTAAGCACTTAATAAATGTCTATCTATTGACTGCCAGACTGAAGTCTAGAAAAGTGAAGTCACTTGCCTCAAATCACACATGTAATAAGTAACAGGACAGATATTTGAAGACAGGCCCTCTGACTCCTTCTGTGCCACCAAAGGTTTGAATCTCACTTCCAGCATATACTGGCTAGGTCATCATAAGTAAATAACTTAACCCAGCTGAGCCTGCTTCTCATCTGCAAAAGATGAATAATACCATATAATACATCATCACCGCCACCATTGGGATATGATTATCATGATAGATTGGTATGTCATAGACTGAGACATCAATGGGATCTCACAAGCCATGTAACTCATGACCCCATCCCATGTTGTAGATGAGAAAACTGAGACACAGGGAATTCAAACATTATGTCCAAGGTCACATAGGTTAAGTCAGAGGTAGCATGTGAGCTCAGGTCCTCTGACTCAAGAGACAGTGTTATTTCCACTGAATCATGCTGTCTTACTTGGGGATTCTTTACCATCACCAACACCACTACCATGAAAAAGTGAAAACAATCCCTTCCCCCAAGGGTCTTACATTTTAATGGTTGGGAAGACAATATATAAAAATGAAGCTGGAAAGGTAATGGTGATAAAGATATCTGGTGCAGGGGGATGGTAGAGAACTTAGGAAAGCAGCCTTGGGAAAAACAAGACAAGGCTTACCTAGATGAACTCCTTAAATGGAGATTCTGAGAGGAGTTATTCAATCAGAGGGAGAAACTGCAGTAAAAAGGGGGCTTTCAAGCAGTAAATTCCAAAGCTGATGGGAAACTTCAGGATGAAGAGCTGTGGCATGATAGAGGAAGTTGGGAGGATAGCCCAAAGAGGAATGGAGCTTCTATTTACACAATACTTTGTGCTTTTCAAGGACCTTCAACATGGGAGGTAATTTAATATTATAGAAAGGAGGGAATGCAGGTCTTGGACCCAAAGAACTTGAGTTCAAATCCTGACTTTTCTATTTACTATCTTTGTGACCTTGGGCAAAGTCACTTAAACTCTATGGCATTCAATTTCTTTCTTGGTAAAATGAAGGGATTGGACTAAATAGCTTCTAGCGTCCCTTCCAGCACTAAATCAAGGAAATTATTGAATTATATCATCTATCAAACACTCCAGTGTGATAAAGATATGGAAACTACAACCTGGAGTGAACATATAACTTGACCAAGGTCACACGGATAGAAAAATGCCAGAATCAGGCTTTGAACCTATGTCTAGCTAGTTAATGATGGAAGTAGGACAAAAACCAATGCCATTCAACACTGGCTCCAGTGTGCCTTTCCTACCACCCAGAAGCATCATAAGTTCCTTAAAGACATAAGATATCATATCTCTGTGGCTATAGCATCATCAAAGAGTATTTTGTATATAATTGGCATTTAGTAAATATTTAGACTGAACAGGATTAAATTGAATCTCAGGAGTAGGATTTTGGGAGGAAGAGAGAAGACAGGAACAAGCAGAGGGTGTTTGAGTTCAGTGACCTGTAGAATATCCAGATACTCTGGATTTCTATTAAAATAGTGTAACTGAAAAATGCTAAAGTCAAATATGTCTGTGGTATAGGTGGAAAACAAAGTATCCTATCATCGAAAGGCTTGTTCTTAAAAAAATGAAATAAAATTCTTTGCATTTCTGTTGTTAATAATAACCAACATTTATATGATACTTCTGGGCCTACATCACACTTCAGATGTAATATCTCACTGGAGCTCCTTAAAAACTCTGTGAGTTAAGAACTGCTTTAGCTTTGATTGTAACCAAATGAGGAAACTGAGTCCCAATAAAGGTGAATGACTTGCCCAAGGCTTAAACAATTGGTAAGGATGTAAGGTAGGATTCAAACCTAGATATTCTTGACTTTCAATGCCAGGTAACTTGTTCTACTGTCGTTTATTTGCCACCACCACTATCACCCATCCTCCAAGAAGAATGCAATCTCTTTAACCCTCTTTAATAGGGTTGTTCCTTAACCTTTGTAACACCAGCCCTTAAGGGCAAAGATTGGGTATTTGGGTTTTGTGCCTTGAATGTTTTATAGTTAGTTGGTAGTGATTGCTTGGTTGTGTTTTGGTGCTATTGATTTCATTGATCAATGGTGAAGAAATTCCTCCCACAGATAAAGATCAATAACTATTATGAAATTTATAATTCTAGAGAGTTCACTGGGAATACCAAAAAGTGAGAGCAGAGATAGAGAATAGTTTGAATTATGAAATTTGAATTCAGTCAAAGAGCCACACTTGAGGTTCTAGAGGGCCACATGTGGCCTTAAGACCTCAAGTTCTCCCCCCTGGGTTAGATGTTATTTGCCCAAGGTCACACAAACAGGGTGTGTCCGAATAGCAAATTGAATTTAATTCAATGGACAATTTTAATTATGAAATCAGCTTTAATTCCTTTAAACAGAAGAGTATATCTTTGTATTGACTTGTATTTTTTTTCTTATGAGCAGATATGTTGGAGTACATTAATAACATGACAACAGGAAGTAGTGAAATATTTTTTTCAAAGACCATTCCTATAGCTACAGAGACTTCAAATGTGAGAATGCCCCACTAAAAAGAAGAAAAGCTGGAAAGAAATGTCTCCCTTCTTCTTTTTAAAATGTTTTATTTATTAAAAGAATCTTGATGCAGCTGAACCTTCTTTGCAAAATGTTTATTTTTTATATCCCTGCCTGGAATCCAGAGAAGTGCTTTGATGAGTAGATCAAAGATGATTTGGTTTCTGTGGCAAGTACTAGTTTCAACTCTGGTTTGGAGCTCCTCTCTGCAAACATCTTTAGAGAATTCTAGTTCCAACTGCAGTACTTCCAGAGAGCAGCAAGAAAAGCGTTTGTTTTTGTTTGTCCATTTAGTCTGGCAAGGAAAACTTCTAGAGAGACTGGAAAGATTAGAGTAAAGTCATCCCCCACAATTAAGGGAATATTTAACAGAGATGGGGAAAATGGTGATCTTGGGAGGCCAGGGATGGAGGATATATTTTTCAGTTCAGTGTGGTCCTTCAAAAATATGTTGTTATGACTTGGGTCATTATAATTTTTACAGCTTGGCTCTGGACCTTTCTTTAAGCTCCACTTCAAGTTATAACACCTCCATGATTAATTCTTGAATCTATCAATTAATCAGTCAACTGGCCAACAGTACCTACTATGTCCTAAATAATGGAGATGTAAATTTTAAAAAGGAAAATAATTCCTACCTGCCAGGAGCTTATAGACCCTCAGAGCAGATAACATATACACACGTAGGTACATAAAAAATAATGCAAGATAGTTGGGGGATTAATTCACAAAAGATGGGAATTGTTATTACCACTTACAGATGAAGAAATGGAGAGGATTCCATGAGCTCATAGCTAGGCAGCCTCAAAAGCAGGAGTGAGTTCCAGGGCTCTTCTGATGATTGGTCCAATGTTCTTTCAACTACCCTGCCAGGTCTCTTTGCAACTATACAGTACTCTTCCATAGAGGTTAATGATTCCCTTATGCTTATCAGTTATGAATACAATGGTGGTACTGAGTGAGATTTTACTATAGTTTTAATTGTAGCAAAGATCTACTTCTAAATTCCTGACCACAGGGTCTAGAATAACCCAAAACAAGGTCAACTTTGCTATCAGTAAAAACTTAGAATCAATACAACTGAAGTACCATCTTGCTATTATAGGGAACTGGGTGGCACAGTGGAAGGAACATTCAGTCTGGAGTCAAGAAAACCTAAATTCAAATCTGACCACAGAAATTTTTTAGCTATGTGATCTTGGGCAAGTCATTGTCTCAATTTTGTCTGCATCCATTTCCTGAATTGTAAAACAGAGATAATCTTAGCACCAACATCCTGACTTGTGAAGATCAAGTGACATAAAATTTGCAAAATGCTTAACAGAGTGCCTGACACAGAGTAAATGCATAATAAATGTGGCATTTTTCAGCCATGTCTGGTTCTTGATGACCCCATTTGGGATTTTCTTTCTTTTTTGAATTAATCAATTTATTTTTAGTTTTCAACATTCATTTCCATAAGATTTTGAGTTCCAAATGTTCTCCTCATCTCTCCTCTCCTCCTACCCCCAAGACATTGTGAATTCTGATTACCCCTTGCCCCAATCTACCCTCCCTTCTATCACACCTCTCCTTCCCTTATTCCCATCTTCTCTCTTTTCTTGTGGGGCAAGATAGATTTCTATACACCATTACCTGTATTTCTTATTTCCCAATTGCATACAAAAACAATTCTCAACATTCGTTCTTAAAACTTTGAGTTCCAACTTCTCTCCCTTCCTCCCTCCCCACCCATCCCTACTGAGAAGGTAAGCAAATGAATATAGGCTATATATGTGTAGTTACACAAACGACTTCCAGAATAGTCATCTGGTGAAAAACTAACTATATTTCCTGCCATTCTATCCTTCCCTGCATTTATTCTGTTCTCTCCTTTGACCTTGTTCCTCCCCAAAAGTGTTTACTTCTAATTACTCTCTCTCCTCCTATTTGCCTTCCCTTCTATCATCCCCTCAACACCCCACTTATCCCCCTTTCCTCTACTTTTCTGCAGTTCAAAATAGACTTCCATATCAAATTGAGTATTCATGCTATTCCCTCCTTAAGCCAAATGTGATGAGAGTAAATTTCACTTTTTCCCCTCTCATCTCTCCCCTTTTCTCCTCCACTGAAAAAGCTTTTTCTTGCCTTTTTCATGAGAGATACTTTGCTCCATTCCATTTCTTCCTTTCTCCTCCCAATATATTCCTCTCTCATCCCTTATTTTTATTTTTTAGATATCATTCTTTTGTATTCAACTCACCTTGTGCCCTCTGTCTATACATACATACATACATATATATATATATATATATATATATATATATACACACATCATTCTTCCAACTACCCAAATACTGAGAAAAGTTTCAACAGTTACAAATATTATCTTTCCATGTAGGAATGTAAACAGTTCAACTTTAGTGAGTCCCTTATGATTTCTCTTTCCTGTTTATCTTTTCATGCTTCTTTTGATTCTTATGTTTGAAAGTCAAATTTTCTATTCAGTTCTGGTCTTTTCATCAAGAATGTTTGAAAGTCCTCTATTTCATTGAATAATCATTTTTCTCCCTGAAGTATTACACTCCATTTTGCTGGGTAGGTGATTCGTGGTTTTAATCCCAGTTCCTTTGACTTCTGGAATATCATATTCTAAACCTTTGATCCCTTAATGTAGAAGTTGCTAGACCTTGTGTTATCCTGATTGTATTTCCACAATACTCAAATTATTACTTTCTGGCTGCTTGCAATATTTTCTCCTTGACCTGGGAACCTTGGAATTTGGCTACAATATTCCTAAGAGTTTTTCTTTTCAGATGTCTTTTGGGAGGTGATCAGTGGATTCTTTAAATATTTATTTTATTCTCTGGTTCTAGAATACCAGGGAAATTTTCCTTGATAATTTCATGAAAGTTGATGTCTAGGCTTCTTTTTTGATCATGGCTTTCAGGTAGTCCCATAATTATTAAATTGTCTCTCCTGGATCTGTTTTCCAGCTCAGTTGTTTTTCCAATGAGATATTTCACTTTGTCTTCTACTTTTTCATTCTTTTGGTTTTGTTTTGTAATTTCTTGTTTTCTCATGAAGTCATTAACTTCCAACTGCTCCATTCTAATTTTTAAAGAACTACTTTCTTCAGTGATCTTTTGAACCTCCTTTTCCATTTGGCTAATTCTGCTTTTTAAAGCATTCTTTTCCTCATTGACTTTTTGAATCTCTTTTGCTATTTGGGTTAGTCTATTTTAAAGGTGCTATTTTCTTCAGCATTTTTTTAGTCTTCTTTAGCAGACTGTTGACTTACTTTTCATGATTTTCTTGCATTGCTCTCATTTCTCTTCTCTAATTTTCCTCCACCTCTCTTATTTGATTTTCAAAATCCTTTTTGAGTTCTTCCATGACCTGAGACTACTGGCATATTTTTTTGGAGGCTTTGGATGCAGAAGCCTTACCTTTTATGTCTTCCTCTGATGGTATGCATTGTTCTTCCTCATCCTGAAAGGATGGAAGAAAATACCTGTTCACCAAGAAAGCAACCTTCTGTAGCCTTATTTTTTTCCCCTTTTGGGGGCATTTTCCCAGCCTGTTACTTGAATTTTGAGTCCTTTGTCAAGTGGAGGGTATATTTTGGGAACCTGTAAGTTCTCACTTCCTCCAAGGTGGTATAATCAAGCCAAAGGAGTATACTCCTCTCCTGGCCTGCATTCTGGTCTGGGAGCAACCACAAATTTTTCTGCCCATGATCCTCTCCAGAGACTCCATCAGTTGTACCACACCACCAATCCTCCTCACCCCAGGGACTCCACTCAGGGTTGAGATCCAGATTAGCTGTGCAATTCTTTAAGCTGAGGGCTCCAAAAATGGACACTGTGCTGCAGTGGCTGCTGTTGCCCTGGGGCTGGCACTTGGCTCCAACCCTGCTCCCTTCTCACCCAGGTGAAAGAGCTTTCTTATTGCCCTTTGATACTTTGGCATTTGTGGTTGAGAAATCTGGGAACAGTAGCTGCTACCTGTTATTCCATGCCCTTAAGCCTGCTCCAGTCCTGCTTCTGCCACACCACATGGTCAAGGCTGGGCTGCCCTCTGCTATGAACCCAGTGCAATAGACCTTTCCTCTTGGCTTTCCAGGCTGTCTTGGGCTGGAAATCTCTTTCACTTTGTCATTTTATGGCTTCTGCTCTTCTAGAATTTGTTTAGAATCATTTTTACAGGTATTTTATGGGCTATGGGTGGAGAGCTAGAGCAGGTGCATCCTTCTACTCTGCCATCTTGGCTCTGTCCCTCCCCCCCATTTGGAATTTTCTTGGGTTACTGGTGTGGTTTGCCATTTCCTTATCCAGCTCATTTTACAGATGAGAAAACTGAGACAAAGAAGCAGGGTTAAGTGACTTACTCAGGGTCACGCAGCTACTAAATGTCTGAGGTTACCTTTGAACTCAGGTCTTCCTAACTCCAAACTGGGTGCTCTATCTGTTGCACAATTTAGCTACCCTAAAGAATATCATAAGATCAGGGTGAAGCACTCCACATAGAGAGGTGGAGAGTTAGGAGTTCCAAATGCTGCATACCCTGTTCAATGGCATCTCATTTGTTTGCTCAATTGTTTCTTTTTATTGTAAGAGAAGATTCTAAGGGAGAAAAAGAGCTTATTAGAAGTAGCAATCACAACAAAGTAGAGTGGGGGACATTTTTTTTTTAATCAGGAGAGGAAAAAGATGAATGTGATGGAAATAGGAACAAAGTTTAGATACTGAGTTTCAGAATTTCCATGTGGATATTATACATCTGGCATCTCACAGCTAGAGCTGGCAATCTTAACAACTTTGCCTCAAAGTCCTATGGGAGATTGTGATACGATGAAGCCTTATTGGCAGTAAAAACTGCACAGTCTGGCCGAAGTGAAATGAGAGTTGGGATATTGTCTGCTGGTGACAGTCTTAAGTTACAATCATAAGAAATGCAACCTATTCATAGAAACAAAGTTAGAGGTAAACCAAGTAGGCTGATGAGGCCAGATGCACTCTACAATTTCACGGCAGATAAAAGATAGTTGTAGGCAGCCCTGGAAGGGCATTTATGATTTACTAACCAGCGGCATTAGCTGATTGCTATATTTTGGATGAAATGCTTCTTTTTACCAGCGGAATTCACTTGGAGGAATGGAAAGGCCCTTAGGCAATCCATAACAATACCATTACTTATTTCATTAAAACCTAAATAACTCCTCAGTATGGACTCTCAACAATCACTTTCCTTCTCACATGCTTAATAAACTTGGACCCACAAAGTATTTAATGTGGCTACAACATGGATCTTTGGGGCTGGAAGGAAGCTAAGAGATGATTATATCCAATATTCTCATGGTGCAGGTGAGGAAACAGATTCACAGAGGGAAATGAGTGAATGATGCTAAGATCATAGACTTAGGGAACAGCTAGTCAGACTCCACATTACCTGTGATGCAGCTTTAGGGACCTGCTCAAAGACACATAAGACCTAAGTGTCAGGATTCTCTATGTGAGCCCGGGCCCTCGTGTTCCAAAGCAGACACTCGTTCCACTGTATCCAAGATTTAGAGCTTTCTGGATGATATAAAAATGACATTCCTATTTATATAATTCTTGAAAATTTGTGAAGTACTTGGCATATATTATCTCTTTTGATTCTTCTAACACCAGCATCATCTTTTACATAAAACTGTACTGATCCCCTCAACTGCTAGCAACATTCCTAGTCTCCTTGAATTTATTTTATATTAATTTAATTGTTTTCTTTTTTAAGTGAGTCTTTCTCTCTGAGCAGGATGGAAATTCAGAAACTACTCTGAAACCCAATTTCTGATCGGGTTAGGAGCTTTGATTTGCTCCATTTTCTGACCTGGGCACACTCGTTATGCAAGCTGCTACCCTAGAAATCCACACACACACACACACACACACACACACACACACACATCATTTTGGAGCCTAATAGTGCAGGCAGCTTAGCCCATGCATCTCAGAACTTCAGAGCTCAAGATATACATCAGCCTTAGTATCCCAGGAAACAAGGATTATAGGTGTGGCCGAACACACTCAGCAACTTGTTTAGATTAAATAGATAGATATAGATATGCTTTATCTTAACTGTTGAAATGTAAATAACCGGAAAGGAGTTTCATTTTTTGTACTGTTGAAAACTGGCATTGAATTGATGGTGTAGCCAGATGGCAGAGTGGATAGCTTATAGGGCTTAGAGTCCAGTTCTTTTCAAGTTCAAATCTGGCCTCAGAAACTTAATAACTGTGTGACTCTAGAGCAAGTCACTCACTAGTTTGCCTCAGTTTCTTCATCTGTAAAATGAGCTGGAGAAGGAAATGGCAAACTACTCCAATATTTCTGCCAAGGAAATCCTAAACAGGGTCATGAAGACTCAGACGCGACCAAAATAACTGACCAAAATGAGTTGATACTTTAAAAATGCTAGTTAAATTGAATTGAATGACTCCATTGAGGCAGGTATTTTTTATGATGCCCATTTGCCAGATGAGGAAACTGAGGTTAAAATAGGTTACGTGATGTCTCAAATCCTATATCTAATGAGGGTATGAGGCAAGATTTGAACACAGGGCCAAGTCTTGTCCTCTATCCATTGGGCCAGGCTGTCTCATTGTTTAACCCTTTACATTTTACAATTAAAGAAACAGTTCCAGAATAATTAGAGGCAGTTGATGGTACAGTGAATAGAGCACTGTGCCTAGAATCAGGAAAATCTCAGACACTTGCTGACTGTGTGACCCTGGGCAAATCATTTGACCTCATTTGTCTGTTTCTTCAACTTTAAAATGATAATAATAACCTCTACCTTGTAGGGTTCTTGTGAGCACCAGATGAGATGACACTTGTAAGGGAAAAAATACCCATCCCAGTGCCTGGCACATAGTAGGTACCTTATTCCCTTCCCCCTTTATATATTTACTTAAAGTCAGAAACTTCCAGGTGGTAGATATAGTTCTTCATAGGATTGATCCAGAGCTCTTTGTTCTATATAACATCCTATCCAGCATATGATTTATCATTTTTGTAATCTAGTTTGAAATATTATCTATGTTCTTTATACTGTGCCACAAATCCTCCAGTCTGGACCTTGGGCAAGACACTTAAAGTCTACATCCATTTTCCCAGAAATAAAATAGAGTTGGTAATGTCTGTCCTGCTTACTTACAGTGTTATTTGGGAGGCTGCTTGGAGATTACGAATGTGAAATACTTTTGGAAAAAGACATATGGTGCAAAACAAAAGCAAAGCATCATCTGTATTCCCAAGGTGTTTGATCTTACGATGACATACATGAGCTACTAAGAGTTATATAGGATAGATACCAGCAGTTTAGGTTGATACTGTCCTTGTTCAGTTGGATCTGGCTCTTTGTGACCCCATGGACCATAGCACACCAAAACTGTCCATGGGATTTTCTTGGCAAAGATACTGGACTGGTTTGTCATTTCCTTCTCCAGTGGACAAAAGAAAACAGAGGTTCAATGATTTTCCCAGGCTCCCACAGTGAGTTTCTGAGGTCAGATTTGAATTCAAGTCTTTCCTAACTCCAGGCCTGGTGCTCTACCCACTGTGCCATCTAGCTGCCTTGAGCATTTCAGGCATATGACCTTAATCTTGTCTGCCCTTTTCATTCCATGCAAGTCTAAATGGGGTCATTTCCTGCTGTAGAGCCCCCTTGAGGTTTGAAATCACCTGAAGTCAGTCATTGAGAAACAAGTAAGTTCCAATATCCTGTTGTCATTCACTCAGTTCATTCCCTTTATCCATTTCCTTTTATAAATCCTGCCCCCCACCCCTACCCCCTGCAATGTTTGGCAATTCCAGTGCCTCTTAAACCTTAATCCTTCCCCCTAGAACAATAGCATAGGTGGAGACATACTGTGTCTGGACCTGTGCAAAGACAAACTCCAGCTAGAATGTGGCTTGTAGGGAACATCTTGTCAGCTAGTTTTTCTGGAATGTAGAAGGTAAAAGGACAGTAATCCAAAGTAAGGTTAGAAAGGGAGATGGGAATCTGACCATTGGAGGCTATTACTGGCAAGCTAATGAGTTTGTATTATATCCTAGAGGTAACAGGGTGTTACTTGAGGCAATTATTTTAATTAAATTTAAATTTAAGAAATTTTTGAGGCAGAGAATAGGATGGTGAAAACTGTGTTTTAGGATGATTGATTTGGCAGCTAATTGAGGTTGGATTGGAACAAGGAGAAACTGGGAAAGGGAGACCAATCTATTGGATATTGCCACAGAAGAAAATGAAGTTTTCAAGCTATATTATGAAAGAACCAGAAAGAGCTGGAAACTGGTTGATTGTGGGGGTTGAGGGAGAGGAAAGAATCCAGAAGGATTCTGAGGTTGCAAACCTGGGAGATTGGGAGGAAAGGTGCTATATACCCTCAATAAAAAGAAGTAAATTTGGAAAAGAATTATGGCATAATGGAAGAAGTGCTAGCTTGGGAATTGAAGGAATCTGTTTCAAATCTCAGATCTCAAAGTCTGTTGTAATGGAACTTAGCATCAGGAAGACCTGGGTTCAAACCTCACCTGTCCGCTCACAGGTATGTGATCTTGGGTTGGTTACTTAGACTCCCTAGGACTCAGTTTCCTCATCTATAAAAAGAAGAGGGTGAACTTGACTACCTTTGAGTTCCCTTCCAGCTAAAAACATATGAGCTTACCACCCTTTAATGAATATTTGCCATCTGTGTAACCTAAGGCAAGTTATTTAACCTCTGTGAGCCTCAGTTTCCTTTTCTGTAAAAGGATGGGGTTGGACTAGATGATCTCTAGTCAAGTTTTAAATATCTAACAAAATGATGTGACAGATTGAAGTAATGCAGTTTCAATCTCCCACTGCTGCAGACAAATATCAATTCTAGGCGGCTAGCAGGATGAATAATATTTCCCATGGTCTGCATGTAAATGCAGTCCATTGCTAACTTGGGCCCAGTCCCCAGGCAATACTTCTACTGAAAATGCAACAGTAAGGGGAGAAGCCAACAATAAATCAATAATCTTGTGTTTATTGGGCACTTTCTGCATGCCCAACACTGGATTGAGGACCATAATAGAATTTGATAGTTGTTCGGCCTTGAGGCTTAAGGGCTACCGGAGCCTTTTCTTACCTGTCGTCCAGGTCTTCAGGGATCAACCGGATAAACGTGTTGAGAGAAGAGACTTTCCAGAGTCAAACAAGGGTTAGGCTTTATTCAGGATCTTAGTTACATGTGCAGGGTGAATTCTTCCTCAGGAGAGAGGAATCCTCCTCCTCCCAAGGGGCAAAGATCATACAGCAAGAGGATGGGAGCGGGAGAGGGGAGGGACCTTCTGCCCTCTAAGGGCCCCCCAGCGAGCGCCTTCAGGCTTTCCTGTCCCTACTTAAGCTCTCCTGCCGCATAGTTTGCATGTGAATACCGTGCCTGCTCTCAGCCCTTAGCTAGTCAACAACAGGTGTGCTCAGACCATGGGCCAATCTCAAGGGTGGGATGCTCTCCCCAGCAAGTTTCCCATGGAGAAGAGGCAGAAATGCACGAGATAGCCCGTGTCGCATGCCTCAATTCCCAGCTGTTCCTTGGGGGGCCTCATGAGAACTCTGAGGTTTAGAGGTCCTCACCTTTACCTGCCCGAGACTGTCCATGTGAGAACTGAGCTTAGACCCCCAACAGATAGTCCCCTACCTAGTCATCAAAAGGAGAAGTTTAAATCTTCAGCTGAGTTAATCAGTGCTTGAGGTCAAAGTAAAATATGACTAGCAAGCTTTAAGTTCCATCAGGTGGAAGAGATCACAGAAGTCAGTTAACGTCCATGTGTCCATGTGTCAAATGTCCATGGTAAATTCCTCTGATAAGGAAAGATCCCCAACCAAGGGTTGTCCAATCTGTACCTGAAGACCTTCAAATAGGAGAAATTCACTACCTCCCAAGACAGCCAATTCCACTTTTAAGTATCTCTAATGATTGGGTGATTTTTTTGTGATTAATTGTATCCCATATTTTCTACCCTCTTTCCTTGGTTCTACCCAGGAGGGGGGTGGTGGGGTGGTGGGAAGGGAGCAGGCAAAACAAATTCCTCTTGCCAGAGGAAGCCTTTCAAATACCTAAGGACAACTTGAATGTTCACCTTATGTTTCTCAGAGATACTTACTAGCTAAATGACTCTGGGGAAGTCATTTAACTTCTATTTGCCTTAGTTTTCTCAAATGCAAAATTAGAATAATTAATAGCACCTACCTCCCAGGGTTGTTGCGTAGATGGAATGAGGTAATATTTGTAAATATCCCTTTATCTCTTCCTCCTTTCCTCACTCTCTCCTCCATTCCTTCCTTCCTTCCTCCTTCTCTCCCTCCCTTTCTCCCTCTTTCCTTCCTCCCTCCCTCCTTTCCTTCTTTCCTTTCTCCTTGCCTTCTTTCTTCCCTCCTTCCTCACCTCTTCAGATGAATTAATCATTTCTTATGACTTAGATTAGCTCTTTGACAATCCTTGGGCTCCATCCTCAGATCGCATAGATGGCCAGAATAGCACAGATAGCAGAAGGAGTGAATTCATATCCTGGTTCTGCCATCTACTCCCTATGTGACCATATGCCTGCCATCTTAATTCTCTGGACCTCAGTTTCCTCATATATAAAGTGAGGGGTTTGAACCTGATCACTTTTAAAGTCCTTTTTTCACTCTAAATCTGACATGCTAATATAATGATCCCATGTGACTTAAGGAGGTTTCCAAGAGAAAACTCTATGTTCCCACTGCCAGTTCCTGGGTCCCAGCTGCCAAAGGCAAACCCAGTTGAGAGCATTACTAGATTAGCCAGGTGGACAGTCAATTCTTGGCACTGATGTCTGGAGAACATTCTTGGGTTTTCCTAATGAATTAGAATAAGTGTTTAGCTTCTTCCTCCCCGAGATCTGAGAAAGGTCCCTTCTCTCCTGAAATTGTTCATTGTTGGGAGTAGAGATGGGAGGGAGGTTACATGTGTAATTTTTCTTTCTTTTTAAATTAACATTGTAAAAACACAACATAAGCAGGGCTCTGGAAGTATATCTATTCTAGCATTTGCTAGAATCTCCTTTTTTTAATTAATTCCCCAAGTGACAGATTAGCAAACTTTAAAACAGAATTCTCTCCCCACCACTGGAATGATGATTAAAAATAGGTCATTGTTCTCTGGGAACACAGTTGACTCCAAAGAAGGAATTTATTTTTCTTTAATTTTTTTTTTTAATGCAGCTGCAGTGCTAATTGGATCTTTAAACTGTTGTGAAAATAAACTATCAGATATGTAAATGGATTTTATGAATCTGGCAAATGAACCCTCCCCATAACATCTCTGGCTGCCTCTCTAGTGGGGCTTGGCAACGAAATTGCTGTTCACCTTTCGGTTTGGGAATTCCTCGAAGTTGCCTGAGCCTGCCAATTGAGGTTGCATTCTGGGCTCCCTAAGGGTGGCTTCTCTCCCTGTCTTCCTGGCTTACAGGCTGCTTCTGATCTCCTCCAAAGGGTGGCAGATTGCTGTGGTTTTGTGGGGGAAGAAGTTCTTTGCCAACCTGCTACACATGCTCATCTCTCACTGAATCTGAAATTAAGCCATCAACAATCCATTTACGAAGTGCCTACTATGTGTTGGGCACCATGCCAGGTGTTGAAGAGACAGGTACATAGAATACAACAACCCCTATTCCCAATATGCTTACATTCTAATAGATGAAACAACAAACTCAGCCTTTCATTTGAATCTCATAATGACTAGAAAAAGGGAAGTAGAATAGGGATGACTGCACCCATTTACTGATGAATCATCTTTGAAAATTGATCAGTCTACTTTCCTGCATTACAGTGTAAGGAAGAAGGCTTAATATTTCTTTGATGATTGTGGTGCCCTAAAGTCTTCATTATTATACATCATATGTGTGTTCATCCTTCATTGCCGAAGAAGACCATGCCATCAGAGAAATGATGACATGACTTGCACTTGACTTAGTTTTGAGTGAGGAAGAGCTGTACAGGTCACCAGCCTCACTTCTCCTCCAGAGTCATCTGAATCCAGTGACCAGATATTCATCAGGATGACTGAAGATGACCCAGAATAAGGCATTTGGGGTTAAGTGACTTGCCAAGTGCATGTCAAGTGTCTGAGGGGAGGTTTGAACTCAGGTCCTCCTGACTCCTGCTCTACCCACTGCACCACCTAGCTGCCTCATTATAGATAGTACTAAAATGATGAAGGTGTTTCTGTCTGACCTACTATTTTGAATTATGTCTAAGGGACTCCTGATCCAAAAACTATCTTTGTTAATGCAGATTAGTGATATGCCTAATTTTTATAATCTTATAGAGTTTCCTAGGGCATCATGATGTCTAATGACTTGACCAGGATTATGCAGTTTATGTGTCAGTGGTAACACATGAACTTAGAATCCAGGTCTTCCTGACTTCCATGCCATCCCTCTCTCCATTAAGGCAGATTACGTTCCAATCAGAGAAATAATAGTAATAGACAGGTTATATAGTGAATTAAGGTTTATAATGCACTTTTCATACATTATATCATTTGAACATGTACAGTTGTGCCAAGAAATAGAAAGGTAGGGTTAATGGGATATGGGTTAATTGAGCATTACTTGGATACAATCTTTTAACTTTGGGAGAAAAACTTACATGTGACTTTCTGAAAGATAAACAAAGGGTTATAATTAATCAATAAATCAACAAGTAATTATTACGCATGTACATCAAGTACTATTCTAGGCACTATAGACAGAAGTATAAAAATGAGTAACCTCTACTTGCAATGAGCTTATTTTCTAATAGGAGAGATAAGAAGTACATATCAAAACACATACAGCATAAAGATAAAGTTAACTATCACAAATATTTACAAAATAGTTAAACACAAGATAGTTTGGGAGAGAAGACACCAATAAATGGGAGAACTGGCAAAGGTCTCATGTAGAAGATGATACTTAAAGGTGGAAGAAGATACGATGAGAAGGAGATGAAGAGAGAGCTTACTGTAGGCATTGGAGTCATTTGTGTTTACAAAGGCTTGGAGATGGGAGTGTGAAAAAACAGAGAAAAGGCCAGTTTAGTTGCTTCAAAAATTCCTGGGGCAGCTAGGTAGGGCAGCAAACAAAGCACTGGCTTTGGAATCAGGAACATTCACCTTCATCAGTTCTAATCTAGCCTCAGACATGTACTAATGGGCAAGTCACTCAAACCTGCTTGCTTCCTCAGTTTCTCCTCTGTAAAATGAACTAGAAAAAAGAATGGTGAAACCACTTCAGTATCTTTGCCAAAGGAAACGCCAAGTGGGATCACAAAAAGTCAGACTCAGCTGAAAAATGATTTAACATCAAAATTCAAGAAGGGGATAATAACCAGTGAGGTAGGAAAGGCAAGTTAGTTTCAGATTGTATAGGACTTTTAAAATGAAACCTAGATCCTAATAAGAAGCCACTGGAGTTGAATGAGTAGGGGATCTGCACTTAAGGATAATGATTTTGACCACGGTGGGACTGGAGTGGAAAGGCACTTGAATCAAGGAGACTGTCTAGGAGGCAGAAGCAATACCTAGGAGAAAGGTAATGAAGGTCTGAATTAAGGTGAGAAGTATAGCAATAGAGAGGAAGGATGAGACACAAGAGATGTAAATATAGAAACAGCAATTTTATAGAATACCAGAAGCAGAGGAGCCCGTAGAGGTCCTTTAGTCATAGGTTCATAGACTTAGAGTTGTAGGGGAGCTAAGAGATCACCTCGTCTTATTGTTGTTGCTGTGGAGTTGTTTTTCACTTGGGTTCAACTCTTTGTGATCCCATTTTGGGTTTTCATGGCAAAAGATGCTGGAGTGGTTTGCCATTTCCTTCCCCAGATCATTTTACAGATAAGGAAACTGAGGCAAACAGGGTTAAATGACTTGCCCAGGGTCACACAGCTAGTAAGTGTCTAAGGTTAGATTTGAACTCAGAAAAATGAGTCTTCCTGACTCTAGGCCCACCACTCTGTCACTCTGCTACCCAGCTGCTTGGTGTAATCCTCTACATTTTACAGCTGAAAAACGTACCTGAGCAAAGGAAACAAAAGCCATGATCTGGAGCCAGCTGCTATAGCAACCTGAAAACCCCTACAATCTCTGACTACATTCATTAGCTAAGTTTCTCTTTCCTAGGCTATAATTTCCATGCCAACAAATAGTTTCTTCTTTCTCTCATAGAACTGAGCTAACTTTGACATCTTCCAAAGGATGCTGATTATAGATAGGGCCCTTAGTGATCAGCTTGCCCAAACCTCCCAATTTGCAGGAAAAAAAAATCCAAATTTCCCAAAAGTATAGTGACTTGCCCAAAGTCACTTTAGTCATGAGTAACAAAGGGAAAACTCAAATTGTTGCTACTTGAATACAGATACACTGTTAATCAAGATGGGAATTAGCACTGCTGGCTGCTGATTGTAGACCTTGGACAGATCCCTACTTTCTGGGGCTTCACATCCTTGATTAGAGAGCCATCTTTGGAGTAACAAAGATTCTAGGATAAAAGCATCATAAATCTGGAGCAGGAAAGATAGTGACCTAATTGAATCCACTGATTTTTACAGTTGAGGGAACTGAGGTTCAGAGAGTCTAAGTGATTTGCACAAGGTCACATCAGTAGGAAGGAGCAGAATTAAGACAGGGAATGAGAAAATTGTGACTCTCTCCCCAAAATAAAGGAACACAGAGATTTTAACCTGGGCCCTCTAACTCTAGATTTAGTACTTCAAGCCCTGCTCCTGATACATACTAGCTACATACCCATGGATCCCTTAACCTCTCACTGCCCCAGGCAGTTTTTTAATACTATAAGTTATAAACAAAGTAGTAATCTTTCAAAGTGGAAAGAGTTTTCCATACTGGGAAACACTGATGAAATCACAAGTCTAATCACATATGGCCCTCTCTCAAAAAGAGGGGGAATGATAAAATTTACACTTCCTACCTCATAGATTATGAGCTTTAATAAATTGAAAAGTGACATAAATATGTATCAATTAAAACAATAAATTCTCATTTTCAATACATCCAACAAGTAGCAGAGATAGAGTGATGAATAAAATGGCTCTAAAGGGCATACAGAAAGCAGGAAGCAATTATACTTACTGCTTTTCATCACATCACCTCAAGATGGATGTGGGTAAGAAAATTTATCGAACCAAGAATCTGTTAAAACTCTCTGCCACCTTCCTCCATCCATGCTGGCCTCAAGAATACAAGGCAGTAGGAGGTCAGTTTCATTTCTCAGAAGCTGAGACAAAGATCAGATCTTTCAGAGTACCAGAGTCCCTCTTTGGAAGCAGTCAGTGGTTCCTCTACAAAATGCATCCAAATTCTTCTGTTTCTGTTTTCCAGTTATTCCAGTCTGAGCTATGAAGAATTTAGAATAATGAGGCCCATCCTCATGAATGAGGAGATGACTGTCCTGGATTTGCAAGGATCAAACAGTCCTTAGATGCTGCCTGAGATGTGAAGAATGCTTAACAGATGTTATCAATTCCCAGGAAGCCTCTCAACATCTTGGAGGGAGGGAGAATTGGAGTGAGGAGGTCCTCAAAGGAAGGAGTAAGTGCTATTTTTAGCTCCACAGAAGGAAATTAATGTGTAAAGAGGAATTTACCGGAGGCATCCATAGCAGATCCAGGTCAGGAGGACTAAGGGTATGCTAGAAATAAAACAGCTGTTTGTGCCCCCTACCCTTCCTCCTTCCATTCTCTTCTTTTCTCATGTTTGCTCCCCCCACCTTTCCCCACAATCTTTGAATTGTCAGATATTTGAGGCATATGGCTAGGCCTGCCCACCCTAGGAAGACTCCCATTTTTCTTCCATCTCTTTTGTCATACTTACCCTGTGTTCAAGTTCCTTGGAACCTGGTTGGGGGACCAGATTTGATGGCTATTTTAACATACAGTAAACTAATTAGTACTTTACATTTCTCTTTTAAAAAGTTACCATATATTTATTTGTATTTGGTATTTTCTCTTTCGGTTGTTGTTCAGTCATTTCACTCATGTCTTACTCTTTGTGACCCCATTTAGAGTTTTCTTGGCAAAAGTACTGGAGTGGTTTTCTGTTTCCTTCTCATTTTACACATGAAGAAACTGAGGCAGAGTTAAATGACTTGCCCAGGGTCACAAAGCTAGTAAGTGTCTGAGGTCAGATTTGAAGCCAGGAAGATGAGTCTTCCTGACTCCAAGCCTGGCACTCTATGCACTGTGCCACCTTCATTAAAATGGGAAAGGATCTCAAAGATATTAGTATTAGGGGTTTTTAACCTGATCATCTAGGGTATGTTAAATTTGTTTTTGTTTTAAATAATTTAAGTGTATTTCAATAAAATTGTCTTCTCTTATATTCATATGTGTTTTATTTTATGCGTTTAAAAATACAGCTAGGTCCAGATGAGTGAGAATAATGAATCTTCTGAAGTGATTGTATGTATTCAAATTTGTACCATTCAAAGTTACAATTATGTAAAATGTGATCATTGGTTCCAGTCCAAGAGAAGTATGCAATGCAAATTCAAATGAATGCAATACTATTCTGAGAAAGAGTTCATAGGCTTTACCAGATTGCCAAAGTAGTCCAACTTCTTCAGTTTGTCCTGGGGGACGCTATAGCCCAGAGTAGCTCGGTGACTTGTACAAGGTCACATACTACATTGGAGGACTTGAGTTCTTATTCCATTTTTACCACCTGCGCAAATGATTTAGCCAATATAGATCACATTTTTTTCTTCTGTGCTAAATGTATTGATGCAAAAATTCAGCAATAATTCCTCCGTAACACCCTGTCTCTCCCACACCCTCAGTATTCCATTGGTTCCAAGGATCTCGTCTCCTAAATCATCATTTGGGGAGATGTAGTCTTGAGGACAGAGTTGAGAGCCAGGAAACAGTTTCTGTAGCATCTCAGCTTCCGGGAAATTTGTTGGAAACATTTCACTTATTGGTTGTCATTGTTGTACATCATTCACTCTCAAAGGATGATCTCCTGTGAGGGAATTGGATTTAAGTCAGGCAGAATTGCACAGTCATAGGTCTCCCTCTCTCTCCATTGGCAATACAGAAGTCAAGACAATCCAAGACACAGTGGATGACCTTGGCATCTTTGATATCTGACCAAACTCTAAGTATTCCATAGCACCTGCTTCGGCCCCCTTCATAGCAGCTGGAATAAATTGTTCTCATCACCCATTCTATGAGGAGTAGCCTTCATGTGCTTGGGGTATTCATCCTCCTAATTCACCCACAGGTTATCCTCAACCTGGTTTAGCTCATCTGCCAAGACAGCTTTACCCAGATGTGGCTCCTACACATGCCACAGCTTCTTGGAACCACGAGAAGCCTCACTCATTGGTAGTGAGGGACAGTATAGTTTCATGGAAAAAATTCAGGTCACAGTTCCATTATGAAATTGATGTGACCTGGGACAAGCTATTGAAATTTTCTCCTCTGTTTCCGTAACCATAAACTAAAGATAATAGAACCCAAGGTTGTGTATGTGTCCATGGGTATACGCAACTTTTATACAGTTTAGGAAAAAACATAAGCAAGGTGTCTTAGACATTCTGTAAGAAAACAGGTAAAGGGAATTTTTTTACAGGCTAAAGAGTGCCTCAGGTCACAAGCTTCCCTGTGAATAACAATTTCTATTTCTAGAATGGATTCTATTAACACCTTTTAAATAATTGGCCTTAGCAAACACCTAAAGAAGCAAGGTAGGACACTAGAGTTCTGAGAATGTATATAACTTGTTACATACAAGAGTAATATCCAAAGCCCTGATTCCTTTGGGTAAGATAAAGCTACACCTAGACTGGATCAACCTGAGCTTTTGCCCAGAGAGATAACGCACAGAAGAGAGGATTATTTCATAGGATCATAGCTTTAAAACTAAAAGGGACTAAAAGAGAGGCTATCAAGTGCAGCCTCCCCTTTTTCCATATGAAGAAACTGAGGTCCAAAGAGTTTGGGCAATTTGCCAAGGGTCATAAAACTATTAAGAATCCGAGGTCAGATTTGAACTGAGGTATTCCTGACTCAAAATCAAGTTCTCTATCTACTTAGCCATTCTCTAGGCTTCTGCTCCCCATGACATCCCACTCCCAGGATCTGATTTCCCTTATCCACCATGACCCTGGCTTCCTGGTTCCCCATGGTGTTAACCAGGGGATTTGAATCATCAACTATAACAAGGGGGATCAGGCTAGACTACCTAGGGGAATGGGGTTAAGTTGCTGCCCATTCGACTGTGACCAACAAGAGTAGGCTGACTTCTTGATTCCAAGTGGTGCCTCTGAGCCTGGGGATACCATTTTTTTTAATCATGGTGAATATTGTACCCATCTCCAGAAGCTACTCTAGCAATGGTGCCATGGGATCATAGGATTTAAATCTATCACTGTACCCAACCCAAAGTGGTAGGGGAGTTGGAAGAAGGAATGAATCAAAGTTAAGTGACTTTCTCAAATCAAAATTCATATCCCTGAGATATCAGTCCCCATTAAAATGTATGTTCCTTGTGGTAAAGGACCTTCTTGTTTTTGTAATCCCAAAGTTTCACACAGTGACTGACATTGAGTAACATGCAATAGCAAACATACAACATATAAACAAAACAATTTTTCTTTCATTCATTAAATTCTCTATTCATCTCTTAAATAATTCATTTATACCATTTCTTGACCAATACTTACCACCTCTGTGACTTTGGACAAATAATTTTACTGCCTAGGAACTCAGTTTCCTTCTCTGGACATTGAGGAGATTGTACTGGATGACCTCTTAAAGTTCCTTATATCTCTTAAATCTAAGGTCCTATGATACTAAAGGGAAGAGGATATTTTTCTACCTAGTAATGAAAACAATACAAACAGAGAGTCATCACTTTTTCCTTTTCTGTCTAAGAAGTGTTTCTCACAACTCCAAACAGCAAAATGCTATTGTCACAAAGAGGTCTGCAGAAGGAGTCACTTCCTCAGGGTAGAATGCCTTGAATTCAATAGAGGTTACTTGTTTCTAGCAAAGCTGCTATTGGGGACAGCAAAAAGAGGGGGAAGGGTAATAGGTTTGTACATCAGTGTCATTTGGGAATGAGCTGACTTATGCTGTGCTCTAAACCTCATTCAAAAAAACTAGTCTTTATTCAAATTTTCAATAATACTGTGGCTGTCATTCATTCATTTATTCTTTCCTTTGTCCATTCATTAGATACGTATTTACTAAGAATATAGTGTGTTGATACACTGTTTGATTTTGTAAGAAACAGATCATCCTGAGATTCCATAGAAGGCAGATCCAATACTCTGTACCTCAAAGACACAAGACGAGTGAGGGGTGAGGGCCTTGATCGGGGAGGTGGAGGTCAGACTAGGAAATCAGGAAACTTAGGGATAGACCAGCACAGCCAACCACCTCACCGAAAAGAGCAGCAAGGGCAGATTCTGACTTGCACACAAAGTCTCAGAACAGGAATTAAGATTATAGATATAGGTAAACCAAAGAAAATGCCTACTACTATACTACAAAGATTGAGGGATTTTCAAGAATCTAACTTGAGAGAAAAAGTTCATAATATGTAGACAAAGACTCAAAGGGGGATAAATGGATTTTCTACGAGGAGTATATGAAGCGAGACTTCTAATAAATATTTTTTTAAAATCTCTGGAAGAATTGGAGGAAAACAAAGAACTTAGAGCAAAAAGTGGCAAAACTTTTCCAAGTAACACTTCCAAAAGTTGAAAACAGTCTTAACAAAAATCAATGACTCTATTGAAAATTCTTGGTGTGGATCTTCACCCTGATCAATAAGGCAAAATTCGGGGCAAAGAGAATTAAAGGAGTTTATTATATCAAGGTAGCAATATGGTGACAGACAGGGAAACAAGTAATCTCTATTGAATCCAGGGCACATTGCCCTGAGGAACTGTCTCATTCTGTAGGCCTCTTTATGACGATGGTATCATTGGAGATGGCTTCAATACGGGGTCAGTTTTTGTTGGTAATGAGAGAAAGACAACTCAGGTCAACATCAACAAAAGGAGTTGGGCTCTTGCATCTCAGTTACTCCCTAAGGTAACAAGTACATAACAAATTCCAGTAACAGACAGGTGTGTGTGGGGTGACAATGTGACAAATATCATGGGTAATGCTTTTCCCCAATACTGATTGCCAAGCAGGTCTGAACAACAGGTCACTGAGTCAGCATAACTTTCAATACATCCATGAAACGGCTATTTAAAGCTCCATTCATAGCTATTTAAGCTTAAAACTACTCTATCTGGACATGATGTTAGAACAAAATAAAAAGTCTGAAAAAACAAAAAGGAATCTAAGGTCCTGATTACCAAAAATAATTGACCTGGAAAATGGGAAAGGAGAAATAATTTAAAACTCAATGGACTCTTCAAAAATAATGATTAAAAAATCCTAGACACTAAGTTTTCACTTATTTCCTTTTCAAAGAAACAACAAAAGGAAAAATTCCAGGACTTTCATAGGCAAAATCCAGAACTCTAGCATCAAAGAAAAAATAAGAAAATTATGAAGAGGAGAGGTTTTAGGAGGAAAGATAATGAGATGAACTTGGGATAAATTGAGTGAAAAGGTCTATAGTGCATACAGTTTGAAAAGTCCAATAGACTGTTGGAAGGTTTTAACAGCAGAAAGAGAACAGAGGGGGAAAGTAATATATTGATATACTCATTGATCCCACAATACCACTGTTGGGTCTGCTTCCAAAGATGATGAAGAGAAAAAAAAGAATCTATTTTTCTAAAATATTTACAACAGCACTCTTGGTGATGGCAAAGAACTGGAGATTGAGGGGATGCCCATCACTTGGGGATTGACTGAACAAGTTATGGTATATGATTGTGATGGAGCTCCATCATCTTAGAAAAATGATGCACTTTCCCGGAACAATAAATAGCAAAATAAGCAGAATGAAGAGGACACTGTATAGAGTAAAAGCAACATTTTAAGAATAACTTTGAATGACTTGGTCATTCTGACTATGACAAATAACCTATGGTAAATAAATAAAATATTAACTGCAAAGGGCCTATTAAGTGAGACATGAAGAGTATCCAAAGAAAGAACTAATAAATAGAAGTATATATAGAATGATTTCACATGTACAAATACACATATGTGTGTGTAATGGTAGCCATCTCTAGGGTGTAGGAGGTGAGAAAAAAGAGAAAAATTTACATAATAACTTTATTATATATTTTAAAGGAATAGCAAGTTGCATATACCAGATTTGCAGTTTTATGTACAATTATCTATTTTTCCTATTCTAATATGTTGTGGAAACGCTTGTTTTATTTCTGAAGTTCAGAATAAAATATTTTTTAGAAAGAAAGTAGAAAGAGGGGGTTGGAAAATTGATATTTCTCATAACTGAAGTGCATGAAAAGATTATGCAAAAAGCAAGAGGGAACAGGATCCAACATCAGATGAACTTCATTCTTCTTCAAGTCAGCAAAGGAGGGTTGAACACTTTCACAAAAGTCTGATGAAGAAATAGATCAGACCCCAAAGAGAAATAAGTAAGCATAGAGAGGAGGGATTAAAAGAAATTATAATAGTGGGGAATTGACTCAAAAGGGGTATTCATTAGTTGGGGGAAATGGGGAGGAAAGAAAGGAAAAAGTAAAGGGAGGATGAGGAAATGTAGTCTGAAATTATCATCTAAGCAGTGACCATAATGATCAATAATAGTAAATGTAAATTATAATTATAAATCATAGTAAACTATGCTTAACAATAAATTGTGATAAGAACTATGATCTAAACAGTGACCAAGCACATCTTCTGAGGACCGAATGATGAAGCATGCTACTCACCTCAGCTGACAGACTCAGTTTGCAAAACTATATTGTCTATATTTGTCTATATTTACAGACATAGTCATTGTGAAAATTTATTTTTCTTGACTGCTTATTAATTACAGTGGTCCCCCCCCTTCTCTAATTTTAATTGTTGGGGAGAGAATTGGAGGGCTATCAAGAGTGATGCCTAATTTTTTTGAAAGAGGACCACTGGAACTTTTTTTAATGCACAGAAGAAAATGTTAAGAATTTCACAAGAAGGCACAGACAAAGCAAAACAATGAGGAAATGAATATTTAATAAATGCATTTGTGCGATACACATAGCAGATTATATACACACAGAGATATATATATATAGTGATATATAGATAGCAAGTGATATATATGTATATACATACACATACATATAAAGTACCTCAGTGTATATATACTTTTATGTGTATGTAAATGAATGCTGATTTCTATATGTGTGTTAAATGCATAATAAAAGCAATTTTAGTTAAAAATTTACTGGAGGTCTATGCTCTTGAAAGTTCCTAAAAATATAAATGGGATCAGATCTCAGCCCAACCCCTTTTCCAAAGAGAACCTTACAAAACGGTAGTCCAACTTTACCTTACTAGGTTCTGAAACAGACTAAACAATAAATCAGTGAGGTTTTTTTGGTCTTTTCCCTTCTCTTTTTCCTTCATTTCTGGCCACTATCATTTAGAAATTAAATAAACTCATGGTTGGAGAGAAGCAGAGTTCAAAAAGGTCCTAGGGACATAGTAAGAGGAACATTTTGAGACTCTTTGTCAATGTTCTACTCTTGGAAAGATGAATACAATTCAGGTACATTAGAGTGATGTAGATGACTTTGAATTCTGATTGGTTGGCACCCTACTGTTCCATACTGGAGGCTAGTAAATCTCCTTTCAAATATAGAGTTGAAACTTAGTGTGCCAACTAACAGAGTGGCAAAGTCAAAAGCCAAGTTAAGCCAAAGGTACTTACTAAGCACCTACTATGTGTCAGGCACAGTGCTAATCTCTGAGTATCCCCCTTCAAAAAAAAAAAAAAAAGCAAATATTGCAGCTATTAATACCATCATTCTCAATACTGGGAAACTAATTCTCCCGTGAGTTACAGAGCCGGTAATGCAGAATTTGAAGTCGTCTCCCCAGACTCCCAAGTCCATCACCTTTAGGATGAGAGTTTGTTCACAGTATGTCTCTTGCCATTTTGAATACAAGCTGGGGAATTTCTGGAATAAGCTCTGCTCTCTACCTACAGTGGGAGCTAAGCTAAAGTGAGGTCCAGTAGGAGGTCTGTGTATTGTGTTAGAAAGGTTTTGTGAAGAATGGTGACATTGTTGACCTTTTAATACAAATTCATCATTACTTTTATTCAGTAAGTTTTGGTGCATATGGTGTATTCCTTTGCACATTGACCTTGCTTGATACATCTATGTGGTCACACTCTCACTATATTCAAAATCTCTGGTCAACTTGTAGTCCAACACTGTGCAAGGTTTTTTCCAGGACACTAATAGAACAAAGATACACAGACTGTTGTTATTGAACAAAACTTGAAGAAAGCCAGGGAAGCCAGGAGGCAGAGGTAAGAAGGAAGGGCTCCAGGCATGGGAGGGTTTGAATGCCCACCCTGTTAATTTGGATTTTATCCAGAAGACAGTGAATTGAAGATTGTTATGCCAGGGAGGGGAAATCAAAATTTTATAGAAGGACAAATCTGACCATAGTGTGTAATATGGATTGCAGAAAGAAGACCCCCAAGGGCAGGGAGAGCTGTTTGGAGTAAAGAGAAAATGAACCAATAGAGAATCTCAGTATTCATCATGTTCTCAAATTCTGCTCTGGTTTTGGATCACTCCAATCATCTTGCCAACATAATATGTGTCCACAATGTCTTGAGCCTCACCTCCATGTCCTAAATGCTAACATGTTAGATGATCAAGACACTGGACCCAGATGCCTCAGGAGAAGAAAGTGAAGTTGGTGACCTTGCACAGTCCTCTGTCACTCAAATCAAAGTCAACTGCAAGTCATATCATCATCTTGATGTCATGGTCCTCTTCAAGAATGAAGGACAAACACAACCTGTGAGTGAGTAACAGCTCCTCTCCACTCCTCTCCTCTCCTCTCCTCTCCTCTCCTCTCCTCTCCTCTCCTCTCCTCTCCTCCTCTCCTCTCCTCTCCTCTCCTCTTCTCTTCTCTCCTCTCCTCTCCTCTCCTTTCCTCTCTTCTTCTCTCCTCTGGTGTCTACCCAGGGGAAGGTAAACTCCGTGGCCAAAAGCTGCATTTTGTCCTTTGGGTTTACTGGCTACATTTCTTGCTCAAAGATCAGTCCTTAAACCCAATTCTCTCTGGAGCTCCTAGACTGGACAACAAGTCCCCACCCACCTAGCACAGAGTGAATGTAATTACTAAATAGTAGTTTTTTCTCTTCTACCCAGGAACCCTGAGGGTCTTCCCCTCCCAGGTTGATTTTTTTTCATCAAAGGAGCCATCCTTTGAGTAACTACTTAAAAAAACCTATTCAATGAATGAGTATATCTCACTCAAAGTGAGAATGTGATAAGACCTTAGTCTGAAAGGACCAGGGTCTCCCATTGCATCCTGGGCCATCTCCAGTCATCCTGATGAATATCAGGCCACTAGACCCAGATGGCTCAGGAGAAGAAAGTGAGGCTGGTGACCTTGCACAGCCCCCCATCACCCAAATCAAAGTCAACTACAAGTCAGGTCATCATCTTGATGTCATGATCCTCTTTGAAAAGAAAGGACAAAATCACAACATGTTAGAAATAGATAAATCGAGTTCACAAATGGATTCTGCATCATGGAAGGAGCAAAAACAACAAAAATACCATTTCACCTGCCATTTCATAATCCCTGCCTTCCCTAGTGTGCCAAAGCAGATTGGGTACCACGAGTCCAGATGTAAGTTGCCTTAAAATAGATTGTATAGCAGGAAAAACACTGCACTTAAAGACAAATGACCTGGGATTTGAATCCTAGCTAGAAAAGGATTTTGTCTCCAAGGTCTGTTTCAGCTCAAAAGTCCGTAGTCATAGCATGAGGCATAAATGTTCTATATATAGTTTAGTATAGAAAGTAGTATGTTAGACTTGCAATCAAGAAGACCTAAACTTGAATAGTTTCTTTGATATTCCTTAAGTTTGTGATCATTGACAAGCCATTTAACACTTCTGAGTCTTAGTTTTTTCAACTGGAAAATGGGTCCAATATTCTTTATAGAACCTACTAACCAGGGTAAGAAGGACCTAAGATAACCAGGTGACTCAGGAATAGAAAAAGACCTAATTTCAAACCCAGCTTCAGACACTTATTAGCTCTATGACCACAGGCAAGTCATTTAACATCTGTCTGCCCGAGTTTCCTCATCTGTAAAAAGGGAATAGCAATGGCACCTACCTCCCACGGTTGTTATAAATTCTTGGTAAAGAAATGGGAGTCAATTGCCATTGTCTTCTCCAGCACATTTTACATATGAGGAAACTGAGATAAACAGGGTTAAGTGACTTACCCAGATAGTCACTTACCTGTGCCTAGTATGTATCTGAGGACAGATTTGAACTCAGGAAGATGAGTCTTCCTGACTCTGGCACTCTATCCACTATAGCACCTAGCTGCCCTAAATCCTAGCTACTATGATTAGTTTATACAAGTAATACCTAAAGGTGTTATATCCACTTTGCTTTCACACTCATCTAGGATCAGTTATTAATCTCTTATATTATTTAACCATTAAAATTACATTATTAGTCTATTTCCCTCCATAGATTATAGATTCCTAAAAGAGTCTTTGAGAGTTGCATAGAATGTTGAGGGGTTAAAGAACCTGTCCAGGGTCACCCAACTATCATTTGTTAGAGACAAGATTCTCGAGGTGAAATACAAGGTTAAATTCTACAGGCATTAATTGCTACATTTTACAAATGAGAAACCAAGGTTCATGAGAGGAAGTGGTGTGTATATTAGTTGTGTGGATGTCCTTGGACATGAGGTCTGGGATTTGCATTCAAAACCTCTCATTTTAATTCTAGCACTCTTTGCACTATGCTTTTTTATATCCTGACAGTGCTTTATACACAGTAGGTATTATATATAGTCCTGCTATAGAATGATGCTCCTATTTCTTTGTTTCACAGTGGCCCTTGCCATTTATTTTTAATTAACTTTATTTCATTATATATTTCCCAGTTAATATCTAAAAAAATTAGCAATCATTTTCAGAGATTGCGAGTTCCAAATACTCTTCTTCTATCATGCCCTTCCCCTGTCCTTGAGAAGGCAAGCAATTTGATTTTGACTACACATGTGAGGTCAGAAAAAATATATTTCCATATTAGCCATGTTGCTAAAAATACACAACCAAAGTAAAACATTAAAAATAAATGTAGTAAAAAGAAGTGTGCTTCAATTTGCATTCAGACTTTATCAGTTCTCTCTCTCTCTCTCTCTCTCTCTCTCTCTCTCTCTCTCTCTCTCTCTCCCTCTCTCTCTGGAGCTGGATAGAAGTTTTTATCATGGATCCTTTGGCATTGTCTTGGATCATTGTCTTAATAAAAGTAGCTAAGTCTTTCACAGTTGATTATTATACAATATTGCTATTACTGTGTGTAATGTTCTCCTAGTTCTGTTTATTTCACTTTGCATCTATTCATATAAGGCTTCCCAAGTTTTTCTGAAGCTATCTTGTTTGTTATTTCTTACAGCACAATAGTACTCCATCACAATCACATATCATAACTGATGGGCATCTCCTCAATTTCTAATTCTTTGTCATCACGAAAAGAGTTTTTATAAGCATTTATTTTTTGTTTGTTTGTTTATTTATTTATTTAACTTTTAACATTCATTTTAACAAAATTTTGGGTTCCGAATTTTCTCCCCTTTTGTCTCCTCCCCCCCCAAACACCAAGCATTCTAATTGCCCCTATCACCAATCTGCTCTCTCTTCTATCATCCTTCTCTTCCCTTGTCTCCATCTTCTCTTTTGTCCCATAGGGCCAGATAACTTTCTATACCCCTTCACCTGTATTTATTTCCTCGTGGCAAGAACATTACTCGACAGTTGTTCCTAACACTTTGAGTTCCAACTTCTTTACCTCCCTCCCTCCCCACCCCTTCCCTTTGGAAGGCAAGCAATTCAATATAGGCCAAATCTGTGTAGTTTTGCAAATGACTTCCATAATAGTCATGTTGTATAAGACTAACTATATTTCCCTCCATCCTATCCTCTTCCCCATTACTTCTATTCTCTTTTGATCCTGTCCCTCCCCATGAGTGTTGACCTCAAATTGCTCCCTCCTCCCCATGCCCTCCCTTCCATCATCCCCCTCACCCTGCTTATCCCCTTATCCCCCACTTTCCTGTATTGTAAGATAGGTTTCCATACCAAAATGAGTGTGCATTTTATTCCTTCCTTTAGTGGAATGTGATGAGAGTAAACTTCATGTTTTTCTCTCACCTCCTCTCTTTATCCCTCCACTAATAAGTCTTTTGCTTGCCTCTTTTATGAGAGATAATTTGCCCCATTCCATTTCTCCCTTTCTCCTCCCAATATATTTCTCTCTCACTGCTTAATTTCATTTTTTTAAGATATGATCCCATGCTCTTCAATTCACTCTGTGCATTCTGTCTCTATGTGTGTGTGTGTGTGCGTGTGTGTGAGTCTGTGGGTAATCCCACCCAGTACCCAGATACTGAAAAGTTTCAAGAGTTACAAATATTGTCTTTCCATGTAGGAATGTAAATAGTTCAACTTTAGTAAGTCCCTTATGACTTCTCTTTCCTGTTCACCTTTTCATGCTTCTCTTCATTCTTGTGTTGAAAGTCAAATTTTCTTTTCAGCTCTGGTCTTTTCATCAAGAATGCTTGAAAGTCCCCAATTTCATCGAAAGACCATTTTTTCCCCTGAAGTATTATACTCAGTTTTGCTGGGTAGGTGATTCTTGGTTTCAGTCCTAGTTCCTTTGACTTCTGGAATATCCTATTCCATGCCCTTCGATCCCTTAATGTAGAAGCTGCTAGATCTTGTGTTACCCTGATTGTATTTCCACAATACTTGAATTGTTTCTTTCTAGCTGCTTGCAACATTTTCTCCTTGACCTAGGAACTCTGGAATTTGGCCACAATATTCCTAGGAGTTTCTCTTTTTGGATCTTTTTCAGGTGGTGATCAGTGGAATCTTTCAATATTTATTTTGCCCTCTGGTTCTAGAATATTAGGGCAGTTTTCCTTGATAATTTCATGAAAGATGATGTCTAGGCTCTTTTTTTGATCATGGCTTTCAGATAGTCCCATACTTTTTAAATTGTCTCTCCTGGATCTATTTTCCAAGTCAGTTGTTTTTCCAATGAGATATTTCACATTATCTTCCATTTTTTCATTTTTTTGGTTTTGTTTTGTGATTTATTGGTTTCTCATAAAGTCATTAGCCTCCATCTGTTCCATTCTAATTTTGAAAGAACTATTTTCTTCAGTGAGCTTTTAAATCTCCTTTTCCATTTGGCTAATTCTGCTTTTGAAAGCATTCTTCTCCTCATTGGCTTCTTGAACCTCCTTTGCCAATTGAGTTAGCCTATTTTTCAGGGTGTTATTTTCTTCAGCATTTTTTGGGGTCTCCTTTAGCAGGGTGCTGATCTGCTGTTCATACTTTGCTTGCAAGTTTTTTATTGCTCTTCCCAGTTTTTCCTCCACCTCTCTAACATAATTTTCAAAATTTTCTGAGCTCTTTTTGAGCTTTTCCCAGGTCTGATCCCATTTAGTGGGCTGGGATACAGAAGTCCTGATTTCTGTGTCTTTCCCTGATGGTGAGCACCACTCTTCCTCATCAGAAAGGAGCGGAGGAGAAACCTGTTCACCAAGAAAGTAACTCTTTATAGTCTTGGGTTTTTTTTTCCCTTTTCTGGACATTTTCCCAGCCAGTGACTTGACTTCTGAATATTCCCTTCACACCCACTTCGCCTCCTGATCCTCCCAGCCAGCGCTTGGGGTCGGAGATTCAAATGCTGCTTCCCAGACTCAGGGCTTTTGGTGGGGGCAGGGCTGCTATTCAGTGTGAGATTAAGTTCAGGTGCTCAGGTCAAGGCAGGGCCTCAGTTCCCTCAGGGGGTTTATGCAGAGAGCTTCAACAATGGATCCAGGCTCCTGCCTGCTTGGGGAGCCCCGGTCTGCTCCTGCCTCGGCTGTTGCCTCCCGAGGGGGCGTGAGTTATGGGGGCACCCCACTCCCCTCTCAACCCGCCAAAGAGACCCTCTCACCGACCCCCATCACCTGTGGGTGGAGGGACCCGCATGGCCGCTGGAGATTCCGTCCCTGAAGCCCACTCGGATCTACTCCTCTTGGTGCCACAGCTGCGGCAGGGCTGTGCTCAGCTCCCAGTCCGTGGCGCC
The DNA here is from genome assembly GCF_028372415.1 of Notamacropus eugenii. Classification (NCBI taxonomy): domain Eukaryota; kingdom Metazoa; phylum Chordata; class Mammalia; order Diprotodontia; family Macropodidae; genus Notamacropus; species Notamacropus eugenii. The sequence continues at coordinate 21,470,110 of NC_092877.1, read as the reverse complement.
CAGTCACGAAGGACCTTTTGCGAAAGGTTTGCAGGTCCCTCTGGAACAAAAATCTCCTTCGCTCCACTCTTCTGTGGCCTCTGCTGCTCCAGAATTTGCCATGAGTTCCTTTTTACAGATATTCTATGGGTTGTGGGTTCGGAGCTATGTGTATGTGCGTCTTTCTACTCCACCATCTTGGCTCTGCCCCCTATAAGCATTTTTTTTTACAAATGGTCCCTTTTTCCTTTTCTTTGATCCCTTTGGGATATACACCTAGTAATGGTATTGTTGGGTCAAAGAGTATGCATAGTTTTATAGCCCTTTGGAAGCAGTTTGAAATTGTTTTCCAAAATGATTGGACTAGTTCACACCTCCATCAACAATGCATTAATGTCCCATTTTTTCCATATCTCTTCCAGCATGTCATTTTTTCCTTTTTTCATATGTTAGTCAATCTGATAGCTGTGAGGTGGTATCTGAGAGCTGTTTTAATTTTCATTTCTCTCATTGGTAGTGATTTAGAGTATTTTTTCATGTGACTATTAATAGCTTTGATTTCGTCTTCTGAAAACTACCTGTAGATATCATTTGATCATTTATCAGTTTTTGCATGGTTACTCTAACAAATTTGCCTTGGTTCCCTATGTATTTGAGAAATTAGATCTTTATCAGATAAACTTACCACAAAGTTTTTTTTTTTTTTCCAGTTTCCTATTCTTCTTGAATTTTGGCTACATTAGCTCTGTTTGTGCAAATGCTTTTTAATTTCATGTAGTCAAAATTATTCTTGTAATTACTTCCTGTAATCCTTTCTGTCTCTTGTTTGCTCATAAACTGTTCCCTTATCCATAGATCTGATAGGTACATTTTTCCATGCTCCCTTAATTTAGCGATGGTATCACCATTTATGTCTAAGTTATTTATCCATTTTGATAATATCTTGGTATACAGTGTGAGATGTTGGTCTATAGCTAGTTTCTGCTAAAGTGCTTTCTAGTTTTCCCAGCAATTTTTTAAATGATGACTTCTTACCCCAAAAGCTTGGTTTTGGGGGATTATCGAACATTAGAATACTATGGCCATTTACTATTGTGTATTATGTACTTAACCTACTCTACTGATCTACCACTCTGTTTCATAGCCAGTCCCACATTGTTTTGATTAGCACCACTTTTTTTCCAATTTGAAATCTGTAACTGCTTGGACACTTTCCTTAACATTATTTTTCACTTATTCGTTTGAAATTCTTGACTTTTTATTCTTCCAGATGATCTTTTTCAACTATTATTCCAGTTTAATGAAATAATTCTTTGGTAGTTTGATTGATATAGAACTGAATAAGTGAATTAAGTAGAATTGTCACTTTTTTATTATATTGGCTTAACCAACCTATGAGCAATAAATATTGTTTTGATCTAACTATATTTGTATGAAAAGCATTTTGTAATTGTGTTCTGATAATCCCTGGGTTTATCTGGTCAAGTAGAGTCACAAGTATTTTATATTGTCTGCAGTTATTTTGAATGGAATTCCTCTATTTCTTCATATTGGGTTTTGTTGATAGTTTATACAAAAGCTGATGATTTATGTAAGTTTATTTTATATTCTGCAACTTTGCTGAAGTTGTTCATTGTTTCATCTAGTCTTCTTCAGTTAATTCCCTAGGGTTGTCTAAGGACAACATCATATTATATGCAAAGAGTGATAGTTGTGCTTTCTCCTTACTTATTTTTATTCCATCAATTTCTTTTTCTTGTCTGATTGCTATTTATTTTTGTCATTTATTTTAACAAAATAATAATGATAACTAACATTTATAAAGTACTTATTATGTGCCAGGCACTGTGCTCTTTAAAAATGTTATCTCATTTTAACAATTTCAAGAGTGCTGGGAGGAGATAGATCATGTAGTGAAATGTTTCACCCCTTAGTGAATTCCCAAAATCCCCCAGCTAAAGGACATCTTTCTAAAACAAGTTGGTTTTTTTCTCATCACTCAGGATATATACAAATGTCCTGTCCTTCCTTCCATGTCCAAAGAAATCATTATAGACTCCTCCATAAAACCATAGGACTTACACAAAATACTGGTCACCATAAGAAGAGTAAATCAGAGCAAATTTTTCAAATGGATAAAAGAATTCCTTAGAGGTATCACGTTGGAGGTTGTCATGGAAACTTTTCTCACTTCTTCCTACTGCTTTTGGCAAGATTTTTTTTTTATTAAACAATGAGGAGGGAGAGAATTCTTTAATGTTCTCATTAGCCATATATCTATTATCATATGAATTGTACCATTTTTTTCAGCATCTTGTAGGCCAAGCCTTCAGTGTACAAATATTTCATATTCTAACATAAGCACAAACCTTAGCTTATTATTAATTCTTCCTATCCATATCTGATCCCTCCACTCTTCTCCTACTGTTGCCCACCTCCAGACTCTCATTATCACTTACTATACATACATACATATATAATATATATGTCATATATATTATATATGTCCTGCTCCCTACTGTTCACTGTTAATAGACAACATAAAGCACTGGACTTGAGGTTGAAAGATTCCAAGTCTTAATTTCACTAGCTTTGTGAAGCTCAGCAAGTCATCTGACTGCTCATGCCTCAGTTTTCCCATCTGTAAAATGCAAATAATCACATCTGTTGCACTTATCTCACAAAGTTGAAGTGAGGAACAGACAAGATACAATATATAAAGTGCTTTGCCAACCTAAAGGCACGATATAGATGCCAGATGTCATCATCATCTTACCATCATTGTCATTATCACCTTCCTGAAGAAGAGATCTGATCGAGTCACACCTTTTCAAAAAGCTTTGCGTTGGCTCCCTAATGACTGGCATTCTCTCTATGAGCTGACATCATACCTCTTTTACATTCCTATTTAATATTATCTAAATGTAAATCTGCTGTGTCAATATCTCCATATTTCCCATTTACTTCACTTTTTTTTTTTTATCATTCTCTTCAATTTTCTCTGTTACCTAGATCTAAAATGCCCTCTTTTTTACTCTCTGCTCATACACCTTGTTGTTTTGGTCGTTGTTGTTCAGTCAATTTCAGTCAAGTCCAACCCTTTGTGACTCCCTTGGCAAATATACTGGAGTGGTTTGCCATTTTCTTCTCCAATTCATTTTACAGATGAGGAAACTAAGGCAAACAAGGTTAAGCTACTTGCCCAGGGTCATACAGCTAGTAAGTATCTGAGATCAGCTTCCAACTCCAGAAGTGAGTCTTCCTGATTCCAAAGACAGAACTCAATCCACTGTGCCACCTAGCTGCCCCATACACCTCCTGGTTCTATATAATTCCTGACCACCTGAAGCTCAATTCCAATACCACCTCCTCCAAAAAAACTTTCCCTAATCTTTTAAAACCATGTCTAAATTTATATCTTCCTCATCACCTATCCCTGGACTCTGAACACAGAGAAATTTAATACATGTTGGCTGAAAAGGACTCAGTTAAAATTTAAGTGAAGAGCCATTCAATCAAATGTTTCCAGGAACTACCCTAAACTCCTAATTAGTCTTCTTGCCTCCTACCTCTCCCCTTTCCAATGTGTCCCACACAATGCTTTCAAAATAATATTTCTTGGAAATGGATCATCTTCCTCATACAAAAAAAAAAATTAGTGACTAGCAGCTGTTAGATTGTAGGGTTGTAGATCTCTAGCAGGAAGGAATCCTATAGGCTGTATAATTCCAATCCTTCATTTACAGATAAGGATACTGAGACCTGGAAAGTCCCATGGTGACCAAGATCCCAGAGGTAGGAAGTGTAAGAGATATGATTTAATGTAATGTCTTCCTGATTCCAGGGACAGCACCAGAATATAATATAAACTCTTCAGTCTTGGGTTTGGATCATTCCCAAACTTGTTACAAGTTACCATTGCAGCCTTCCAGACAAATTCTGCTTCTTGGTTCCCAGAACTTGGCATGTCATCCATTGCTTTTGTCTATTGACACAACCCAGTCAGTTAGTCATAAACATTTATTACACCTTTACTATATGCCAAGCAATGGACTAAGCACCAGAGAGTCAAAGATAATTCCTGTTCTCAAGGAGCTCACAATCTAATTTATGGTGATAATATTCAAACAATGTTGCACAAACAATCACATCTTTATTTTCACCAACCTTTGCAATCATATGCATTCTATCTTATGCATGTAAAAGAAAATATATACAGGATAAACTAGAGATAAGGAACAAAAAGAATGTGTTAGAAATAAGAGGAATAGGGAAAGACTTCCTGCAGAAGACAGAAGTTTAGCTGGGACTTGAATGAAGCCAAGGAAGATAAGAGGTAGAGATGAGAAGGGAGAACATGGGAGGTATGAAAGACAGCAAGTGAAAAATGCCCAGAGTTTGGATATGGAGTATCTTGTTTTAGAAATATCAAAGAGACCAATGTCACTGGATTACAGAATATATGGAGGGAAAAAAGGTGGAAGAAGCCTGGAAAGATAAGAGAAGGTCAGGCTATGCAAGGCTTTGAATGCCAAACAGAGACATTTATTTGATATTTGATCATAATGTTTGATCCTAGAGATGAGGAGACATTAGAGTTTATTGAATAGGGGAGGAGTGACATGGTCACATCTGTACCTTAAGAAGATTAGTTTGGAGTGGAGGATGGACTAAATCATAAAGATATTTGAAAGCCTATGATAATGGTCTGCATCAGGGTTGTGGTAATGTCAGAAGAGATAAGATAGAATGTAGGAGAGATGATATGAAGGTCTGACAAAGACTTTAGTAACAGTGGACGGGCTGTGAGGGACAAAGGAAAAGAGTGAAGAGTCAAGGATGGCACCTAGGTTGCAAACTTTATTAATTAGAAGAATGATGGTGTCCTCAACAGTAATAGAGAAGATAGAAAGAAGGAAAGATTTAGGGGAAAAGATAATGAGATGAGACTGAGATATATTAAATTTAAGATGTCATTTCCCATGTGTAGAATTCACTCTCTCTCCTTTTGTCTCTGGCTCTCAGAATCCTTAACATCCATTAAGACTCAGTTCATTTGGAAAGACTTACATGAACTGATGCAAACTAAAGTAAGAAGAACCAAGAAAACATTGTATACAGTAACAGCAATATTTTGTGGTATTCAATTATGATTGATTTAGCTCTTCTCAGCAATAAAATGATCAAAAACAATTCCAAAAGCTTCATAATGAAAAATCTGGTCCACAATCAGAGAAAGAACTGATGGAGTCTAAATATAGATCAAAGCATAGCATTTTTACTTTGTGTGTGTGTGTATGTGTGTGTGTGTGTGTTTTCCTTTTGCAAACTGTAATTGTTTTTGCAAACTGTTTCCTCTTTCACAACATAACTAATATGAAATAGGTTTTACATGATTGTACATATATAACCTATTTCAAACTGCTTACCCTCTTAAGGAAGGGAAGGGGAAAAACAGAGGGGAAATTTGGGAACTCAAAATTTTATTAAAAACAATGTTCTTTACGTGTAACTGGAAAAAAATAGAATACTATTAAAAACACAGTTCAGATGCCTCCACAAAACACTCTTTGACTTCTTTCCCTTGCTATTTGTTGATATTTTGTTTTCCAATTTATTTATTTATTTTTAATTTTCAACATTCATTTCCACAAAATTTTGAGTTCCAAATTTTCTCCCCATCTCTCCTCTCCCCCCACCCCAAAACACCATGCATTCTGATTACCCCTTCCCCCAATCTACCCTCCCTTCCATCACACCCCTCCCTTCCCTTATCCGCATCTCATCTCTTTTCTTGTAGTGCAGGACAGATTTCTATACACCATTACCTGTATTTCTTATTTCCCAGTTACATGGAAAAACAATTCTCAACATTTGTTCCTAAAATTTTGAGTTCTAACTTCTCTCCCTTTCTCCCTCCCCACCAATCCCCACTGAGAAGGCAACCAATTCAATATAGGCTTTATATGTGTAGTTTTGCTAGAGACTTCCATAATAGTCATTTTGTAAAAGACTATATTTCCCTCCATCCTATCCTGCCCATTTATTCTGTTCTCTCTTTTGACCTTATCTCTCCTCAAAAGTGTTTACTTCTAATTACTCCCTCCTCTCATTTGCCCTCCTCACATCCCACTTATCCCCTTCTCCCCTGCTCTCCTGTAGTGCAAGATAGATTTTCATGCCAAATTCAGTGTGCATGTTATTCCCTCCTTAAGCCAAATGTGATGAGAGGGCACAGACTAAGCTGAATAGGAAGAATTGATATGTAAAGAAATAAAATTAAGGGGTGAAAGAGGAATATATTGGGAGGAGAAAGGGAGAAATGGAATGGGGCAAATTATCGCTCATAAAAAACGCAAGGGAAAGCTTTTTCAATGGAGGGAAAAAGTGAAGCTGGTGTTTTCTTGTATCTCAAGTTACTCTCACTTATATAGCACAAGTATTCAAAGATTATATCACCTCCTTCTCTAAATATAAGCTTCTTGAAGGCAGAGACTGTTTTGCTTTTGTTTTCCTGTTCTCAGTGCCTCACAATACCATGACCCTAGTGGGGATGTAATAAGTAATGAGAAGGCACAAAACAACAAGTATTTGTTAAGCATACCAACTGTCAGGCACTGTTTTAGGTACTGAAATTACAAAGCCAAAAATAAAACAAATCAGCCTCAAGGCCTTAAAATGTTCTTTGCTCGATTGAAATGATTTGCATATCAACTAGAAGTATTGGATCACTGAAAATGAAGCTAGGAGAGACCTTAGCTATCATCAAATCTAGCAGTATCTACTCCCCCCACACACACACTCTCCATTAAGGGGATATGTGAACTTGAATGGGGAAAAAGTAAATCGCACCTTTATTTTCACCAGTCTTTGCAAACCTATGTAGTTTATTTTACCCATTTAAAAGCATTATTCTGAGGAGTCTATGGATTTCATCAGGCAATCCAAGGCATTTAGAACATAAATACCAAAAAAACAAAACAAAACAAAACGAAACAAAAACTGGTCTGATTTGGTCCAATGCCACTAAAAACCTAATTTTATGTTTGAGGAGCCAGAGGCCCAAAAGTGTTGACTGCTTTATCAAAGACATCACAGGTTGCAGGTTGCAGGGGAGGGATTTAAATCCAGGTACTGAATGCCAAGCCAATATTTTTTTTTCTTTCCATGCTAGATGTTATCCCATCCAAAGTACCTCTACCTGCCCATAGCAGGTTGCCAAAATCCCCTCAGAAGGCTGCTCTAAAGATGCAGTCAGTGGAATGAATAATAATAACAGACTTGTAGACACTAGTACTTTATGATTTGCCAGACAATTGCCATACATTAACTTCTTAGATATTGTTGCAATTTTGGCTCTGCCCAGCCAGGGAAAACTGCTGGGGTTTAGACTCTGCACACCCAGGGATGCTAAAAAGTGTTGAGGTTTTATGACATGTTGTAGTGGAACCATCTCAAAGAATTCAGTCAAACCTCCTCTAATCCAAGTATAGGCATTGATTGAGATTGAACCCTCTCAGGAAGTGGGCTAAGTTCCAAGAGGAACCAGCAACTTCAGAGAAAGCAGTGTGTATTTTTGTAGGATAAAGATGTAATTATATAACAGAAATTATGAATATTAAAAAGGCAGGAGGGGTTTGTCAAGGGATTATGTAGTAGGGGAGAGGTCCCTTCTATGGTTTGGTGGTTAAACATTCTGGCCGGCTATTGTGGTCCTATCTGGTCAAAATGGATAGTTAGGTATTGTGGTCCTGTCTTGGGCTAAATGGAGGATGTAATTGTTGTTGAGTATAAGACCACTTCTGCTCAAACATGTGAACTGGATCTCAGGGCAATGACTAGCTAGGAACAGTGGCTGTTTTGTACCTGGGGCCCTGAGGTGTGGTTAAAGCCACATTGTATGGTTAAATCAGGACATGCCTGCTGTTCAGTGGGGCCCATAAGGAAGTTAGAATATTGAAGCTGAGGGCAGCTTTACTATGATTCCATCAGTGTAATTATTACTCCTATTTCAGAAAAAGTGAGAATTAGAGATGTTATATCAATGACAACTATCTGCTAATTCCGAGTCCAGCATGCTTTTTCCCTAGGGAAGGAAATAAACATTTCCAAAGTATGTACTATGTGCCAGACATAGAGCTCAGTGCTTTTTAAATATTTTCTCATTGGATCCTCAACACAACCATTGGAAGTAGGAGCTATTTTTATACTCATTTTACAGTTAAAGAAACTAAGACAAACAGAAGTGAAAGACTTGGCTATGATCATCCAGTTAGTGGGTATCTGATGTCAGACAGGATGTCTTACCTTCAGGCCCAGCTCTCTATCTACTGTGCCACCAGGTTGCACTACATCATACTGGGTTTCCTGTTGCAGTCATAGTAGACTTCTCCAACCTAATACAAATCTGGTAGGTAAAAACACTGCTCACCCTGATAGAAACATGGTAATTCTCTATGGAATGGTGTATTGGAAAGATCACTGAAGTGGCCAGTTATCAGCTTCCAACTTTTATCTATGTTATGAATCTGTGCATTTCTTCTTCCTGGGTGCCAGTCAAGAGACCTTCAACTCCCCAGGGAGTAGAAGTGCTTTTGTATGTCTCTTTTTGTCCAGAGTTTGAGGCAATTCATGAGCCAGTCAATTGAGCAGTTATGAGTGGCTGTATGAAGGATTAAAAAAAAGTATTTATTGGGGAAGATGCCAGTTGAGCTGAGCTTGAAAAACAGTTGGGATTCTGAGAGGTAGAAATGAGGAGTTAGTGCCTTCCAGGTATGAAGGACAGTGTCTGTGAATGCACGATAACCAGAATTAGAAAGTCAAGTTCAGGGAACAGCTGGAACATGGATTGTGTGAAGGAGAGTAATGTTAAATCAAGGTGGAGCCTGATTGTGGAAGGTCCTAAGTTTCAGGTTAAAACATCTGGCTTTTATCATGGAGGTAATAGTGAGTTACCAAAGGTTTTTGAGCAGGAAAAGTAACACTGTAATATTAGTACTTGGCACATGGTAGGCATTTAATAAATGCTTCTTCTCTCTTCCTCTTTTCCTTCCTTCCTTCCTTCCTTCTTTCCTTATTCCTGCCAATTAAAATATTTTCCCTAAGAAGCCCTCAATTATAATTTAAATGCAAGACAATAAAAAGTGCTTTATAACTATGAAGCAGCTTTGATGTTCTCCTAAAGTGGTTCTTTCCACAAAAGGGGGAGTGTCTTGTTTCCTCCCCCATCCCCAATCCACTCTCCAAAATACTGTATCAATACTTTCCTTTGTGAAATTTGTCCTAAGTTTGTTTCCTGGTACTTGTACAAAAGTTCAAGTTATAGCTCTTTTTTCTTTAAAGGCACCTCTAAGCATTCTCTAAATGCACTCTCCAGAAATGGAGGGGGAAGGGGTGGGATGGAATGTTGACCTACTGTCCATAACCAGTCCTGGCAAAGTCATTGCTTCTAATCATCTCACCAAACCCCATAAGAATTAGTCATGATTTCCATGCCCTCTGGACCAATGATGGTGAGGACCAAAAGTTCCTACAATTTAATAGGAACAGAATGAAGGAGTATTCTGCCACAGGGCTTCAAGGACCAGTCTAAGAACAGGACATAACAATATCCTCAACGAAATAGCCCAAAGACTGAGTGGGCTGAGAACTCCTGGGAGGTGGGATGCTAATTGAGTGCTGACTCACTGGGTGACCTGGTCCAATCACTTAACCTCAGTGCTTTTCTGATTCTCCACTTAGAAGATGCAGACAATCAATTCTTGACTCAGGCTCAGGAAGGCTGTGTAAGGGGTATGTGTGAATGCTTGGAGCTCTCCAGAGGAGCCTGGCTAGCTCTGAAGAATTAATGGATTGGCTGCCTGAGGCTGACTAACTTAATTGCCATTTTTTCAACATTACTGATAACAGAAAGGCCAGGCCTAGCTGGAAGTATTTATGGTCATTTTCTCATCTGTGCTCTCAAAGTAGATCATTAAAGGTGAATTCATCACATTTATTATAACAGAGATTTTTTAAAGAACTACCACCAAAACTATTATCAAGCTTCTCTTTTGAAGATGAGGATTTTTGTCCTCCCTGGATGGGCAGGCATTAATAACCGAATTTTACAGAGTGTAAAAGTGAGGGGTGAGGACTCTCACATCCACCAAGGACCTCCGCAAGGGAAAATCAAAAGAAGAGATGAAATTAGAATCCAAAATTGCCTGACCGAGCCTCATGACCTTGGCACTAGATTTCAATACTCCCTTTTTCAACTTGTGAATTGATATTTAGAACATCCAAAACCTTAGAAAACCCACCTATTTTCAAGGCAAAGTGTCAAGCAGTTGACTGGTAGAACTCAATGAAGTCTAATTGGACTTTGGTAGTCTAGTGTGGATAGAATCTTGGAATCCTTAGACCTCATTAATCATTCAACCCAATTCTCCACCAGAAGCATGGCACCTGTCCAGACCAGGATCTCCCAAGAAAAGCCATTTCATTTTGAGGAGGTTTGAAACATTATGAGGTCATTACTTATAATGAGCTAGAACCTGCCTCCAAGTAGATTCTACCCATCTGAAACTCATCAAAGTAGCTAGGTGGTACAGCAGATGGAACACTACCTGTAAGTCTAGTATCATCCATTTACTAGTTGTGTTAGCCTGGAAAAGTCACTTAACTTCTGTTTGCCTCAAGTCCTTATCTATGAAATGGACACCATAATGTCACCTACCTCCCAAGTTATTGTGAAGACAAAAAAAAACAACTAAGTACTTGGTAAACCATAAAACATTATATACATACATCTGTTGCTGCTGCTGCCACTGCTGCTGCTTCCACTGTTACTATTACTACTACTACTACTACTACTACTACTACTACTACTACTACTACTACTACTACTACTATTGTTGCTGCTTCCACTGTTACTATTACTACTACTACTACTACTACTACTACTACTACTATTGCTGCTGTTACTGTTACTACTGTTGTACTTATGAAGACTAGTCTAGATGGGGAGATTAGGGATCAACAGAAATATTTTTTCCCACTTTAGCAAGTCGCCTAATGAAAACTGGATAAAATTGTTTCTTACCTCAGGAAAAACAATTGAGCCCAGGGAGACCAAATGAGTATGGGTTAAAGTTCTAGGTTTGCAAGTTTGCTTGTAGATCCGAGACATTAAGAGAAAGAACAAAAATTCCATAGGTCTAATTTTAAGACTATAGGCATTCAGCTACCAAAAAAACCCCTAAAATCAAAACTATGTTCTATTTATCCTTAAACATCATCCTTGTTTATAGTGTGTGCTCTCCCAGGAGCCTCTCAAATCACACCAGACAGAGCTGTCTACTCTACTTGCTTTAATAAGTCATTTTGAAACACTGACTAAGCACTTTGTGCTAGACACAGTGTTAGAGTCTGGGGATAAGCAGATCAAAACAAAAGATAAAAACAAAATAATCACTTCCTTCAAGAAATTTATGTTTCTGCTTGTCTTCTCAATGGATGGAGGAAGAACAGAAAGGAGGGAGAGAATTTGGAACTCAAAATATAAAAAAAAATGTTAAAAATGAATGCATGAATGAATATTTTTTAAAGAAATTTATGTTCCACAGGGTGAATACAGTATGTACCCAGCGCACCGGATTTTTGAGCAAGAAAACTGGCTTTAATCCCACCTCTGTTTAGCCATGTCACTTTGGGAATATTTGTTAATTTCTCTGGGCCTCAGTCTCCTCTTCTATAAAATACTGGGAATGGACTACATCTAAATCCATTAGAATATAATCTCCTTGAGGGCAAAAACTGCCCTGCTGTGGCAAGTATATAGAATGTTGGACTTGGAATCAGAAAGATGAGTTCAAATCCTGACCTGGATACTTACTAGCTTTTGCAAACCTGGGGAAATCATTTATCCTCTGCCAGTTTCAGTTCCATTATGTGTAAGATGGGGTTGATAATAATATCTGTTTCACAGAATTGCTGTAGAAGTCAAATGAGATATCTGCAAAGTGGTTTGTAAACCTTCAAGAACTCTGTAAATGTTAGTGAGTACACAGTGGTAAGTGCTTATATCTATTGATATAATCTCTAAAGTTCTTTTCAAATAAAGTTTTGATGGGATGACTCAGTAAATAGAATGGAGCAAAAAGTAAATAGAATATAATTAGAAAGGAGTAAAACGCTAATAACGGGGCTTCAGAAAAGTTTTCTTATAGAAGACTCTATCTAACTTGACTTTTGAAGGAAACTAGAAATTTTAAGAAGTAAAATTGAGGAAGGAATGCATTCCAGGCAAGGGGATGGGAGATGAAACTCTAAGTTCATGGATCATAGATGAAGAGCTAGAAACAGCCCATAAAGTCACCCTGTTGAACTCTCTGATATTATACATGAGGAATCTGAAACCCACCAGTGAAATGACTTGCCCAAGGTCATACAATGCCAATCAGTGGCAGAGAAGAGATTCAAACTGAAGTCCTCTGACTCCAGAACCAGCACTCATTCCACTGTCCCAATGAGCAGGCAAGTTTGACAGAAAATTGGCTGATATCAAGATTTATGCAGTTCACTAGTTTTTGGTTCATTGGGTTAACTACTAACCTGATCCTCAGATCTTCCAAATGTTTATACACTTTCTGGACTCTCAGTCTCTTCATTTTATATATTTTACTATCATTTCTACTTCTTCCATTTCTTTTCTATTTATCCTACATTTTACCCCCACCAAATGCATCCTATTTCATATAGTCTAAGGATTCTGACATCTTACAATGAGAATACACTCGTGTTGGCACCATCTGTAGGTCCAATGAGATCCCTAATCCCTGAAAGAATCAATTTGCTAATCTTGGCTCTGGTGTGAATTTTGCTCCGTTCTTATTTTCCAGCTATATTTATCCACTGTTGGTCCTGCTCAACACAGGAAGCCCTAGTTATTGCCTCTGATTCATTGTTTTCCCTCCTCTCTGATTTGCCCCTAGACCACTACTGAGGCTGGTTCTATTTTTCAGTGAATCAAAGGTTCTTCAACTTTTGTTCTAAAATGAGCTCTGAGCTTAAAGTATACTGAACTATGTTAGGATGTTGGAATTTTGGACCTGGAGACAGGAAGAGAAGTTCAAATTCTGCCTCTGACTAGATGTGTGACTTTAGGCAAGTCACATGTACTCAGTTTGTCTGTTTCCTCAGTTGTAAAATGGGGATAATAATAGTACTTGGTTAATAGTACACAACTTGGTTGTTGTGAATATCAAATGTGGTAACATTTGTAAAGCACTTTGCACATTGCAGGTTAAAATATACTAGCTATTATTGTTGTTAATTATCATTATTTATTACTAATACAGTATATTTTTTTAAATGTTAAAAGTATAACACCTAAGTTCCACAAAAGTAGGAGGTATAAAAACAATGGTCTTACCAGGTAATCTCTTGAGGTTGCTTTGAGTAAAGCAATCTATAATTTTACGATTCTTTCCATCAATCTTGACAAGGTTGAATATTGAGTCTACATAACTCATTATTCACAAACTTTCCAACTTATGTCATTTTTAATCATCTTTTTCCATCAACCGTACTTTAGTATCTGTATAAAATGAGTATGGTGTAGTTAGGGAAGTCCTATACTTGGAATCTACTGATTTGGGGTCAATTTTTGACCTTGCTTTTTAACAACTGTGTTGCCTTGGTCAATCCATTTAATTTCTCGATGCCTCTTATATAAAATGGGAGACATGATACCTTACAAATCATATAACCAAGTTATTGTGAGGAAAGCACACATTTTATCTATTGTTTTTCTTGGAGACTAGATCAATGGTGGGATATCCAACTGGAAATGGTTCAATCACCTTCTCCCTCTGTCCCTCAACTCCCTTCTCCTATTGGTTAGTTGCTTCCAGAATTTCCATTTTGCAGAACAGCCACGATTAGTCATCCATCACTCTCTAGGCTTTGCCACCATGTGGCAATGTGAGTACCACACACCTCCCAACTCTATTTCATCTCCCTTTCATACATTGTCTTTCCCCGTTATAACATAAGCTCCTTGAGGGACTGTCTTCTTGTATTTATATCTTTCAGCTCAATTGGCTAGTGCAGAATGTAAATAGGTTCATGATTCAATCCTTTGGTAAGCCATTCATCTAAGTCCTTGGTCATAAACAGACCCTGGCCAGTCTTCTTGCAAAATGCAGGACTTTAAGGCCCAGCATGAAAGAATGCGATGAGTGCTCTAAGTCTCTCATCAGTATTAGAAAAGCACATCGTGGGAAATGTGTTGTTGATGTCATGTCAGTCAGTATAATCTTCACATATGAAGGAGAACAATGCAAAAAGTCCATTCATTCCCAGTTGTAGACCCTTTTTAATGGTTACACTTAACTCCATGCTAAAGGAAGACACCTTAATACTAGTGGTGCTACTGCTGTTACTGCTCCAGCAAGATTCCCAGCGCAAGGTAGGAGAGGAAGGTACCCACTATTCTCCTAAGGCATCCTCTTCCACCTTTGGGGAGCCCTAATTGTTAGAAAACTTTTGTTTTTGTGGGGGGTTTCCTCCTAATAAGCCTAAATTGGCCAATATTCAACTCATTCCTCTTAGCTCTGCCTTCTGAGACTAAGCAGAGCAAGTTAGATTGTGAAAGATACAAAATATAGCAATTGACGAAGTTGCTGAACTAGGCAGGGCCATCCCTAAGGTATGGGTGGGGTGGGGAAGGCAACTATTTTTCTTTGCAGGACTTCTATCCATATAAATAATTTTATTAAACATATATTACAGGTAAATAGTCATGTGTAGCAGCAGCTTTATGAATGAAGATTTAGAATAATTAGCTTACAACACTTACAACTTTGATTTAAAACAATGATTTGTATAGAGCCATATTACTGTCTACACTTGTATCACTATTGTAGTCCAAGAGACCACTGGAATTAGAACCACCATGTGCCACATCCATCCTCCCTATAATTCATAACATTATTCTGCAGGTATTCCAGGAGAACCTGGCTTACCTCACTCCAATACTGCCTCCAAAAGCATCTGGTTAAAAGTGGATAGGGTGTCAGACTTGGAGTCAGGAAGGTTCATCTTCCTAAGTTCAAATCTGGCCTCAGACACTCACTATCTGGGTGACCCTGGGCAAGTCACTTAATTCTGTATAACTCAATTTTCTCATCTGTAAAATGAACTGGCATAGGAAGTGGCAAACCATTCCAGTATTTTTGCCAAGAAAACCTCAAATAGGATCACAGAATCCAACATGACTGAAATGACCACACAATGATATTGCTGCCCTCAAATATGCCACAAATAGAAATAGCTTCATTTTCAGAAAGTACTTTAAACACCATTTAAAAATCATTATGCCACTAAAGTATACATGGAACAGCCCATTATCATTCTCTGACAATACACACCCAATAAAAATGGAAAATCTTGCCCTTTTATACAATACATATATATATCACAATGAATGAAAACCTTATCATAGATCAAAACTCTGTTCTGCATGAAAAAAGACCCTTCATAGAACACCCTCATAATGACATTTGCTCTCATGAAATAGATTAAAGGTCAGCAAACTCTTTCTGTAAAGGTCCTGATAATAAATAATTTAGGCTTTGTAGTCCTAAAGACAAAATACAAGATTTTATGCAAATACTTATATAAGAAGAAAGAAAACAAAGTTCCAGAAATGTTTATTGTGAAAATCCAAAATCTAATAGCATGAGTACCTTTTTGTAATATGGGTCTACTAATAAGAGGAATGGAATCCTTTATGGAGGGATGATTCCTTGAATTGATAGGCTCATCTCAAATCACTTTGCATTTATTTTGCGTATTGGTTGGTGCAGCAGATAGAGTGCCAAACCTGGAGCCTGAGTTCAAATTCAGCCTTAGTTACTTACTAGTTATGTGACCCTGGGCAAGTCACTTCACCCTGTTTGCCTCAGTTTCTTATCTGTAAAATGAGCTGTAGAAGGGAATGGAAAACTTCTCCAGTATCTTTGCCAAGAGAACCCCAAATGGGAGAGAATTTCCTTACCTCAGATCTCCCAAGTAACAAGTCTAATTTCTCACCTAAAGAATTGCTACCCTTCATAAAGGTATTCAATGACCAATAATTGATTGCCATCTTGCATCCTACTGATCATGGGTTTCAATAAAGTAGCTTGGAGAATTCACATGCTTGCTTAACTACAGAGATCAAATTAACTGAAACAATTAATTACAAAAGTGAATATTATTTATGTCTGTGCCAGGAAACACGCAAAATTTTTGTTATCATCATTGTTATTTTTAATAATAAAGCATATTTAATTATACTGTTCTCACAAAAAAAATTAGTTAAAGCAAAAAGGACTTTATAAATAAAACATGTTATTTTTTTTTACCTTTTTCTTTTTAATGTCTATTTTTGCAAGTGATTCCTAATAACACCAGTACAGTACTACAAGCATATAGTTTATTAATAAACTGCTTTTTAATGGACAGGGATGCACTATCAGGATTATCAGGAGAACCCTGACTTAAGGCACTGAGAGTTTAAGTGAGTGGCCCATAGTCACCCAGCTGATCTGTTCAAGCTGACTCTCAATAGTTCTTTATTGTGGGCTGAAATTTGCTTCCTTGAAGATTAGACGCATTACTTTTTTTCATTCATTCGATAAATATATATTATGACCCTACTATGCACCAAGTACTGTGCTAAACAATGGGGATAGAAAAGGAAGCAAAAGTTCCTTACCTAAAAGAGCTTCTAAGATGGGGGAGACAACATGGAAGCAAATATATTTCAAGCAAGCTATTCCCAGGATAAATAGGAAATAATTAAAAGAGTAAACGCACCTGAATTGAGGGATTAGGGAAGGCTGTCTGGAGAAGGTGGAATTTTAATTGGGACTTAAAGGAAGCCAGGAAGGTCACTAGTCAGAGCAAAGGAGAGAGCATTGCAGGTATTGAGAGAAAATGCTTCTAATTCTCCTTCCTCTAAGCAACAGAGGACAACAAAAAGAAAATGGTGTTTCAAACCAGAACTGACTATTTCTAAGGTCTCTGGTTTCTGAGATGTTTAGTCTAAGAGGCACAGTAGATAGAACACTAGCCCTGGAATCAAAAAGGTATGAGTTCAAATCTGGCCTCACATACTTACTAGCTGTATAACCCTGGGTCCATAACATCTCTTTGCCTCAGTTTCCTGAACTGTAAAATAGGGAAGATAATACTAGAATCTACTCCTCAGGGTTGTTGTGAGGATCAAATGACATAATAAAATGCTTGACACATTATAGGTGTTTAATAAATGCCTGTTTCCTCCCTTTCTGAAGTGCTTTGTAAATCTGACATCTCTATGTAAATACTAGCTGTTGTGATTGTCATGTCTCCATTGTATACCTCATCCCATCCTGCGCTTCTCAGAGCAGAGCCCTGACATGGCAGACCACTCCTGCATTCACCCCACCCACCCCGCTATTGGAGAAAATATCTGAGAGTCCTTTAGCTAAGTCATTTTTTGGCTGGAAGAGAACTTGGCAAGACCACCTTTGTAGTGTTCTGAGGACAGGGTCAGATCTGATACCAAGACAGTTCTAGAGAACACTGGCCAAAAGTCATCCTGAGCACATGCTCAGGGGCTCAGACCCTGGGATTATCTAAGTCTAGTCCTGGACAAAGAATTTCTGGGGAACACCACACAAGGGTTCCTCTCTTCCTTACCTACTCTTGCTTTGAAGTCTTCTGGAAGCAAGGCCTGGGGTAGGGAGGTGGAAAAAGCTAATATACTTTCCTTGGACAAGTCTCAACCACTCATCCTGACTGAGCTATGAGTGGAGATCGTCCAATTCACAGACTTGGCCACCAACTACCTCAACTCCAAACTGGGAGCTTTTCCTTTTGGGGGACTTATTCCAAGATAAGCCTTATGCCCTTTCTCTACTTTGAACCACCTAGATGTGCATAATTCAGGACAATTGGCTGTCTTAATTTAGGTTTATTCAGTTGTTCCCATATCTCATAGAATAGATCACATAAGATATATCTTAATAATAAATGATCTATAACATATAGTAAGATATACATGCAATAAATCCCAGAAATAAAGTAATATTTTCTTAGTTGTCCATGTCATTCATTGTTTTATTCTCTGTATTTCACTTTTTTCTTAATAAGTTTTGTGTCTATGACAAGGTGAATCCTCTAAAGCACAGAGCCCTTGAGGCTAGGGTGGGGACAGGTTAGGGGCTTCACTGGCTGGAGCTAAGGGTGGTCCTACCTTACTTCAGAGAGGAAGGAGCACTTGACCTCAGCTTGAAGAAGGGCAGGATAATCATTCTAAAGTCCAGTTGTCTAAGGACATATATGACCTCACCTGGGCCTCCATTAGTTGAGTACACAGGTACTTTGCACATAGTAAGCGCTTAAAAAATATCTATTGAACTTCAATTTATCATTTAATAATAACAGACCTTTGGGAGCCCCAGTTTTCTGTGTCTTTTGAATCACCAGTTAATTATTGGCCATAGCTTTCATATACAAGAAAATTTAGTGGCAAAATTTTTTTAGAGGTACTTCTTTTCTTTTTTGGAGCGAGGAAAGGAAGGCAAGGCAGTTGGGGTTAAGTGACTTACCCAAGGTTACATAGCTAGTAAGTGTCAAGTGTCTGAGGCCAGATTTGAACTCGGGCTCTCCCAACTCCAGGGCTGGTTCTCTATTCACTTTGCCACCCAACTGTCCCCCCTTTTTTGATGTACTTATTTTTGACAGACAGAAAGAGCATCTATACAAAGTCATCTGGTCAATGGGAAGAATTCAAGGGCTAGATGAATGTGTTCAGTTTCCTTTCTCATTATTTTGATTTATAGCCAGAATTACGTGTGCACTGAGAAGATACAAGACTGATATAAAGATCCACAGTGACAATGACTGTGAAGGTCTTTGAAAAAGCAAATGATAAAACGTTTCTGGACCTCAGTTTCTAATCCAAAATATGAAGAAATCTTTGGGCTCTATGAGCTTTGAGGTCACTTCCAGTACTAGTAATCTAGAGAACTGATTCTAGGCACAAATTTCAGCACTTTCTCCAAAAAGAAAAAAGAGAAAAGGACACAAGGAAAGAAGGGAGAGAGGGAGGAAGAGGAAAAGGGAGGGAGGAAGGCAGGGAGGGAAAGAGAGAGAGAAAGAAGGAAGGAGAGGAAAGAATGAAGGAAAGGAGGAAGGGAATGACTGATATGGAGGGAGCAGAAAAGGGGGAAAGGGAGAGAGGGAGGAAGAAGGGAAGGAAGAAAAACTTGAATTAAGCAATAGAGGAATGACTAAGTAAATACAATTAAAAATGAGAAGTATTAGGAGTATAAAGAAATATGGATAGAAAAGCTTGTAGGAAATAGGGTAAAGTGAAGAAAGTAGAACTAGACAAATAGAATCGACAACATGATCGTATCAGGAAAAGTCAGTGAGAATGAATGGACAAAGAATCTTGAGAGAGAATTAGAAGAGAGACTGAAATGGTGTTTCACTTGTTGAATTGACTATGGGATTCAGGTAGGTAATAAATCTGGGATTCCACAAGTTTGGGGAACTGTCCCAGTGAGGAAACTCCCTCTCCTAACACAGGTCAGCACCTGTTGGCAACTTATTGATTTAAGAAAGTGTCTAGAGCGCTGAAAGGTGTGACTTGTCCTGTATTACACAGCCAATCTGTCTGAGGTGAAACGTGATCCTCAGTCTTCCCGGTTTGAGGCAGACTCGATATCCCTTCATCCACACTGCCTTTTTGTGAGATGAGAATAATATATGTAGATGTAATTACTTACTAAACTTGTTTAATTTTGTACATTGATGGTTAGTTGATGTTAGTTGATTGATGGTTAGTTATATCATCCTGGACCTATAATTTAATCAGTACAGTGTCACGCCCTCCAGGCAAGTAAATACTATGAACACAGATTCAGATTCACAGCTGCCCCACAATTTATAGGCAGAGAGATGCCTGGGGTCCTGAGAACCTAAGTGACTTACCCTAGGTCAAGTGTAGTCCAATGTTAAGTTTATAATAAAACATGTAATTAAAAAATAATGAAGTACTATATGGCATATATGGTATGCTCTTATGATATGAAAATCCAGGCGTTAGTGTTAGGATTGGAGTTGGCCACAACCTGTTACCTCAGAAAGAGTCTTGTCCATGTCATTTTCTAAATCCTCTATATAAGATGTCCCAAAAGTCTCAGTTAAGTTTTAAGCTTTAATTACTTCGGAAGCATACATGTTACAAATTTACAAAGAAATAATATTTGAAATGTCATTTTCTTTCAAATTTTAAGACTACTGATTATTTTTTTCAATTAAAAATCAGCCTAGCCACCATCTTTTGATATATCCATAGCTCTCATAGATTTTTGGACTTTGTGAAAATTTTCATCAGCTGCTGCTCAGGGACTGAAAGGATCTCATTTGTAAACCCAGCTTCCAAATCATCCAACAAAAGAGGTCTGGAGGCACGCAGGGCAGGTTGGTCCTGACTCTACAAGAAAGAGTCTAATGGAACAAGGCCATGAAACTAAGGTGGCCGAACAAGCGGGCATCCTTTGGATGCACTGGTCTGACAGTGTCGTCCAGGCACCGCAGCACAAATGCAATCCATGATGACAGGGTGCCTCATCTTGTTAAAATGCATAAAAATATTGAAGCATTCATCTTTCAAATGGCCTTTTGTATGTTTATAGCATTTATACTTGCCATTAAATCTTAAAGCTACGCTAAGATTTGGGGGACACCCTTTAAAAGATCCAGTTTTATTCACTCCACTTTGAAAATAAATATCCCAGGCATCCTATAGGGTGAGTGTTGTTAGTGAGTTTTACAAAAGAAAGAGCTATCCTACTTTACACTGACAAAAGAAAATTGCAGACCACTAGAGGAGGATAGTTTGCAAAAGGACACTGGAGACATAGGGTGTTATTTGCCCAGAGAACACATTTTCTTCCGATAACATCTATGCTAAAAATAATTATCAAGCTAACTGAAAGTGTTTGCTTGTTTAATTCTCCCAGGAGGCAAAAGTCACCTTAGGTAAAGTCCACAGGTTTGCAAAGGAAGAATCAGATTAAACAATCAACTGTCATCATGATTTAGACCTTTTTGGAAGGATTTTTTCTCCTTCAGTTACATCCATCCCTTAACCCCTGAATTTTCTCTTGCCTACAGAACCTTCTTTAGAATCTAGGGATCAACAGAGCTCAGTACAAGCAGGTATTTCAGTGCACTGAACTGGCATTACTCTCCTGGCAAAAAAAAAAAAATGGGGCAAATATTTGACAACGTACACTCACAATGTGCATAGTGACCACACTTGCAAAAAGGAGACAAGAGCCAAAGATATGAAATCAAGTCCTCCCTCTGTGTCTAAAACACATGATTGTGTGCTTTGGACCTAGCCTTACTAAGCCTTCTAACCTCCACACTCTGGCTATGATTCAATATGGCTACAACCAAGTCAAGATGGTGAATGAATATGTAGTAGTGAAGCTAATGGATTCCCAAGTGGACCCTTTTCTCCTTCAGAGGAGGAGAAAATGGCATTTGTCCTTTACAATCAAAATAGAAATAATACATTGCCTGCTCCATCTTTCCCAAATGGTTAGAAGGAAAAAAGGACCATGGATTAAAATGGCCTCACCTCTTGTCATTATTATTCTTAGAGTATAATTAATGCAATCGTGTTCAGAGCCAAGTGTTCCCAAGACAGTCATTTTGAGTAATAAACAATGAGAGCACCATCCCAAGGGCATTTTACAGGAGGTTAATCTATCATGGCTATGGATCACCTGTAATCCCTCCAATACATTAGTGAGTGCATTGAGGTTTATAAAAGGTTATCTGGGCCATCGATGTGAAATACTTAGTGACAGCATCACTTAAAATATGAAACCTCGAAACAAAATCATTAAGTGGATTATATCCTCCTAACATCCTCACCCTTTTCTGATGGTCTCTCAGACCACTGATGATGATTAGTTCCAATTTCAGCTACTATCAAATTGGCAGTTCATTTTTCTCTCTTCTTTTCTCTCTCTGCTTTTCTCTATCTCTCCACGGATGCAATTGAGTTGTCTCCCTTCCTCCTCCTCCCTTTCTTTCTCTCCTCTTCCTCATTGTTCTCTCTCCCCAGGGTCTCTGTTTCAGTGTCTCTGTCTCTCTCTGTCTCTGTCTCTTATTTCTCCTCATCTTTGTCTGTCTCTGTCTCTTCTATATGTGTCACTCTTTCTGTCTGTCTGTCTTTCTCTCTGTCTGTCTCTCTCTGTTTCTCTCCATCCTTCTCTATTTCTCCACTCCTTTCCCTTCCCCCAAGAAGAGATAATACTCATAGGTGTGAGATCACTGGATTGAGGTGTAGTCTTGAAGGTGAAGGAACCTAACAGCATCCAAGCAACAGAAATCTCTCTGGGAGTGTAGATGCTAGATTTGTGAATGTCAAGTGGCTGCCATGCGTATCTAGGCAAGAACTCATTCCCTAGATGCATGGGATTATACGGATAGACTGATTCTCCTCACTAAGTCAAGGAAAGGACGCAGTGAGAATCAAGGTTGCTGCCATCCTTAGAATAATAAAAAGTGATCCATCTAACTCTGAGGGCCTACCTGCAGTCCAGGTGAATGAAAAAAAAAACCTCTTCCCCAGCTTCTACCTGAGCATAAGCTATAACTAGTCTTTGGAGTTAGTTTTCATCTTTGTTACTTATGAACAACATTTTTGCCTGTATTACTTCTAATTTAATCTCCAAAATTTTTATCATAATGTTTTCTTGAATTAAAGGCAAATCAATTAGGAAAAGACAGGGTAAGGAAGTAAGGATATTTACCTGGTAGTATAGGAACAGGGCAACAAAATATCAGTCTGACTGGATAACCTACACTAACATCTTGACCAACGGGAGAAAAACATTCTCACTCATAAAGGGACAGAACTAAGGATGAGAGTGAGTCAGTTTTCTGAGAGTCAGAGAGAGCCTGGAAGTTAACCCTGATTACCTTCTGGTGTTAGGTTGTGTTCATGACAGGTGGTATAGCAATTGGTTGACAACATCTGTTGAATAAGCACAAACATTGCATTAAATTGCCTCTCCATTCCATCCCACAGAAAATTCCAATCCAACAAACATTTACTAAGCACATACTATATGAGAAACAGTATGGAGAGTGGATAGAGACCCAGGAGTTAGGATTTCCTCAGCCTAGGGAACTCCTAGTCTGGGAACTACCTTTGTCCATGCACATCGTCATAATTAACGATTTGATAAATGTGACCTAGGGAGATCCTTAAGACACACAGAGGTTACATGACTTGTTCATGAAAGATTCAAGATTGGAACTCAGATCTTGCTGACCCTAAGCCTACTATTTTGTTATTACTCTATGACTCTACAAGTAGTGAGACAACTAGCATTTACTAAGCACCTAGTATGTGCCAGGTTCTCTTCTAAATACAAAGTGACTCTTCTCAAAAAGCTTAAAGTCTAATGGGGGCAGAAACTTGTAAACAACTATGTATAATAAAGATATATATGGCAAGTTCTACTAGAATGCAACATA
Organism: Notamacropus eugenii; assembly: GCF_028372415.1. Classification (NCBI taxonomy): domain Eukaryota; kingdom Metazoa; phylum Chordata; class Mammalia; order Diprotodontia; family Macropodidae; genus Notamacropus; species Notamacropus eugenii. Next base: position 21,446,545 of record NC_092877.1, on the reverse strand, counting down.
TGCATTCCTAAAAATCGTCACACTACGCCAATTTGCTGAAGAAAAATCACATGACTTAGGAGGAAATGACATTAGAGTCACAACACTTCCAGACATAGTTTGATGACTGGAGCCTAGAAAGGTAGGATAGTGCCAGATTATAAAGGGCTTAAAAATAATTGTATACATAAAAATAATTTAAATGCTGATCTTCATGCATGGATTCTAATCACTCATATATGTAAATGTAAATAAATATATCTGTATTCACACACACACACACACACATATACACACACACAGACCTACACAAATTAACCTATATGCTTTATTCTTGGTGCTAATTTGCTAATTGTGACTAGTAAGGGGGACCTCAAGGTTTAACTCAAGCATGTACTTGTATTTGTCCATAGTGTAAGTCGTACAGAAAACCAAAGAAAATCCATTCCACCTTCAGTTCATCTATCTTGTCCCTGACCCCCTCCTTTCTTCCCTCTACCCTCACCTTCCTTACTGCTTAAACAGCAGAGACAGTCCTATGCATTAGGACCAGATCACAAGAAATAGCTAACCCAAAGAAGAGTCTTTCTTGCTACTAGTCAGGCAACAGGCCTGTCCAATCAAAGAATACCCCATCCCCTACTCCTACTCTCTGAGACCCCTCACAATAGCCATACGATTCAGAGGTACTCCATATCCAGTTCACCTTCTGCCTCAATTGAAACCAATGTAAACTTTGTCCTTTTGTTCCTTCAGGGAGTCTCCACCCTTCTGGGTGGTCACCTTAAAAAACCTGCGTTGGTTCCCAAATTTATGATATTGGGCTTGGGTTATGGTTCCATCTGTGGGTCTTCTTTCTGGTCCCGTGTTGCAGCACCAACAGTTTTACCCACAATAGAGTAAGAGCTCATGGATTTCGAGTTGGAGATCATTTTATTCAACTCTCTTATTTAGAGATGATCCAGAAATTTTAAGTGACTTAACCAGACACAAATCTTCCGCAAAGAGGGAAAGGTCAACTTGGAACAAGGGCCTTCTGACAACAAATCCAGCATTGCAAGCAGTTCCAAGATTTCCATTGCCTCTCTTTTTGCTGGTAATGAAGAAATTAGTAGTGTTGTCACTTGGAAGGAGTGTTATAGGAATTGATGAGGATTAATACACATTTGGAAGTGGTGAGAAGACTCTTGTTTTGTAATAATAACTGTTGGCCTTATACATTTAATCTTAAGATTGACAATCTGGCTTTAAATTGATCCTCATAAGAATTCTGTGGAGTAGGCAGTATAAGTATCTTTTCTTCATTTTATATGTAAGCCAGGGTCCATCCTACCTTCCACCTCCCCCACCCCCCCAAGCAGCCCAAGGCTTATATGGACCAAGATTGATCTTAGAGAAAACCCTGAAAGAATAGTATTTCTTTGGGTTTATTTATCTCTGAATCCAGAGGGATTTACTTTGAGAAATCTCTAAATATATCCTTGAGTCTTGGTTTCCACAGTTGTAGGTAACAAGGTCCATAGGTCTTATACAAGCCCTCAAGGTAACAAATGTATATTACATAGTGGACAACCTTTATTTCACTTCAAAAAAATGCAGCTATTTCAAAGACTCACAAATATTATAAATAAACACAGAAAATACACAAAACCTCCTGGGAGCTGAAATTGGGGTTGTCAGCAAGGCCATGGCTTGATATTCTGGTGAAATTCCTCTCTCTCAGAGGTCTTATACCACCTCACCTACTTCAGACTCTAAACATTGTCTTTTGGATTCCCCCAAAAGGAAAAAGACACTTTAGGCTGTTAAACGGAAAACTTTATCAGAACTGTACTCTCACTTGTAGTATTTGTGGGAAGCAAAGTACAGGTTTTCTATACTAGCTACGAGCTAATTTTAGATTCTTACTAACCCTCCAAGTTTAAAGGGCTGTTCTATGCTCTCTTAAGAAGCACAGTTCTTAGGAGTTCCCTTCTCACTTTATATCTAGATCTCTAACCCTGGAATTGTTCATAAGGCAATCCTCAGGGACAGCACTGTTGCTAACTCCTCTTACACCCAAAAAAACCTTCCTTCTAAAATTATATTAACTAGGCATCCCTTTTAGAGAGCCCCTCTCCGATACATGAGAACATTATCCTTAAACTGTCCTATTGAGCCAGTGGTCAATCATATGTCTTTCCCTGTCATTTATTTCTGAGGGATATCTTGATACACCATCACTACCCTAACCACTTCCATCTTGTAGCCTGGGAAAATTCACTCTTGGGTGTTCTGTGTCTGACCTGTCTCAAGAAGCTGTGGGTGATCAGGTGCAACACCCATGTGTTTCTTCATCAAGGTAGACAGTAGAGGAACTTGGTCAATGGGACTTGGTACATGCATAAGTTTCCTCAATTATCTTAACCACTCTCCCTGGCCCTATATCCCAGAACTCAGGTCTCCTCTTCCATACTTGGGACTATCCCCTTAGCAAGAAAAAATCAAAAAGGAGAGATGACTGGGTCAACACAGATGACCAGACAAAAACCTGTCCTCTCAGGAGTCCTAGTTACCCAAACCATCTTGAAAACAACCCTAGTCACTAAAACGCCTCCCTTACGAGGCACCAGTAAGCTTCTCCAAAGAAGATAATTTACCTTGGGGCAGGATGTTTCTAGTACTAGTCAGGAGTTGTCTTCATCCTCTTAAAGTAGTGTGGAATGGTAGATAGAGCATAGCACTTAGAGTCTGGATGGTCTAGATTTGAATTCTGCCTCATGCATTCATTAGCTGTGTGACTTTGGACAAGTCACTTAACTTCTCTTTGACTCAGTTTCCTGATCTACAAAACAGGGATTAATAATGATAACACCTGCTTCACAGGCTGCAGAATGTTTTGCAAACTTTAAAATGCTCTGCAATTGTCAGCTATTGGGGATTAACTCTTCACAAGGTGTCAAAGAGCATACTCATCCTCTATCATGTAACATAATTTCAAAAGTCCCAGACAAAGGCTAACAAAATTTACTAAAAAAACTCCCCAAATCAAGCCCCTTTTTATACAGATGAAAAAAATAGAGGCTCAAAGTGGTTAAAGGACCAGTTCAGGGTCCTAGACTCCTTCAAAGTTCAGCATAAGTTTCAGATCTTAATTGATGGGTTTTTTCTCAAGATATACATTGTTCTCTCTGCTGCAAAAGGCTTCTCACTGACTTCCTTTCCCAGGTACTTTCATCTTCTAGTCCTCTCAGCAGAAGATGAGATTTTCTTCCTTTCCTACTTTTATTTGGACTTACTTTTAAAAGTGACCCAGATGCATGACCTCTCATTTTTCAGCCAGTAGTTGGGTCCTTTCTTATTCGCTCAAGAGAATTGTTCCCACATCATGAAGAAGCCATTTGGTGTGGTCTCATTTTTACAATCAATCCTCTTTCTGTGATTAGGTCCTGGGCTATCAAGGACCAACTCCCCATTAAATGGAAGCTCCCTGAGGGCAGGGACATTTTCTATTCTGCTTTTGTATTCCCTTCACCCAAAACAGAATCTGGCACGTAGAAGGCTTTTGATACATGGTTGTTGATTGGATTTCAGATCTTAAAGGGGATGCCAATGCCAGCTGACACAGGCTCAGGAGATCCAATTTTTAAATTTTCAGTGAGTATTTCCAACTTAGAAATCAGCAAATGCTACAAATTAGAATTTCATTTATTGTTTTCCTGACTTCTGCACTTTAAAAAGTGATGGAGAAAATTGTAATGTGCAAATTACATGTAAAAGTGTGGCATGGGTACATTTTCCCTCAGGTTCAATGATAACCAAGACACACCTACTCTCACCTGACTTCGAATCCAGCAATTCTACTTCACTAGGATAATGTTCCATTTTATTGAGAGAAAAGTGCCACATCTTGAGATGTATTTTTTGCTTCCTTTCCTATCTTCTCTGGCCCTCCCTATAATAGGAAGAAAAAAGGTTGACCTCTATAAAAAATAAAAATATTTGTCCAAAGTAGGAGTAATTATGCTAAAGCATGCAGAACTAGGGGTCCTTTACTTGATAGATGAAATAGGGATAGTTAATTGAGTTAGGAGCTTGGTGCCTAAGGACATGTTTTACTTACTGGAAGAAAAGCACCAGAGTTAGTTCCAAAAAGAGGGAATTAAAATGCATAGTCTTATCTCTTCTGTACCTTTTCTGTTTCCAATCTGGAAGATGAAGGCTCGAGGCAGAGACACAAAGTGGAAAATCTAGAAGCAGCCTCTTTCCCAAGAAGGACGTTGCCTTTTAGGAGATGAATTTAGTGATTTCTGAGTGGGAAGACTGGACTTGAGTGAGGAAGCTCTGTTCCAAGTAGCTGGCTACCCAGGATGCAAAACAGGATGCCACCAAGACTTCTCATGTTCAGCTTCAAATGACTTACTTGGAAATATTAGGAGGGAGAATAAGGGTTTTTCAGAAGGAAAACACATACACACATGCGCGTGCACGCATGCATGTGTGTGTGTGTGTGTGTGTATGTGTGTATCTCCAAAAGTAAAAGGCAAGAATGAGTTTAATCATTCAAGAGATAACTCATGAGTTTATTGGGGCAATTTTCTTAATCCACACCTAGTTATATCACTAGCTTTAATACTAATTTGGTTTGTGACCTTGGGTAAGTCCCTTACTTTTCTTATCTACAGATGAGGGGACTGGATCAGTTGGTGCCTAAGGCACTGTTTAGCTCTGATCTTCTATTAGTCTATGTATTTCTCCAAGTATCTTCTGTATGATATCTTGTCTTTACTTTTCAAACCAGCTATGTCAGCAGAAACCTAGGTTCTAATCCTATCCTATGAAACTACCTATATAACTGTAGACCTCCCTGAGCCTGAATTATTTCTTCATCCGCCAAATGAAAGGTCTGGTTTAAACAGCCACTGAGGTCCTTTCCAGTTATGCTTTTATGATCTTATATCTATCTTGCCACATTTCCTTATATTCATATTTGTGATGGGGGTAGGAAGTTGGGAAGGGATCTTTCTAGTTCTAAGTCCTATGAATCCCAGCTCTACCTTTGTGATTTGTATGATCTTAGACTCTCTGAGCCTCAGTTAATTCATTCATTCATAAAATGAGGGGGTTAAACTCATTGATTTACGAGATCCCTTGCACTTCTAAGTATTATAAGACTGTGGTCTCTCTGATAGTACATTCACTCATTCATTCAACCAACCAACATTTATTCTAATAATCAACCAGTATTTCTTAAGCACCTACTATGTAGTAAGTATGTGGTAGGTGCTAGAAATATAAAGAGACAAATGAAGCAGTTCTTGCTTTTAAGGAAATTATATTCTAAAGTTAAAATAATAAGCATAAATAGGTGGTTATATTTTATATACATACAAATATGTTCACACATATTTATCTAGGTACACACATACAGAAACATGAATGCATACATACATGCATACACATATATATCCATATTCATTTCCCAGGGGGGCATGAAACAACTGGGGGATATCAAGGTAGACCTTAGGTTGGAAGCAGCGTTCAGATGAACAGAGCAATAAAGAAAGCTGGGGATAGTGAGAAGCAGAAAAAAGAAAGGAAAATATTTCAGAAATGGTAGGACCTTTGGAGAAAAGATGGGAGCAAGATTTTGGAGAGTTATAAAAGCCAAAGAGAAGGCAGTGTATTTTATTCTCCTAGCAATAGTGTCATGGTTAGTGGTCTGCTTTAGGAGGAGTGACTCAGTCACTTATTCTATGCAATTCTCATCCATGTCTGACCATTAATGCTCCATAGAGGTTCCCTACAATGCCCAGGAGTAAGCTTCTTATAGGTTTTCTAGTATTTTATAAATTAAGCATCACTCAGGCTCTCTATTTATTATCCCTCACCCTCACTAAATGACCAGTGTACCTCCTTTTCTTATTGCATATTTCCTGAGTAATACATTTGATGCCTTTTCTTGTGTACAAGACATTGCTGGAAATAAGCCACAGCCTCCATGTATCTATTATGCATTTCTGCATTAACTTTTGGGTCACCTACAGTTTGGATTCTTCAGACACTGGGGGGGGGGGGGGGGCAGGAATCTATACATAGATAAAGCCAGCAAATTAATAGTTTTACAGCATACGCAAAATTGTGACTAGAAATTGTGAAGTATGCAATACTGTTATTTTTAAAAGGTTCTATTTTAAAAGCAACACTGACTGACTTGGATAGCAATAATAATAATAGCTCACATTTATATGGCTACAGAGTACTCTCACATCCATTATCTAGGACTGTGCCCAGTTGGTGGGTATCACCAGACACTACTGTTCACTCAATGGCATTTATTGGATTTGTAGGCATAATGCCTAGCCAAAACTCACCAGAGTCTACAGAGATAGCCTTGCATTTCTGACCCTAGTAAGTGATGTGTATTGGGGGAGGGAATTTCTCCCCTTAGAACTCCCTATGCCAGTGAAATCAGAAGTACAGACATTGCCTTCCCAGGCTTCACCCTCAGAACCAAAATATCCTGGTAATATCAGTCTTAGAGGGAAGGAAAATGTGTAACAGCATTCTCTGAGTATGTGTAAATAGATTCATGCTGAGAAATAGAGTATTCAAAACATATAATTTTCAGAGTACCAAGAAAACCAACTTGTATATGGAATTTCCATTGCATATGCATACAGATGCTATACACACTTCTCTAGAGCCTCAAAAATAGCCCAAATTATAAAATCTCAGCATTGGGGCCTGGCATTTAGTCACTGTTGTTGTTACTGAGTTTTCAGTCATGATGACTCTTTGTCACCCCATTTGGTGTTTTCTTGGCAAAGATAACGGAATGGTTTTCCATTCCCTTTTCTAGCTCATTTTACCGATGAAGAAACTGGAGCAAACAACATTAAGTTACTTATCCAGGGTCACACATCCAAGAAGTTTTTGAGGCCAGATATGAACTCATGAAGATGAGTTTTACTGATTCTCAGCCCAATGCTCTATCCACATGGCCATCTAGCTGCCCTAGTAAATGTCTAATACATGCTTATTGGCTGAGAGACGTATCTTGGGCACTAAGAGGTTAAATGACCTTCCCAGTGTTCCAGAGCAAGTACATGTCTAAGGTGGCACTAGAACCTAGATCTTCCTAACTCTATCCACTGGGTCACACTGCTTCTCCTTAATCTCAGTGATCAAAGGACAAAATATTTTAATTCATCTATTCTTCTTCCTTTTTTCTATTCATTATGAATAATGAATAACCCATAAAATTTAATCACAATGCCCTTTACTCATTAATGAAATGAAACTTGAAAAAAAAACAATTATGGCCTGAAAGATTATTTTATGGAAAACCCAGACTGTCTGAAAGAGCAAGGCTTCTGGGGGTGAAGCTGTCACAGCAGGTGACTCAGCAGGAGCTGTGTTAATCATGTCAGGGCAAATGATGACCCAAGAGGTAAATGGCATTACTAAAGAATGGGTCACCATCAGCGTTTAGCAGTCAAAGGAAACGGGAATGACTGACTTGCAAGGAAAATGAACTCACATGATGGATCATCTGTGTTATTTTTTTAAAGTTTTATAAATACTGTATATCAACATAAACACCTAAATATGCTTTGTGACAATTTACAGTTAAATGAATTAAAGACAACATAGAACTACCATTAAACTGTTTCTATCACTATAAGGATAGCTAGGTGGCAGAGCAGATAGAGCGCCAGCCCTGGAATCAGAAGAACCTAAGTTCAAATCTGGCCTCAGACATTTACTATTTGTGTGATCTTGGGCGAGTCACTTAGCCCTGTTGACCTCAGTTTTCTCATCTGTAAAATGAGGATGTGCTGGAGAAGGAAATGGCAAGCCACTCCTGTATTTTGGCCAAGAAAACTGCAAATGGGATTACAGAAAGTCAGTCAATCAATAGCAAGGACAATCACCTTAAGTCAACAACATAACTCTTTGTTCAATCTTATTGACTTTCCCAGGATGATGACCTGCATAGTGGATACAGTGTTGGATTCAGTCAGGAAGACAAGGGTGCAAATTTTGTCTGGGACATTTTCTAGCCATGTGACTCCAGGCAAATAACTTAAGCCTCTGTAACTTAGTTTCATCATCTGGAAAATGAGAAAGACTAGACTTTATCACCTCCAAGATCTTTCCTAGCTTTAAATCTATGATTCTGGGATTCTTTTAATGATGAATGGGGATATTTGTCCAGAGAATAAGGGTAATTGCTCTCCTGTCATTTCACAATGGAATTTCAAGAGCATTAGATTCAGAAAAATTCTAAAGCATGATTTTCTCTCTTCTAATTCTCTCCCAGATGAAGAATTACTTCAAGACTTCAAAATACCTGTGATTTTATCAACATGGTCACTTTTTTGCATGGGCACACTTTTTGTATGGTGTATGAATACCTTCCCAGGCCTTAGGAGATGGTTTCACAAGATGCTATGAAAACTGATCTTCTGATCCAACCTGAATAATACTGCTGAAAGGCATTCAATGGTTCCCCACTGCCTCTGGAAAAAAATCCAAGGTCTAGCATGGCATTCAATGCCACAATTGGCATCCATATATAATCATCTTTACTTATATAAGACTTCACACACCTGTCAAACTGATGCATTTTTGCAGTCATAACTAGAACTTCAATGGCATCTAGGTGGTACAATGAATAGACCCATGGGCTTGGAATCAGTAAGATTCATCTGGCCTCAGACATAATATGTTTGACCCTGGATAAGTTACTTACCCCTGTTTGCCTCAGTTTCCTCAGCTATAAAATGAGCTAGAGAAGGAAATGGGAAACAACTCCAGTATCTTTGCCAAGAAAACTCCAAATGGGGTCACAAAGAGTCAGACACGACTGAAATTACTGAACCACAACAATAACTAGGAATTATGGTGCTCCAGCAAATTTTAGTTGGAGATGGAGGTACAAAGAGTACAGATAACCTTGATTATGTGAGGCCACACTGAGCAGCTCCCAGGAGGAGAAGTAGAATGAGAGGGAATAATTGATGGATGCTATAGTAGGATTGGAGAGAGGTGGAAGCCTCATTATGGAAGCCAGACCTGAGGAAAGGATGAGAACTTTGTGACACCATTCAGCACATAGTCAGGGTTACTGGAAAAAAAGTAGTCCCTCAGCATGCTCATGAAAATTGCAGTTCTTCTACCCCCTTAGAGCTCTGACTATGTGTTCAATTCACTCTGAAAAACATTTATAAAGTCCCTATTATGTGTCAGGTGGAGTGATAGGTATTAGAACTATATGGGAGTAAGTAAATGAGAACTTGGCTTTGGGGAGCTTATATTCTATTGTAAGGAAACACAACTTCTAGAGATCCATAGATAAGTAAATATGAAAACCATAAAAAAGTAAAAAGTAAATACAAAGTAGATGGGAGAAGGCTATATTGCAGGAGATGAGGGGGAGATGATTGGAAAAGGCCTCACTTAAGAGATGATACCTAAGCAGTATGATTTTTATTTCAACACTTCTAAGATTTATGATTTTAATAATGCAGAAATTCACACCAATATCTCTGATCATAACCCCAGTGCACAGTATTTAGCGCCTAGTAGTTGTTAAATAAATGCTTGTTGAATAGATGAATGAATGAATGAATGAATGAGAAGATTGGCCTACTTGGAACAGAGGGCATTTGCCTGGGGAGTAGTAAGTAGTGTAAGGCGCTATGGACTTTGCTCCAAGGCCTTGAATTTAGAAGGAATGTTAAATGCTTGGAGTTATTCAACGGCATAAAAAAACAGGCTTAGCACTGAATGTTAGCAAGAAAAAAAATAGCTAAAATTTGAAGCTACCATAGGATGGTCAGGGTAGGCTCCTTCGCCAGCCTCCCTCACCTTGTGGTGCCAAAGTACAGTTTATAATGCTTGCCTTGAGAGCTAAGATTCCTAGTGATAACTATTCACTTGATATAATCTCAAGATAACTCTGTTCTAGTGACTTGAGTTTTCAAAAAAAGAGCTTTCTCTCCCTCCCTCCTTATGACCCCCATCCCATCATCAAAGCACCAGGTCATCTGAAATTGCCAACATGAATTTGAGCAACTCCCATAATAATTTTCAGACTTCGTAGCTTTCATTAATATGTGTGTATATGTATGTGTATATGTATTTATGCATGTATATGTGTATATTATACATATATGTGTGTATATATGCATATATTTGTAAATCTGGCATTAATACACATACACTTCCATTATCTCATATTCTTCCTACAGCTTTGAAATTCATCTCTGAGCACCCCAATCTGTTTGTGCTTTCCCTATTCTTTGAATGTATTATGGTACGGCCAACCCGGGAGGAAAACTAAACGTGATTTGCACAACCTGAGGGCAATGCCTTGGTTTACTTCAGACTATATTTGGCACTGTCACTTTTACAGAACACTGTCAACCACAATTAATTACGAGAGGAGCTCTGCCATCCATGAATGCCTCCAAGCACATCTCCCGTAATGTCAGAAGCAAAATAAAAGCTCAGTATGTTATGTCTCCAGCTTGGCTCATTGCAAACAGAGCGTATGCCCAGTATAGAGTGCAATATTAATGGCAAAGGGTTTCTCAGCTTCCTTCTCTATCCTTCTCTAAATAGGATTTCTGAAGGTTAGACTAGGAAGAAACTTCAGAATGTCCTTTCTTCTCTGCCTCCCAAAATGCAGACTCTCCGAAGGGAGAAGCTATCTTCACGCTGCCCCAATCCCCATTCCCAATATAGTGTCAACCACATAAAGGTCCTTAATAAATGCTTGTTCAGTGAGTGAATAACTATAATTTACAATGTCAGAGGCAAAAAACAATCTTTGAACATAGCAGGTCAGAGCTAGAAACGACCTTACAATGCAGCATGTCATGTCTTAAACAATGCAAATCGTCATCATGGAATCCTAGATCTAGGGCAGGGAGAGACGTCAGAAGCAATCTGGCCCAAGTCTATCATTTACCTCATGGGGAAACTGAGACTCAGGGAGGTTAAGTAACTTAGAAACCTACGATTAAAGATAGAAAGATGAAAGCCATCTCATTCAACCTCCTTTTTGCAGAAGAGGAAACTGAGGTCCGTGAGTTACTCCAGATCACCTAAGTCAACCAATCCGTCAACTAGCATTTTTGAGTACTTGCCATGTGCTGGGCACTGTGCTAAGCACTGGGGATACAAAGAAAGGCAAAAGACAATCCTTGCTGTCAAGAAGCTCATGGTCCATTAAGAGAAACAACGAGCAAGCAACTATGTAATGTACAAACAATATGTATACAGGATAAATTAGAGAACTAGGAAAAGCCGATCACAGAGGGGGGACTTTGACTGAGACTTGAAAGAAGCCAAAGAAGCTAAGAACTGGAAATGAGCAGGGAGAGTTCTTGAGGCATGGGGAACATCTAGTGAAAATCCTCCGAGACAGGGGATGGAGTGCCCTTTGCAGTAAAATGATTTGTCTCAGGAATGTTTCTATCTGACACCCACCCAAAAAAAAAGAGAAAATAAAGTGTTCCAGACAGTCTAAGACGGTGTCTTAAAGACTCAGACATGTACTGGCTGTGTGATCCTGGGTAAGTCAACCTCTTTTTAACCTCTGTCTGCCTCAGTTTTCCCAACTGTTATGGGGGATAATAATAGGGTTGTTGTGAGAATCAAAGCATAACAATTGCCAAACACTTAGCATAGCGCCTGGCACTTAGTAGGCACCTAAAAAGTGCTTGGTCCCTACCTTTATAAGTTGCAGAAAAGGTGCCAATCATCATATAGAGAGATTGTTCACCTGGGACTTCCTTATGTAAATGAAGTAAGAAGTCCAATCCTCTCCATATCCACTACCTAGCTGATAGGGTCAAAGTAAGAAATGTTATTTTTGAGCCTTAAAGTGTGATATTACATGAAATATTGCTTTTTCTCACAAGTAAATGGACTTAGGTTTCTAGAAAATCAATTTTACTATGACACCAAACTCTGAAAGTTAGGGGATATAATATATCCTATTTAATAGGATATATTTAAAGCAAAAATTATGCTAGTTTTAGGACAATAATTTGAAAGACAGTCCTTAAAAGCCAAAGACATATTAATTCCACTTAACTAATATTGATACAGTATTACCCTAAAATCTTTGGTCAGGTCATTGTTGATGAATTGCTTCCCACTGTGCCCTTCCATAAATGAATAAAGGACTTGGAAAAGATGAGAACAAGAAATAATAAAAGGAACAGTCATGTAGATCATGTTTTAAGATTTGCGAAGTGTTCTATTACATTTATTCTTCATCACAGTTACAATATACTCATTTTACATGTGAGGAAACTGAGGCTGAGAACTCAGTTCCTTGTCTAAGTTATAGAGGCAGGATTCAAACCTAGGTCTTCCTAATCCCAAGTCCATTTCACAAGGTTGCCTCCCATGTGTCAAAGTTACTATGTATCTTAGAACCCAGGATGTATCATGTCAGAGACAGAAGAGACCTATTATAACAGAGAACACTGAATACCAGAACCAAGAGGGATCTTGGGTCCTAGGCTAACCACTGAGAATTTTGGAAATATTAAGTGACTTATTCTAAGCTACAGAGTTAGCATGTGGTAACTGTCAGACTTGAACCCAGGTTTTTTGAGTCTAAAGTCAACTGTCCATCCACTAGACCATGTTGCCTTCAAGGAAAAATATGTAGAAAGTAAATACAAAACAATTTGGGGGTAAGGCATATACTTACAACTCAGAGGATCCTATAACTGAGTATTGATCATAAGTATATTTTCAAGATGACTGAAGCTAAAATGAAAAATCAACTATTTTAATATTTGATAATAGATATTCTTCATTATCATTGATTCAGGAGTTCCCTCCAATGATGCCAAGAGCAACCCTTTTGGACCTACGTATCTTATATGGTGTTCATGCACATTCTCTCATAATGTTGCCAGAGGGAGTCCACCCAGCATCCTTTCTTCCTATCCTGCTTTTCCTACTTAACATTTTTTACTGTTATTTTCCTTCCAAGTACCCCATTGGCTATATATTGTACTAGTATATTTTGCTCCTACCCCTATGTGTCCCTCCTTTGTTCTATGTGTGAAATACAGTTTTAATTCTTCAGAGATTATTGCATGTTATGTCTTATTACATACAGTTAAGACATAGGTAGGATCCTGGTTTGAAAAATAGTGATCATAACAATATAAATTTAAGATTTTAAATTGCTTTTCCTATAGGATTTAACTTGAACTTCAACATATTCCTATGAAGAAATATGCATTATTATCCCTGTTCTATAAATGAGGAAACTGAGATTCTAAGAAGTAGTGTGACTTATCCAGCTTTACAACTAGAAAGTGGGATTTGAACCCAGGACTGCTGATTCAAGGAACAGAAATCTATCTGCTCTGCCATGCTGCCTTCCCAATAAGCTTCTACCTTGGTAATTAGTTAACTAACAAGGATAGTTCTGGGCTTCTTCAGTTCTTTTTCAAAGCCTAAATATCCATAGATTGGTTCGCTCTGCTTTCCAAAGTAAAGTTGGTTTCTATCCTGAGACAATCTTAACATCCTATAAGATAAGGGGCCCTCTGCAAAATCACACAAATACATCATCTGCTCTCTTCTGCCTTAAAATAAGTTACTGAAAATGTTCAGTCTTCCTAGTCATAGATGTCTTGGTTCCAGTTATTTCCTTCACAGGACACATGATCTTCAAATAAGTTGAAACTTTGTGAATTCAAAAGTAGGAGGAGTAGAAGGATGCACTTCTAGAAGCTCTCCTCCCACAGCCCACAAAATATCTTTAAAAAATGACTCAACAAACTATAGAGCAGCAGAAGCCACAAAACAACAGAGTGAAAGAGATTTCCAACCCAAGGCAGACTGGAAGATTGACAGGAAAGGTCTATCTCACCAGGTATGGAGCAGAGCACAGCACAGCATGGGCCATGCCAGGGCAAGGACACGACTGCAGCAGGCTTCAAGGCATCATTGGCAGCAGCTACGGATCCCAGATTCCTCAACTCAAAAATGTCAAAGAAATCTTCAAACTTCAGTGAGAAAGCTCTTTCCCTTGGTGAGAAGGGAATGCAGCAATCTAGCCCTGGCCCCAGGCAGTGGCTGCTTCCATTGTTGGAGCCTTGGCCTAAAGGCCCTGGGGGAATTGAGAACTGATCTGGATCTCAGCCCTCAGTGGTGGCCCTAGGGTAAAGAAGAGTGCTGACATGGTGGAGCTGGTGGAGGCTCTGGAGAGGGAATCCTGCTCACAGACCAGAGTGCAGTCCAGGAGAGGAATAAACCCCTCTCCTTTGATTGTGCCATCTTGGAGGAACTGAGAACTTACCCTTCCCTTGACAAAGAGCTCAAAAGTCAAGTAACAGGCTAGAAAAATGCTGGGGAAAAAAAGAGAAAAAGAATAAGACAATAGGTTACTTTCTTGGTGAGCAGGTATTTTCTTACATTCTTTCAGATGACGAGGAACAATGCATACCATCAGAGGAAGACCTAAAAGTCAAGGCTTCTGCATCCAAAGCTTCCAAAATAAATATGCAATGCTTTCAGGCCATGGAAGAGCTCAAAAAGGATTTTGAAAATCAAGTAATAGAGGTGAAGGAAAAATTGGGAAGAGAAATGAGAGTTATGCAAGAAAATCATTAAAAACCAGTTGACAGTTTGCTAAAGGAAACCCAAAAAAATGCTGAAGAAATTGACACCTTTTAAAATAGACTAACTCAAACAGTAAAAGAGGCCCAAAAAGCCAATGCTGCTTTAAAGAGTAGAATTAGCCAAATGAAGAAGGAGTTGTTGAAGTTCCATGAAGAAAATAGTTCTTTAAAAATTAGAATGGAGTAGATGGAAGTTAATGTCTTTATGAGAAACCAAGAAATTACAAAAAACCTCAAAAGAATGAGAAAATAGAAGACAGTGTGAAATATCTTATTGGAAAAACAACTGACCTGGAAAATAGATCCAAGAGAGACAATTTAAAAATTTTGGGACCACCTGAAAATCATGATCAAAAAAAGAGACTAGACATCATCTTTCATGAAATTATCAAGGAAAACTGCCCTAATATTCTGGAACCAGAGGATAAAATAAATATTGAAAGAATTCATCCATCACCTCCTGAAAGAGATCCAAAAAGAAAAACTCCAAGGAATATTATAGCCAAATTCCAGAGTTCCCAGGTCAAGGAGAAAATATTGCAAGCAGCCAAAAAGAAACAATTTTAGTATTGTGGAAATGCAATCAGGACAACAGAGGATCAGGTAGCTTCCACACAGAGGGATTGAAGGGCTTGGAATATGATATTCCAGAAGTCAAAGGAACTAGAACTAAAACCTAGAATCACCTACCCAGACTTCAAGGGAAAAAAATGGTCATTCAATGAAATATAGGACTTTCAAACATTCTTTAAAAAAAGACCAGAGCTGAATAGAAAATTTGACTTTGAAACACAAGAATCAAGAGAAGCATGAAAAGATAAACAGGAAAGAAAAATCATAAGGGACTTACGAAACCTGAACTGTTTACATTCCTACATGAAAAGATAATATTTCTAACTCTTGAAACTTTTCTCAGTATTTGAGTGGTTGGTGGGATTATACATACATACATACATACATACATACATACATACATACATACATATATACATATATGTGTGTGTGTGTGTGTATATATATATGAAGACAGAGGGCACAAAGTGAGTTGAATAGGAAGGGATGATATCTAAAACAATAAAATTAAGGGGTGAGAGAGGAAGATATTGGAAGGAAATGGAATGGGGCAAATTATCTCTCATAAAAAAGGCAAGAAAAAGCTTTTTCAGTGGAGGGGGAAAGGGGGAGATGAGAGGGAAAAAGTGAAGGTTACTCTCATCACATTCGGCTTAAGGAGGGAAGAACATGCACACTCCATTTGGTGTGAAAATCTATCTTACACTACAGGAGAGTAGGGGAGAAGGGGAGAAGTTGGGTGTGAGGAAGATGATAGATGGGAGGGCAAATGAGAGGAAGGGGTAAATAGATGTAAACACTTTTGGGGAGAGTTAAGGTCAAAAGAGAAAATAGAATAGATGGTGGGAAAGGATAGGATGGAGGGAAATATAGTTAGTCTTTCACAAAATGACTATTATGGAACTCTTTAGCAAAACTACACATATAAATTCTATATTGAATTGTTTGCCTGCTCAGGGGGCATGGGTGGGGAGGGAGGAAGGGAGAGAAGTTAGAACTCAAAGTTTTAGGAACAAATGTTGAGAATTGTTTTTTCATGTAACTGGGAAATAAGAAATACAGGTAATGGGATATACAAATCCATCTTGCCCTATAAGAAAAGAGACAAGATGGGGATAAAGACATGGAGGGGTGTGATAGAAGGGAGGGTAAATTGGGGGAAAGGGTAATCAGAATGTATGATGTTTGGGGGTGGAGGAAGGGGAGAGATGGGGAGAAAATTTGGAACTCAAAATTTTGTGGAAATGAAAGTTGAAACCTAAAAATAAATAAATAAATTGGAGAAAAAGAAGATTCTCTAGAAGCCCCTCCTGCTATAGGTTAGACCTGAGTTTAAACTGGTCAGGCTCAGGTTTAAGATGAAATGAAACATTGTTATGCCATCTGAAAGTTAATAAAAGGAGGGTTATTTAGCCATGGCAAGGCACTGGTGGTCAATAGAGATATAGCATTGATTCTGCTGGGAACATCTCCCCTGCCTCTGGGTCCTTTATCTAGACAAAAGCTTGAGAAAGGAGATGCAAACCCCTTAGCCACTAAACTTTGTACTTGGGTCACCAGAAATCTATCACAATGATTTAAGCCTTCATACCAAAGAGGTCTCAAGGACTGCTTCAATACCCTTTAAGGAAAAATTAGTTTCTAGGGCAGCTAAGTGGTACAGTGGATATGGGGTTGGGTCTGAAGTAGTGCCCCCTGATACCTTTATAAAGTGGCACAAGAATACTTCAAAATCAATGAACTAGAAATCAAGACATGTGGTGACAGGAAAAGGTCTTTCTGGTTCCTCTCACCTCTGTCGCTGTAGCTAGATATTGCAGTGGATAGGACATTGGGCCTGGAGGCAGAGAGACTTGAGTTCAAATTCCACCTAAGATTCTTAACATCTGTGTGTACCTGGACAAGTTGCTTAGCCTCTGTTTGCCTCTGTTTCCTCATCTGTAAAATGAGGATAATAATAGTGTCTATCTCACTGGATCAAACAAGATACTAAATTGTAGAGTCCTTAGCACAGTGCTTGTACAAATAAATTAATAGTAGTAGTAGTAGCAGTAGTAGTAGTAGTAGTAGTAGTGTTGTGTATGTGACCTTGCCACTCTTGCCACTTAAGTTCTCTAGACTTCATATATACAGAAGGAGAAGAGGCTGGTCTATGTGGCTTTAGGGGTCCTTCTCAAATCTGTTCAACCTCAGGCAAATCACCACCTTCCTGAGTCTCAGATTCTTATATACAAAATGCTGGGGTTGTTCTAGTTGGTTTTGGAATCTAGCTCCAAATATATAGTCTTATGAACCTTATGACTTCCCACCTCAGCAACCACCTGCAAATCATTTCACTGCCCTTTACCTCTGAAAGAATATGACAAAGAATCGGCATTTATTAAGCTCTTACTGTGTCCCAGGCACTGTGCTAGGCTCCTCACAATCACTGTCTCATTTAATTTTCACAAAAAGCCTGTGAAGTAGGTGCTAGTTATCCTAATTTTATAGTTAGGGAAATTGAGGCAGACAGAGGTTAAGTGACTCATCCAGGGGTTCCTAATGTACTCTATGACTTTTAAAAATATATTTTAATGAGATCTTTCAATGTATTTTTCCTTTGTAATCTTATGTGTTTTATACATTTAAATCCATTCTGCAAAAATGCTGTAGGTTTTCAAAGGGAATACACACACACACACACACACACACACACACACATACATACACACAAAAGAATGGTTAAGAAGCCCTAGACTCAATGACTACTAAGAGTCCTTTAAGCTCTAGATTCTCTAAATCCTGTGAAATATCCAAAGTGACTATTAATATCCCCATTTCACAGATGAAGAAACAAGCTCCGAGCTGGGTTACTTGTTTAAGATCACATAGCTACGAGTCACTTGGAACTACAAACATGCTCCTTGATGACAAATCAAAAGACTTTTCTGCTGTACCATAGTGGCCTCTCCTACAGCCTGCACACCCTGCCCTGACAGAGAGCTCCTCTGCCTCCTCCCACAAGGCTCTGTCTTTCACCTTGTCAGTTCCAGCATCAGCCCAAGTCCGGTTTTAATAAACTAAGATGACATCACCTTTCTACCACCTGCTGTCTTGACCCTGACTGCCTTCCACAGGCAGATCAGTCCGGGCCAAGCAAACACAGAGTTCATCATGGCAACAGAGGGAAAGGAAACCAGTGACAATGAACTGGAGGACAGAACAGTTCTGTTGTCTAGGGGGCCTGGGATACTCACCTAACTGCACCATATATTAATACAGTACTCTTGAGGGCTAAACTACAGAGCCAAGGAGGTATGCTTGAAGGATGCAGTAAAGCACCACCTCCACCCTGCTCAGAGAGAGAGAGAGAAAATGAGAAATAGACTAGACTTTTAATCAATTCTTATGTTTGTCCTCCACTCTGAATTTTATCTCTGTCTTTCTCCCTTTCACTCCAAAATCCATAAGAAAAGAGTGAGGCAGGTAGGAGGAAAGGAACACCATAATGCCTGTCAATAGGAGCCGCCTAATAAATGTTCATTTATGCTATTGATGTGATGTGCCTACCAAAATTTCATAGAACCAATATGAATTCCTGCAAATGGATGAAATTCAACAGACGTTACAAAGCTTGGTAAAAACCATACAAGCACTCTGAAATGTGCTGCGAATGCTCTAAGGTGACTTTGACTTGAGAAATCTTTTCAGTGCTGCAGATTGTGAACCATCTGATCATGATAATAGGATATCCATCATTTCTATATCACTTTAAGATTTGCAAAGGGCTTTAAATGCATTGTCTTATTTGCTCCTTACAACTTTATAATGTAGGTGCTATTACTATTACTGGTAAGATCAGAATCAAGAAAATAAAAGGGACCTCAGAGGCTATCTAATGCAAACCTCCTCATTTTTAACAATTAAGGAAACTGAAGCTGAAGATGATTAAGTGATTTTCTTAACTTTAAAAAAATATATTCGATTAAAGATTCACTTACTATGCGGGCAGCTAGGTGGTGCAGTGGATAGAGAACCAGTGCAGGGGTCAGGAGGACCTGAGTTCAAATCTCACCTCAGACACTTGACACTCACTAACTGTGTGACCTTGAGCAAGTCACTTAACCCCAATTGCCTCATCCTGGGTCATCTTCAGTCATCCTGATGAATATCTGGTCACTGGATTCAAATGGCTCTGGAGGAGAAGTGAGGCTGGTGACCTGCACAGCCCTCCTTCACTCAAAACAAAGTCAAGTGCAAATCATGTCATCATGTCTCTGATGTTATGGTCTTCTTCAGCAACAAAGGACGAACACACACACACACACACACACACACACACACACACACACACACACTTACTACTCACATAGTTGTCATTGGAGATAGGATTTGAAGCTGGTTCTTCTCCATCCAATGGTGGTACTCTTTCCATTAGATGATGTCTCTTAACATCATTGGTACTCAGTTTCTGTTAGCCTCCTCAGACCCACTGTGTGCCTTTGGACTGCCCTTTTGGTGATCTATACCTTCAATTCTTTTTATATTTTTTTTTTCATTTAATGGGCATTTGTTTTGTCTGTCTTCAAATCCAACCTTAATCCCCCCAAAAAATTCTCCTAAAATATGCGTAGTTCAACCCAACAAATGCCCACCTTGGCCATGGCCACCAATGTATCACATTCTGTCCCCAGAGTCCATCCCCTCTCTGGCAGGAGGTGGGTAGTCTGCTCTATTTATGGTCCTCTGGAGTCATGGCTGCTCATTGTGTTGATCAGAGCCAGAAGTATACATTCAGTTTTTCACAGAAGATTACTTTCCTTTCCAATTCACATTATAACAGCTAGACTCACCTGTAACTAATTCCTGAAACATGACAAGAAGTTTTGACAAAGTACATACTTTATATTGTCCCATTTTTATATGTTTCCATGTGTTCATTTTCTCTATGTTTTATGCTATCATGGAATAATGATATTGAAATATCCCAAGGCTCTACTTAAATTTTCCAACTTTACCCCTCTTTTCACCATCTGGCTCATGAACTGTGAGATAATAGAATAAAGCTTATATTCCCCTGATAACCTACAGCACCATATATGTGAAAAACTCTCATGGATTGAGATACTATAAAGTTTTGCATTGTAACATACATGTTGGGGAGAGCAGAATTTAGTTTGGAATGATATTTTTCTTCAAGGAACAATGAGGCCCTTTGTTAAACTACTAAAACCAATATCCTCTTCAACATCATTAACCAATATGAATTTTATCATTAGAAATGACCTTAAAGAAACTTTATTATCTACTTTGCACTAGACTTAAGGATCGTGGGACCTTTCCTTCTGACTTTAAGCCAAAACCTTGTTATGTATTAGACTCTCCCCCATTAGAATGTAAGTTCCTTAAGAGTAGTTACAATCTGGTTTTTCAACTACTTAATACATGCTTCATTCATTCTTTCATTCATTCATTCATTCATTCATTATGTGTAAAGTTTAAGAGAAAGGGCATATGGACCACTATTAGGCTGCCCAATTCCATCCTTTCCCCTCACACCATGTTATATTCCTTTCAAAATAAGACTCCTAGAGCAAAGCTCAGCTGCTCATCATTCAGTAAGTTATGAGACAAACTCTGATTATCCAGCTTTCATCGTTTTTTGCTTCATGCTGGCATATGTTGTCTTTGGGATGCTGGAAACCAGACCATGAACCCAGTCATTGTCTCACATTGTGCTGACCATATAGTGGAAGGATCAGATGGTCAGTTTCAAGGTGCTAAGGACATCTGTTCTCATTAACCATCTGCTGCTACTTTCTCATTATATCATTTCCAAAAGTAACACTACACTCAGCCATGACTCCTACTGTTTACCTTCTACTCTGCTGCCAAACTCACTCATCATTGTCACTGTATCTCCTTCCATACTCCTGTGTGCCCAAGAAATAGACTGGCATTCTTCTATCTCAAAGATACGTGCAGTCTCCCTGCTACCAGATAAGCCTTAGACCTAGATTCAGTAGACTTGGGTTCAAATCCCACTCAGATCATTACTAGCTGTGTAACCCTGGGCAAGTCACTTGGCCAGTAATGTACCTCAATTCCCTCTTTTACAAAATGAGGGTATTAGACTTATTTGTCTTTAAGGTCCCTTCCAACTCTAAATCTATAATTTTACATATGATCTATGAACTAGGTAATGCAGGGGAGAGAAAGCACTAGACTTAGAATCAGAAAGACCTAAAGTTCCAATTTAGCCTCAAGCACTTACTAGCTGGTGACTCTAGGTAAGTCACTGAACCTGCCTCAGTTTCCTCATCTGTGAAATGGGGATAACAGCACCTATCTCCCACAATTATTATGAAAATAAAATACTTGTGAAGTGTTTTGGCAAACCTCAGAGAGCTATATAAACATTCCATATGATTATTACTTTGTAATTTATTCATTTATGATGTCCCTAAATTAAAGCAATTTCCTCAAGTTCACCCCTGGGAAATTGTACAGGAAACGCTTTGTCAGCCTGAAAGTCCTGAACAAATGAGAATCACTGTGTTGTTACTGTTGCAGCTATGTTTCCATTCTCTATAATCCTGCTAGGGAAGAAAGCATTCCTCTTTAGTTCTGGCATTAAGGAAAGGGTATTAAACTGGAGAAAGGCAATATATTCCTTATACTGTAAGAAATATTGATGTGGATATATATTTTTGAATATATAGAGAGATATACATATACACACTTAGTATACACACATGTGTGCAATACACATATTTATATATAAATGTGGGTGTGGGTGCACACATAACGTGCACAAATATTGTAATTATCATCAAACAGGCCATCTATAAGATTAAATTACTAGCAGCCATCTTCATAGTTTGAAATAATTTTCAAGCTTCTCAGAATTTACTACCTAGTAGGATCAGGTAAAACAAGTTCCCCCAAAAAAGGCTCCACGATATTTGTCTTGGTTAATTCAGAAAGGGTTGACAAGATGCCAAAAGGATACATTTAAAGAGTCAATTAAACAACTGGTTGTTTTGGCCAAAACACTGTGGGGATTTTATTTTATTCTTTATTTTCAGTGACACCACAAAAGTGAATAGACGGTTGGTCTTGAATTCAGGAAGACTTCAATTCAGGGCTTGCTTCTAACAAACTAAGTGAATTCTGGCTAGTTAATTCCCAAGAAACTCTCTAAGATTACGTTAGCTGACTGCCTACATCAGTGGAGTGAGGGTACACTTTCCATTGATTCACCATGGTAGAGGGACTTTCCTCACCTGGGAGTTCCTTGCACCAATTAAATCTCATGACTTGTCTTTGTTCTTAACTGTTTACAAAATACTGTTTAGGAGTCTAATATAATAAGAAATCTATACCAGGGGCCACCTAAGTCATTTCAGTCAACTTCCCCAACAGACTCAATCCAAACAACCATACAGAAACATTCCACGCCTTGGTTATTTCCTTTAGAGCACTTCACTGCTGCAATGACATCATTTTGTCCTGACACCAAGTTAGAGGATGTTAGAAAATGGGGTTAGGACAATGGGGAGGTCTTAGAATTCACCTAGTCCCATATCCTCAAGTTACAGGTGAAGAAACTGATTCTTAAAGATATAGAATGACTTGCTCATGTTCAGATAGCAGTTCAGTGACATAGCTATAACCTGAATCCAGATCTCCTGACTCCCCATCCACCTACTGCTGCCAATTAGGAGAGTGGATCTGGAAATTCTGGCAAAACTGTTCAGTCTTTGTGTGCCTCACCTTAGAGCTCCCTTCACTGACTGTCTTTCATATGTTAATCTTGCGATTCAAAGTTAATAAGTACCTGAACTCTTCATTTCATTGACAGCAGTCATTTGTTGTTCAGAGAATGAACAAGAAGGGGTTCTAAAGTTCGCAATATTCTAAACCCAAATTTTGAAAAGCTGCTCCTTGGCAATGGATCAAACAGATATTTATCAGTATCCTGCAATTATGATAAGAGCAACCACTGCTACTTCAGAAATAGAAAGATTGCTCTGCAAAAAATACATATTTCAGTGGATCTGTGATCTCATAGCTAGAAGGCCTGCTTCCATCAGTCAAATCGAATTATCAATCAATAGGCATTTATTAATTGCCTACTATGTGCTAGGCTCTGTACTAGATGCTGTGGATACAAAGAATGAAACAATCCTTCCTCAGAGGGAGCTTATATTCTAATATGGAAAACAATAACATACATTTACATAAATCATAAATAGAAAATAATGTTATTTTAAAAGTAGAAATAAAAATAAAAGACAATAATAGAGGGAAGGCATCAACAGCTGGAAGGTTTAGAAAAAGTTTTCTGTAGAAGATGATACTTGAGCTTTGTCCTGAAGGAAGAGAAGGATTCCATGAAATGGAAGAGAGGAGAGGGTGCATGCCAAGCATGGATTTGTGGAATTGGGAAATGGAACGCTATGATTGAGGAAGAGACAAAAGCCCAGTTTGACTGCATTTATAGAGTGAAGGAAAGGAAGTAATGTATGAAGCTAGAAAATATAACATAGAATGAGGCTGACCCATATAGCAAGCCAGGCATACATTCCCACCCTTTTCCATTCTTGTACATGTTTTTCTATGGTTCCTTCATAGAAGGAGCTATTCAATGCAGCCAAAGACCTCCTAGATCTCTTTCTATTTTCAGAGGCAGTGGCTTACCCATCTGTTAGCCTTAATTCTGGTCACTTTATGGGTCTGCTCTTTTTCCCAATCAGACTTTTCCTCAAGGATAGAACATATTTTATGTCTTGCTTGTATGTCACCATCACAAACTAGCTAACATGATATGTTTAAATGTGTATGACTCTCATTCATTTCTGTTGCTCCCCTACTCTGTGCCAAGACCTAGAGAAGATGCAAAGAAAATAAAGCCAGTCTATGCAATCAATGAGCTTACACATTAGTAGGAGAGATGAGATAGATATGCAACTACAATACAACACACAATATGGAATGAAATAAAAATTTCAGAGTTGGAAAGTACTTCATAGGGTATCTAATTTGAATCTGCATCTGCGAATCTCCTTTATAGCAATATTAATGATTGACTATGTCAACCTTCACTTAAAGATCATTACTATGGAGAATATTGTTTCTTCAGGTTGTATTTTGCAAAATATTAACCACATTTAGTTTAAATCATACATATATATATATATACATATGTATGTACATATACACACATATACATACACATATACATATATGTTTATATTGTATATAGTGTATGTATCTATATCTATATGTGTATTGTGCAATATCATCTTTCAGTTTAAGATTAACCTATGTTTCTCAATGTATTTCTCCACTCCTCCTCTCAGGAAGCTAGCCCCTATAGAAAGCAACGAAAAAGAGAAAAAATAAGTTTTGCAAAACTATCATATATGTATACGTATATATATATACGTATACATATATTTATCATAAGCGCACACACACACATACAATGTGCTATACCCAGTCTTCCAGCTCTTCAAATAAGTGGGGAGACATGTCTTTTCCTATCTCATATTTGGATTCCAGATTACTTTTTGCAATTTTTTTCATTATTTAATTTATATTGTTTTATTGTTGTTCTTTTCATTTCCATTACTATAGTCGTTGTGTATGTTTTCTTGGTTCTGGTCAATTTATTTTGCATCATCGGTTCATTTAACTCTTTCCATGTTTCTCTGCATTCATCATATTTGTTATTTTTACAGTATGGCAAAATTCCATTATGCTCATGTGATAAAACTTGTTTAATCATTCCCCTACCACTGTTTCCACATCTATTTCCACATGATCTGCTGCTATAAACAGTGTTGTTATAAATATTTTTGCAAATAGGGGACCTTTGTTGTTCTATTTTTTTAGTGACAACCTTGGGATATGTGCCTGTATTGTTAATGTTTTTCTGTATAATAAGATCTTTCCATCCATTAATAGGCTCATGTGACCTGCTTGAGTCACATGGAAGCCTGAGTCACATGAGTCTATAGTGGTAGGAGCTTGCCCAAAGGGTAGAGCAGGAAGGGTGGAGCAAAACTGAGAGGAAGTTGGACACAGCAGTTAGAGCTGAGGGAGAGAGAGGAAGCAGGCAGTGAGCTGTGAGTGTTCCTTTGTGGGAAGGCCCTAGCAAGGGGAATGCTTGGGCACGATGGTGCCCCTGCATTGCTACTGTATATATTACTTTATATCTTGTTATTAATATTTATAAATATAATATAATAAATTTCTCCTATTGTTATATTATTTTCATATGTTATATATATATATAATATATATATATGATTTCTTTCTTGCTATGAAGAACTCAGCTTTCTGGTGTTTAAATAAATAAATGGTTTGCTTCTGTCTTCCATGTAGAAAGCCTGTTATGTTTTGCAATTCAGAATTACGAGAGCATATTCATAGCTGCTATAGGTGCTGTGAGTATCATGTTGGTGCTACAGTGCCTAGTAGTGAGGTCTCTAGGTCAAGGAGACAGGACATTTTAATCACTTTCTTTGCATAATTCCAATTTGCTTTTCAGAATGATTTCCACCAAAATCCTTTAAAGAGTGTCCTTGTCTTTCCATTCTCCTTCCAACATTTACTTTTCCTACATTTTATCATCTTTGCCAATTGGATAGGTTTGAAGTAAAATTGTAGGGTTTTTTAATGTTCATTTCTCATTGTAATTAGTGATTTGGAGCATTCTTTCATATTTTGGTTTAGTTTATAATTCTTTAGAGAGCCATTTATTCATATCCTTTGACCACTAATCTATTAGAGGGTGACTTTTTAGTCTTTAGTTGTCTTGAATGTAAGAATCCCATCAGAGAAATTTTCTGCAATTAATTTTATTCCCGATCTATTGTTTGCCTACTTATCCTACTTGCATTAATTTTGTTAAGACAAAAGCTTTTAATGTCAGGTATCAAAATTATCTGCTTTGTTTTTCATAGTTTTTTCTATCCCTTGTTTGATTAAGAAACAAACCCCCAACTTACAGGTATCAAAATACCTTATCTGGATCTCTCTCTCTCTCTCTCTCTCTCTCTCTCTCTCTCTCTCTCTCTCTCTCCCCCTCCTTCCCTCCACATTCTCCCTTTGATTGATAAGACATTTAATATCAGTTCACAAATCCATTTTAACTTATTGTAGTATATGGTATAAGATGACAATTTCTTTCAAACTGATTTCCAATTTTTTTTTTTTTTTTTGTCAAATGGGAGGTTCTTCCTCAGATATTTCAGATTTTCAGGTTTATCCCTTATGGGTTACGAAGTCCAAATCTTTCTGATTTTTTTCTTGTCTATTCTGTTTAATGGATCTACTGTTTCTATTTTTAAATAGTACTAAATAATTTTGATAATAAACTTTGGTCTTTGAGGAGGTTTTCTTTGCCTGTTGACAGCTCCAGCCTATTGTTCTGTTTAAAGATAAAGCAGACAACGTCTAATCCCTCTTTGAGATGATAGTTCTTGAAATATTGTAAGGCATCTATCATATTTTCTGCTAAGCATCTCCTTCTCTGGGTTAAAAATCTTGAGTTTCTTTAACAGATTTTCATATGAGATGATTTCCAGTCATCTCATCATCTATATCATCCTTCTCTAAACGTGTTACTGTTCTAGTACTAAATAAATGTCCAAAATCAAACACCTTTCCCATTGGTGGGATCAATATCTCCAACACTGTGGACATGCTTCCTTTAATGAAATTGAAAGAGTAAAAAAATAAATTCGTATTTACCAAATACTTGTTAAGTGCCAGGTTTGGGGCTAAATGCTAGGTATACAAATGCAATTGGTGTTTGGAGGAAGTTGGGGATTTGGGGAGAAAGATAAGAATTGGAACTATTTCTTGAGGAATGGGTCAGGAGGAAACAGTCTAAATTCAACAGAAGGGCATTTCTGGTGAAGAGAATCGTGTAAACAAACAAACAAAGGTGGGAGCCATTGTTTTCAGCGAACAGCATGCAGTCTAGCTCAGATGAAGAGTTGAGTTCCTAATAGATAAGTCTAGAAAGGTAAGTTGAGGCCAAATCACTGAAGTCCCTGAAAGCCAAGAGAATAATGTTGTACTTCATTTAGATGACAATAGGGAGCCATCAAACATAACACTAAGGTGAATCAGTTCTTTCCAAATGTTCCATTCTATTAGTAAACAAGGCCAAATATGTAAAGGGGCTGTTTTTTCATGTCTAAGAGAGCTATAAAAATCTGAGCCAGACCTCACAACAATCTTTGAACAGTGGAAATAAACCAATAATGAACAATTGCTTTAATTAAGACTCTATTTCTCAGTTTGACATTAAAAGGATATACAATTAATGAGCTATGTTTTAGAACTCAAAGCATAATTGCTAGAAGCTTAATCAAATTCACCCAGGGAATTGAAATCAATAATTATAAATTGATATATTTTGCTGTGTTTTACAAAACATTGCAATAGAGCCAAGAAAATAATCATAACACCACCGGGGAAAAAAATAGACAAACCTATTAAAATAAGGCAAATGTTCTAAAGTACATTTGTTTATTCAACAGGATTTCTCAGTCTCCTTGATTTGATTTTGTGGAAGATCTGTGGCTGTTTGTAGAAAGCATAGGCAAAATATAAGGACAAATCAGCATCACATCTTTTCTCCTCATGAGGCTATATCTTCTAAACCAGGTCCAACCATTCCCAAGGAAAGAAATACACCCTGCCCTTGATATGGTCCAAACTATACTTAATATCAAAAGGATATTAGGGGAAAAGGAAAAGAACTTATATATTCTAAAATATTTACAGAAATTCTCTTTGTAGTAGCAAAGAACTGGAAATTGCAAGGATGCCCATCAGCTGGGGAATGGCAGAACAAGTTGTGGTAAATGATTGTGATGAAATAATCCTGTGCTATAAGAAATGATGAGCTTGTTGATTTTAGAAAAACATGGATAGATTTTCATGAAATAATGAAGAACAAAATGATGAGAACCAAGACAACATTGTATACAGTAATAGCAATCTTGTTTTAAGAATAGCTTTGAACAATTAAGTCATTTTGCCGATTATAAGTACACAAATTAACTACAAAGGACTTATGAGTAAGAAACTATATACATCCAGGGAAAAAATCTGATTAAGAGAAGTATAGAATGATTTTACATATATGTATGTGTATATATACATGTGCATGTGTGTATATATACACACACATTTGTGTCTAATACTAGTCATCTTGGGGGGAAGGGGAAAATATATTGACATGGTAACTTTATTATATATTTAAAAGGAATAGCAAGTTGTGCATAATAAATTTGCAATTCATGTACAGTCATCTTTTTTAAATTTTATGGTGATATGGCAATACATGCTTTATTTCATAAATTAGAAATAAAGTAAAAAATAAAATCACAGAATATTAAAATCAGAAAGGACCTTAAAACAGAGATTTCTTTTAAAGGTCTAGGGGAGACATTAGAACATAAAATATTAGGAATAGAAAGAGTCTAAAAGACCATCTACTCATACCCCCTTGGTTTACAGACAAGAAAGTTGAGGCCAAGAGGAAGGAATACATTTACTTCAAATTTACTTGCATTATTCTGATTGTCTCTAATGAGAATTAGAACCAATTGGTGAAAGTTTAAAGGAATACATTTGAGTTGTTTTTTTAATTAGATATTTTACATTTTCTTCTATCTTTTCATTCTTTAGATTCTGTTTGACTGATTCTTAATGTCTCATAGAATCATTAGCTTCTACTTGCCTGATTCTAATTTTTATTAAATTGTTTTCTTCATTTAACTTTTACATCTCTTTTTCTATCTGTCCAATTTTTCCTTTTAAGGAGTTATTTCTCCAATTAGGTTTTGTACTTCCTTTTCCATTTGTCCAATTTTCCTGTTAAATTCTTCTGTGATTTTTTTTTCATATTTTTAAAATCATTGGCCAGTTTTTCTTCTATTTCTCTAATTTGGCTTTTGAAATCCTTCCTGAGCTCTTCCAAGAATTCTCTTTGGGCTTGAGATGAGTTCACATTCCCTTCTGAAGTTTCAAATGGGAGTATAGTCTCAATACTGACCTCTTCAGTATTTGTATTTTGGTCCGTGTCCCCATAGAAAGATTCTATGGTCTTTTCTTTTCTGCTTTGCTTCTTACTCATAATGGTCACTCTTTTCCTGGCTTTTAAAGTAGATCTCTGTTTCTGGGGCACAGGGGGCTCTGTCCCACAGTTCTTATGCCTAGAACTTGAGGTTTTTTGTGTTGTAGCCTCTGGTTCTTTCAGGTAGAAGCTAAAATGCTGCAGCTTACCTGGTGCTGAGCTGGTTGGTGTTCAAAAGAAGAGACCATGTGAAGTTTTTCTGGGTTTCTCCAGAGTTGTCCTGGAGCAAGCTGTGTTAAGTATGGGGGAGGGGTGGTCTGGTCACAGGAGGTCTCCTCTGCTGAGCTGGAGCATAGGCAAGCTTAGTGGTTGGTGATCCCGTCTGCACTAGTGTCTTCCCAAGTCCCCTGGGGTGCTGAGGCACGCCTGGAGTCCTGGTGTTGGCAGTTACAGGCTCTACACACCTGGGGTTCAGCATCTCCTCTTGGTTTGCTGAGGTGGGGCTATCTGGGACAGTTCTGGTGCTACACTGGTCCCCTTCAGTCACAGCAAGAGGGACCCTCCCTAGCAATTTTCCTAGCTTCATGGGCTAAGAGACTGTTTACCCTTTTTCCTCATCCCACTATTCCAGAACTTTTCCTGGGGAAATATTCTCTGGGTTTTTCAAGGTCAGCAAGGGGAGGGACATAGCAATTACCTATCACTCCACTACCTCAGCTCTCAGAAGTTCAAGTAGGTGATTTACAGACATTTAATCTGCTGGCTGAGAGTCTCAGGAGCGACGGCTGCAATTACCTGGGGTTCTGCACTTCTCTCTTCCTCAGTTCCACTGGACTCACATCCTGAGCTGAGAATCCTCAGTGCATCTGCAGCTTCAGATTGCCTGGGGCTTCCTGCTCAGCCTTGCCATGGTGGGGACCTTGTTGGTTCAGCCTGTGCACTGTGCACTCCTCTAACCCCATACAACAGATTCTTCCTATCAATTTTCCAGTCTGTTATGGGCTGGAAATCTGCCACAGTCTATCTCCTATCGGATTCTGCTCCTCCAAAATCCATTCAGATTCTCTTTTTAGAGGTACCTGAGTTTGTCTTAGAGCGTAGGTGAGAAGTTGCTTTTGCTCCACCATCTTAGCTCCGCCCCAAAGAAGACATTTCAGACCCATAAGAAGAGGTAACTTAGTGTAAAGGATAGAGAGTTAGCCTCAAAGCCTGGCAGATTTGAGTTCAAGTCTCACCTCTGACAAGACCCTTGTCAAGTCACTTAAGAGTTCTCATTATCCCCAAGAAACTCTCTAAGACTATAAGATTCCAAGAGGATGCCAACCTGTATTAGAAGAGGGAATTCCTCTATCAATCTCAAATCAGAGATTTACTCTCTAATCCTATAACAAGCTTCACATCTTTTTATATTTTATCTGAAGTCTCAGATTTAATAAAAGCAACTTCACAAAAGCAAAATTGGAGAGATATGGCCAGATTGTCTAGAAAGGTTTGAGGATTTTAGTGGAGTACAAGCTTACTTTGTGTCAACAGAGTGAAAAGTCGGACAAATGAAATTAAATGTGATCTTGGGTTGCACTGAAAGAGGAGGCATAGGATCCAAGACTAGGAAAATGAAAATCCTGCTCTGCTCTGCCTTTTGTCCATATTAGATGGCATATTGTTTTCCATTCTTCATGTTAGATTTAAGGAAGGACATTGGTAAGGCAGAGAGTATCCAGAACAGGGACCACAGGTTGGTGAAATGAAGCGCTATGAAGTCATGCCATCTAATCATAGTATGAAATCTTTACATATGGAGACTATTTGAACTGGAGAGAAAATTTAAGGGTGGAGGCAAGGCAAATTTCTTCAAGTATTCAAAGGGGTGCTACATGCAATAAGGATTGGACAATTTCTGCTTGGGCACAGAGGGAAGAGCTAGGAAAATGGGTAGAAGTTGTGGAGAGGCAGAATTCAGAAGGATTTAAGAAAA
Organism: Notamacropus eugenii; assembly: GCF_028372415.1. Classification (NCBI taxonomy): domain Eukaryota; kingdom Metazoa; phylum Chordata; class Mammalia; order Diprotodontia; family Macropodidae; genus Notamacropus; species Notamacropus eugenii. The sequence continues at coordinate 21,415,287 of NC_092877.1, read as the reverse complement.
AATTTCCTAACACTTGGAGCTATCTAAAAGTGAAATATGTTGTCTGAGGAGGAAGCAGGTTGTCCTTCACCAGAAGCCTTCAGGCAAAAGGCTAACCCAAAGTTGAGGGTGTTGTAGAGGGCTTTCTGGTTGAGTTAACTATTACACTGACTGTCCTCAGAGGTCCCTCCCAAATCTGTGATTCTGTGGTTCTCTAACAATTAAGAGAAATGAACTGCTTCAAAAAGTAGTAAATTCCCCATTTCTGGAGGCATTCCAGCAGTCCGGGTAACCTCTTATTTCTTATTTGATCTGGAAGCAATTCATGTTCCTGATAAGAGTTGGACAAAAAGACCTCTGAGGTTGCTGCTAATTCAAAGATTCATTCAATGAGTAGTGTGTTGCTGGTCCAAGTTGCCACAATCCTGGGTGAAGGTACCCAGAAATCCCAAATGCTTCCCGAGCATCAGATGTTAATTCAGGAGGAAAAACTTGGTGCTCTGAGAAGTATATCTTTTTCTTAAGAATATTACATAAATCAAGTACTAAGGATTCTAGGTTGGTGTCAATCTTCACCAGCAGCCCACAAGTGTCTAATTCTATCTGACAAACATAGAAAGTCATATCAAGATGAGTGGCGTCATTCACCGCACAATGCAGCCTGATTAAAACACCCATTCTCTAAAAGGGAATATTTCAGGTCTTCCAACAAGTTTCACAATAGAGTATTATTTTTCAAATAGGAAAAGAGATCATCATATTATGGATTTATGATTGGAAAAGATATTAACAGTTCAACCCCTTTATTTTACAGATAAGGAAACAGCAACCCATGGAAGCTAAATGACTTGCCCAGAGTCACTTAGATAGTAGAAGCAGGGTTTGAACCCTGCTCTTCTGATTCCAGTACCAATACTCTTTCTACTGAATATTGTTTCTTCTCTTTAGGGTATATACCCAGAAATGTTTATCAAGGAATGGTGATGAATGTCAATAGGACATTCACATCTTTGTCATTTATTCCCCAAGTATTTATTTGATGGTTAAATAGGGTTAAGGATGAGATTATTGTTGTAATGAGGAGGAGGAGGAGGATGGTGGTGGGTGGTGGTGGTGGTGATGATGATGACAGCTGAGGCAACTGGGACCTGACATGATGGACCCAAGTGCAAATGTTTATGATTTGGGAGGGGAGAAAGTCAAGGATGAGTGGAGTTAGGAGGGCGATTATCCCAAAATCTTTCTGGTGCATGCCTCCTCTTAGAGATAACACTGGAAACATCATTCCCTGGCTTATTTTGCTCACACTAAAGGAACTCTCATCCACCTTGCAAGCTAATATAACATCAAATATAAAACAGGTTTTACTAATACAAACAAAAATGAAGAATGGGTTTGAACTCAGGCCCCTTCAATCAATTCTCTTCTACTTGTAGGAGCTTATCAAGCAATTCTTTCCTGTAATGGATCCCCACCTTTGCTTCAGGGTGTTAACAGAAACATGGCTCATAGTATCGAAGTATCGATGAAGACAGAGAGAGGAACAAGCAGAAATGTGCTGGTAAATGTTTAACAAACAGCTCTCTGATCATATATACGTGTGTGTGTATGTGTGTGTGTATGTGTGTGTATATACATGCATATATACACATATACATATATACACATATACAAATATACATGTGCATATATGCATATACATATGTGTGTATACATTTACAATACATATATGCACATACATATATGTATATATGCTAGTATACATGTTATGTATGTGTATATGTACATATGCATATGTACTCACAACATACTTTTAAGTTGAATCTGGAAAATTAACATTTTTCTATCACTTCATTAAGTCTAGATAATCCACAAAATAATAAAGCTAGCCCTGATTTGTAGTGTTTGCTCATTTCTGGGATATAAATATCCGCATTATTAACAAATGTCTAGGTCCGGATTTGAACTCAGGTCTTTCTGACTCCAGGTCCAGCATTGTTGTGTTAATTAGTTGCCTCAATTTCCTCATTTATAAAAACAAAAGAGCTGGTCTAAATGACCTAGACTACTCTGCATTTTCCATTCTTTGGTTGTAATCTGTATGAATTTTTTTCCTCCCTGGGCATCAGCACCCTGATGAACAAACAAGAAACTTGAACTAGAAGATTTCCGAGGTCCCTCCCAGCTTTCATCTTCCATTGTTCTATTTTAAAATACAATCCACTTAGGTTGAAATGGAACGCTGTCCAAAAATCTATCTGAGTCGGCAGAAAGAAAAGGCAACGGTTTTAACTAATGCATTAATATTTCCCCTATTTTTTTTTGTTTACTAAGTATATATTTATTTATATCTGCATATATAGGAATATGTGTGTATGTATGTGTATATGTGACCTAAATATATATATGCACATATAGATTTATATATTTGTATATAAAATTGTATTTGTACATAGCTGTTTCCCTCTTTAGACCTTGAACCTCTTAAGGACAAGAACTGTTTTGCCAACCTTTTTATCCCCAGCACTAACACAAGCCTGGCACATAGAAGGCACTTCCAAAAATGGCTTTATTGATTGAACTTGACTAGTGTAATAGCTTTAGAACCCCTTCCCACATAGGGACCTCTCTCCCTCATGGCTACAGCCCTCCTCCTAGAAATTACTTTCTATATATTTTCTGTTTATTTACATATTGTTTCCCAAAATGTAAGCTCCTTGATGGTAGACAGTGCTCTATTTTTTCCTTGCTATCTCTAACACCCAGTACAGTGCCTAACGCATGTTCCAGCTGCTGTTTGTCCTTTGTTCTCAAAGAGGACTGTGACATCAGGAAGGCAATGCCATGACATGCAAGTGAGTTGGATTTAAGTGAGGTTTTGTAAAGTCACTGACCTCACTTTCTCTTCCAGAGCCATCTGGGTCCAGTGGCCAGGTAAAGATCAGGGTGACTAGAGATGACCCAGGATGCAGTAGGGGATGTTGGCCTTCTCAAGCAGTTCCTGGTAGTATGACAAAGTAGAAAAGGCACTGATTGAGTGTATGATACATGATTACTGAATGAATGAGTGGATAAATGAATGAATGAATCCAGGACATACAGCCTTACACTGGAAGGTGGACATCTGCCAGTCATCTCCTCCTTCATAGTTTGTTCCCCAGTGAGTTTTCCATGTGCAGTTAGAGTGGGGGGCACAGAGGGAATGAAAGAAGAGCCTTGTCCAATGCATGCCCTCCAACAATGAAGTGTGTGCTCTGGTTTCTATTAGCCCTTCTCCAGGCCTGTAGACATTTAGGTCTTTGAAGTAGGGCTCTGGAGTTTATCCCTCACAGGTTACTATTGCAGATTTGTGGCCTAACCTTTTACAAAGTGACTTACAGGCCATCCAGCATCCAGCTGAATTCCAGAAATACTGACAAAGAACAAACCAGCGAGGAACACAAAAGATTACTTAAAATGGATTTCTTCTGCTTCTCAATTTTGCATAGTGATCTTTAAATAGCAAAGCTTTCTAGGGGTAAAAATCTTTTGCCTCCAAAATTCCATCTGATACATGCTAATGGATGGATTTCTTTATAAAGTCTGTTTGAAAGAATGTTTACAATGAACTCATTTATTCTTAGGCCTTGATCTGTTGGTTCAAGGTTAAAGAAGATCAACTATCTTTGAAAACGACAGCAGCAGCAACTACAACAATCCTCACTATATTCCTTCACTGTGTTTACTTTTCTTGAGTAGACCAAAAATCCTTCCTACCATTTCTGGTAGAAACTTTTTATCGAAATGGCCTCTCTAATCCATGCTCTTCTGCCTCAGAATTTTGTAATTGTACTGAATTAGACTTTTATTCAATAAAAGATTTCCCTTGACTCATCTGAAGTTTGAAGTCAATGACTGAATTTCTCTACTCAAAAGCATAAAACTTTACTTTTATTGTTAGATTTTAAAGATGATCCTAAAATCGAAACACAGACTGAGGCATAGTTGTTTTGTGTTCCCTTTACATCTGACTTAGGACTCAAAGGCTCATAAACTCATCGACTTGTAGGTATAGAACTAGAAGAGACTCAGAGGTAATCTAGTCTAACCCCTTCATTGATGATAAAACTGAGACCTGTATAGCCAAAGTAACTTGGGCAAGGTGAAACAAGTGAAACATGGCCAACAGCCCATCTCCTAACTCTATGGCTTTGTTCTGGTTGTCTTCCATACTGGAATGCTTTCCTTCCTAATTTCTTCCCCTTGATTTCTCTAGATTCCGTTAAGACTCAGCTCCAGTCCCACATTTGGCAGGAGGCCTTTTCCTACCCTATTCATCTTTCTAGGGCCTTCTCTCTAACCCTTCCATTTATATCACACTACATAAATCTTTCTTATACATAGTTCTTCGCATTCTGTCTCCCATTCAGAATGTGAGCTCCTTAAGCTCGGAGTCTAGTTTACTTTCTTTGGGTCATCAGCTGGCATGTAGGGAATGACCAATAAATGCTGATGGATTGATTGACTATTTAGAGTACTGGAAAGGAAAAGAAGAGGATACCCAAAGTCCCAGATTTCCACATGAGAAAATATGTGAACGTAAGGAAGTGATCATGGAAGCAAGTTTAATCAGAAGAGATTGAGCCAAGGTGACAGTTGCAGACTAGGTAATGGACACATTTTTTTTTTTTTTGCTGAAATGAAACTCCTAGGGTCCATTCTCCACAAAGAATTGAGGTGGGCAAAATGTGTTTTTTTGGCATCTCCCACCTATCCTCTTGGCACCTTTTGCCTTCTAACAACCTGGCAAACTAGAGCATGGAATGAGATCCTGGCTGCTGGTCTGCTGTACCTTTAGGATCAGGGATTTAAATCTTGGAAAGTCCTTGGCATCCACTGAGTGGTAAAAGCAGCATTTGAACTCAGGTCTTCTGACTCCAGACCCAGAGTTATTCTCACTGTACCAAACTAGAAGATGAGGGTTTCATTTCATAATTCATCACTTACCAGCCAAGTAATCAGGGGCCTCTTCTGTAACAAGAAAAGAAGATTTGGACCTCACAGAAGCATTGAGCATAAAGAAGAAAAGAGTGAAATATGTTCATTATAACATATATAAATATGTTATATATATGTTATATATATGTATAAATAATATAGGATCATGGACTGAGAACTCAGAAGCCAAAGCCCCTCATTCTACAAATGAGCAAACTGAGACCCACAGAGGTGAATGACTCATTCAAGGTCACACAGGTCTTCACTAGATGTGAATGCTTTTAAAATGCTCCAAGACTTTTGGGACATTGCATTATTCTGGGCAAGGCACTGAATCTCTCAGCATTCCCTGGAAAGCTATATATGATCCTAAGTCATGCACAACTTATTCATATGCATTAATACTTATGCCTGTAAGCAGACGAAATCACAGCTGGCTTTCATATATTGCTTTTGAGGCCTCCTAAGATCTGATTCCCCAAAACTCTAAAATATAAGTGCTGTTATCACCCCCATTTTACAGATCAGAAAAGCAAGGTAGAAAGAAGCTAACAGCCTATTTCAGTTTGCACTGAATTCAGCAAGAAATTATCTTGACAATATGGGAGATTTTTATTGATTCATTCATCCTACCAGTCAGAAAAAATCAATATTTATTAAGCTCCTATTATATGCCAAATCTGATGATTCATCATGGCATGACAGTCGACCTGAGTTCTCAGATAGCAAACTACAAGTTCTAGCAATTTCCACCAAACTGAGAAGGCTTCAAGTATGCGCCGAGGGACAGAATGTTGTCTGAAAACCAGCTTAGCCCCCTTCAGAGACATCTATTATCTGGCTTGTTGTAGGAGTATAAAATTGTTTGACTCTCAAAACTCTCAAAGACCTTTCTCTACTCACACTTGCCCAGGTTCATACTGCTAGGAAATGTTTGAGGCAAGATTTGAACTTGGGTCTTCCCAGCCTCTAACACTCTATCCACTGTGCCACCTAGAAACCTTGTGATGCAACAAACTCTCAACAATCTCCCTTGCAACTCCAAATATTGATGATTTACTGATTGTTTTATGAAAAAGATTTGTTAAGTTCCTATTGGACACCAAACAAATTATGCATGGATGTACGAATTATGTGTATATAATGTGTCCACATAGCCATGCACATGCACATGCACATAGATTGCGTAATTGTCAGAGTCTGAGGCAGCCTACAGGATGAACTGGTTACAGTGCAGGGATCTGGAGTCTGGAGGACCTGAGTTCAAAACTTGGCTGAGATAATCACTAATTCTGATGATAAGCCTGTCACTTACCCTCTCTTCACTTCAGTTTCCCCGCCTATAAAATGGGGGTACTGGCAGCACCTCCTGCCAGTGTTGTTGTGAGGACAGAATGAGATAATATGGGCAAAGCACTTCTAAAACTTTAAAGTTTTATATAAAATTAATTATATTACATACATACAAAACACATGTACTGGTATACATACATGAACATACATAGACAAACATGAATATGCTTGAGTATAATCTCAGGGAGGAAACTCCCCCTTATCAATGTAGACTGGCAGCTTATCTCTGAATCATAGTCTTGGAGAAGTGATCAAATCAAAGTTGGAAAGCAAAATCAGAGTTTAGGGACTTGATCAGGGTCATTGTCAATATGTGTGAACAGTAGGATTTGACCCTAAGTATTAGTAAGGATGGTGCTTGGCACACAGTAAGCTAATAAACACTTTTCAATTTATTTATTCATTCATTCATTCGTTCCTGCCTCTGACATTAGCCCTCCATACATCTTTCCACCTTTGCTCTCATCATAATATGTGAATATATGCACTCACATGTAAATATGTCAATGATTGTCAGCATCAAGGGTATAAAGACTCTCTCCACCAATGTAGATTCTAATCCATCTAGAATTTAGCAGAGAAAATTTAGAGAATTGCCTGAGGCTCAGAGGTTCAGTGATTCAGACACGGTCATACAACTGCTACTGATGTGTTATGTTGTTTAGTCATTTCAGTCATGCCTAACTCTTCATGACCTCATTTGGGGTTTTCTTGGCAAACATAATGGAAGTGGTTTGCCATTTTCTTCTCCAACTCATTTTACAGATGAGGAAACAGAGGTAGGGTTAAGTGGCTTGCCCAGGGGCATGTAGCTACTAAGTGTCTGAGGCTGGATTTGAACTCAATTCTCCCTGACTCCAGGTCTAGAACTCTCTCCACTGTACTGCCTTGATGCTCTATACAGTTGCTAGCATTTGCCAAAATGGGAACGTAAAATCTAGTTTCCTCACTCCCAGTCTAACCAGTAGATCACATGACTTCATTGACCCTATTTGTGTGTCCTTGTGCCTCTATCCTTCTCTCCTCTCTTTGTGTCCCTCTTTCATTCTTCTCCTTTCTCTCTTGTCTCTCTGTGTGTATAATGCATGCATATATAACATTTTATAAATAGTTACTACATACCATAAATAAGATAGCTAGACATAGACACAGATATAGATATAGGTAGATAACACAGACATACACACATTCACACAACTCATCATTTCCCATCAGCTCCAAAATCTTACAGCTGTAGAGGGAGAGAAATTCTCTTTGGGGATATGTCTACTTCTCTTGTATCAAGCTAATTTTCTCCACCCCCCTATATGTCAATCATTAGACAGCCAGTTCTAAATTTTGATCTGGAGTATTGATGACATCTCAAAGATAGGTTAGAGAAACAGTCTCCCACTCTATCTTTCTGAAATAAGGAAAAGTTTGTGCCAGAGGAAAGTGCAAAAGAATGAGCCATTTTGAGTGAATTTCTGTGAACAACAAAGCAACCAGAAAGCCAAAAAAAGCCTAATTTTCCTAGATCTTGGCCAGACAGAACAATTACTGAATTGTAGTCACACTTCTTCACCTACCCAGAATTCAGCTATCTGGAATGCAGCCAAACCCTAGGAAGGAAAGGTGAGGGGGGAGGGAGGGAGAGAAGCTAAACAGACAAAACACAAGTGCCAAATTATTCACTAAATGTGACCTATTTTACCCACTGAAGAACTCAGGACCTTATTCTGAGCCTATTTACTCTTGTTTTGCATCCAGTTCTAACAATTACTGCTACTTAATTCCTAATATCAAAGCATATTAAAAGCAGCTAATTAAAATATCAACAGGACCTATTTCAGACCATACTGAATTCAGCAAGAAATTACATCTTGAAAATATGGAAGATTTTTATTCATTCATTCTTTCTACTAGTCAAAAAAAAAAACCCCAGTATTTATTAAGCACCTATTACTTGTCAAATCTGATGATTCATCATGGCATGACAGTTGACCTGAGTTCTCAGACAGTAAATTACCAATTCTAGCAGTTTTCACCAAACTGAAAAGACTTTAAGTGTGGGCCAAGTGACCGACTGCTGTCTGAAGACCACCCTGGCCCCATTAGGAGACATTTATTGTCAGGCTGGTTTTTGCTATTTTTCTGTCATGTCTGATTCTTCCTGACCCCGTCTGGAGCATTCTTGGCAAAGATACTGGGGTGGTTTTTCATTTCCTTCTCCATATTATTTTATAAATGAGGAAACTAAGGCACATGGAGTTAAGTGACTTGCCCAGGGTCACTCATCTTGTAAGTGTTTGAGGCCAAATTTGAATTCAAGTGTTCCTGACTTCAGGCCTAGAACCCTATCCACTGTACCATCTAGCTGCCTCATCAGGCTGGTTGCAAGGGTCTAAAATGTTCCATTCTAACAACTCTCAAAGACCATGCTATAAGCCCCCAAAAATCTGCCTTTGTGGTGGGATTGACTTTCACATCCACAAATTATTACATTTGAAATATTTCTGCATTACTAACTATTGACGGAGCACTGTGGTAGGTCCTGGGGAAAATGTAACACTTAGATGAGCCATAGTTTCAGTGTGATCAGGGAACAAGTCAAGTACAGATAAGTATAATGTGTAAAATGGCAGGATATCTCTGGATCTGGAGTTAAAGGACCTAATTTAAATCCTATCTTTGCCACTTGTTGACATTGGTCAAGTCATTTAAGCCGGTTGGATTTCATTTTCTTTATCTATAAAATAAAAGGGTTAGGTTAATGAGCTGTGAGTTCCCTCCCTAATCTTAATCTGGGATCCAATAATCTTTGTGACCATGGATAAGTAATTTTTCATCAGTTAACCTCAGTTTTTTGATCTGTAAAATGAGGGGCTTTGAACTAGATGACCTCTTTGTACTATTTTAGCTCTAAATTTAACATCATAAACACATGAACCAGTTGCAGAATCAAGAGCTATATGATGATGTCCTGGAGAAAGATTACCAACCTGTTATTCCCTGGACTGTGAGCTTCCTAACAGCAGGGACTATTTTTCAATTTTCATTGTATCTCCAAGGCTTAGCCCAATGCCTGACAAATGGTAGACACTAATCAATGCTTTTTGTTGACTTGACTCCAACAGTGAGGTGAATGCCAAATACTGAAACTGACTCAGGTACCAAACAAAGGAGTTTGAATTTTCCTTACTATGCAGAAAAAGCCATTTTTGAGTAGGAATGGTATGCCAAGTGGCATGGACAGGGAGGGAGAATCAAGACAGATTTCATGAAATAGGTACTATGTAAACAATATAAGTTGTCCCAAAAGTCAGCTTTATGCCACAAATGTAGCTGCTCTGTCCTCAATCTCTTTCTATTCATTGTTAGCAATCTTTTGTCCCTCAGATAACCCCAAACAAGAGGGTGTTTTATAGAAATCTTGATGTCTTATTTTCAACATTTGCAGTTAGTGATCACCCTCAGTATGGTCAACATGACTAATTGGTAGAGGAGTGTTGACTAAGATCCATATACAGAAAATGGCCAATTTTCAGATGGGCTGGCCCATCTGTTAACTGGCAGATACAACCTTGGCAAGAGTAAGGAAGTACATAATACTGGTTTTTAAAATAACCAAATCAACTTAAAAATACATTTCAATTCAACACGTATTTATTAATAAATGCCTACTATGTGTCACAGGAAAAAATGTCAACTTTTTATTCAAAAGAGGCTAGTTTAAAAAACGGTACATTTTAAAAGTCTCACTGCTGATGTCTATGAAAATCTTTTTAAATTAAGTTTATTTTTAACCTATAGTTGACTTGTGTGTATAAATGATTTTAAGTGATTTTGAACTACACATTCAATTTTTAAAATAATTTGAAAAAATTTGGCATAGTAAATAAGGTCATGGAATTGGAATCTGAAGAACATATTTTCAAATACCTCCTCATCAAGTCTCTTCACCTTTGCCTTAGTTTCTTCACCTGTAAAATGACTGAGGTTGGAGGAATGAGAAGTGCATTCAGTGGTTCCTAAAGTTCTTTCCAAGTCAGAATCTTTTATCATGAAAGTGGGGGGAATGTCCCTTCTGCCAATTTGCAATCTCTACAAATGGACAGACCTCTTCATTATAGGAAAAGGGAATCTTTTCACCTAAATATCTCCTGAATATTGACCAAATCATTTTGTTAAAACATCACTGCTTGGAAAGATGGGAAACAATCTTTTAAAGCAAGTGTCTCTGATAAAAATGTCATTTCCCAATTATATAACAAACTGAGTCAAATTTACAAGAATGCAAGTCATTCTCCAATTGATAAATGGTCAAAGAATATGAACAGGCTGTTTTCAGATCAAATCAAAGCTATCTCTAGGCATATGAAGAAGTGCTCTAAATCACTTTTGATTAGAGAAATGCAAATTTTAAAAACTCTGAAATACCACCTCACACCAATCAGATTGTCCAATAAGGCAAAAAGAAAGAAAATGATAAATGTTGGAGAAATGCACTGTTGGTGGAGTTGTGAACTGATCCAACCATTCCAACCATTCTAGAGAGTAATTTGGAGCTATACCCAAAGGGCAACTAAACTGTACATACCTTTTGATCCAGCAGTACCGCTACCAAGTCTGTATCCCAGAGATATCATGAAAAAGGGAAAAGGACTTGCACGTGCAAAAATATTTATAGTAGTCCTTTTGGTGATGCAAAATATTGGAAATTCAAGGAATGTCCATCAATTGGGGAATGACTAAACAAGCTGTGGTGTATGAATATAATGGAATACTATTGTGCAATAGGAAATGATGAACACGCAGATTTCAGAAAAACCTGGAAAGACTTGTATAAACTGATACAAAGTGAAATGAGCAGACCGCAAAAATATTGTATACAGGATCAGCAATGCTTTGTTATGATCATCTGTGTCAACTCAGCTCTTTTCAGCAACCCAGTGATCCAATACAAGTATAAAAGACTTACAAAGGGAAATGCTATCCATATCCAGATAAAGAACCGATGGACTCTGAATGTGGATCAAAGCACATTTTTATCACTTATTTTATTCTTCCTTGTATTTTTGTCTTTTGATCTGTTTCTTCTTTCACAATTGTGACTATTGTGCAAATATGTTTTACATGATAGCACATGTATAATCTATATCAAATTGCCTATCATATTCAAAAGTGGGGAGAGGAGCAGAAAGGGAGAAAAATGTAAAACTCAAAATCTTGTAAAAGTGAATGCTAAAAATTTTCTTCACATGTAGCTAGGGGAAAAATAAAATATTATTTAAGAAAAAAAACCAACACATTGCTGCTTGAACACCCTGGTGCTGCCTTTGGGTTCTGACCTTTCTGATCTACAGGCAAAATATCCTTCTCTAATGTCTACTTTCCCCTTCCTACATTTCCACTCACTGAAGGCCACAAGACAAAAATTTAGAGAATTTATTAACAATGGAAGAGAATATATGAAAACTCAAGAAAAAATATTAGTATAATTAGATTAGATGTGAATATATGTCCATCTACTGTTAGACATTTGCCCCAAAGTGAAGAGTTGTACACAAAGTAGATGCCCATCTGTTGGGAAGACAAGTTGTGTCACAGACTATATTGGTCATTTGTTGTGTTCGTCCTTCATTGCTGAAGAAGACCATGCCATCAGAGAAATGATGAGATGACTTGCACTTCACTTTGTTTTGAGTGAGGGAGGGCTGTGCAGGTCACCAGCCTTACTTCCCCTTCAGAGTTATCTGAATGGCATGGTCTTCTTCGGCAACAAAGGACAAATACAATCCTGTGAGCAGATGCAGTTGGCTGAATGGAGGCCCATCTATCTGGGTAACCCAACTCCTCCTCTCCTGTCTGCCACCTCCTCTCCTTCCTTCTTCTGTCCAAAGGAAGGTAAATTTGGATGGCCAAAAGATACCCAGTTGACTTGGGTTTTACTGGCTCCTTCCCTTCCCTTCTCTTCCCTTTCCTTTCCTTCCCTTCCCTTCCTGTCCTGTCCTTTTGTCCAATCCTCTCCCAAAATCTTAAACCTACTGTTGCACTCTGAAGTTGGGACGCTAATGGGGCCCTGCCTGAGGGTTCCTCTGGACCCTCCTAGCTTTAGAGTGATTATCAGTAGTAACTGTTGCTGTTTCCCTCCCAGCCTGATGTCTTTCCTTTTCTTGGCCTCATTAAAGGGGCCATGCCCTGGCTACTTCTTAAACAGGCCTATTCAATGAATGGGCATTGCATCAGTCTAAGTGAGTACCTGCAAAGCCCTTGGCTTAAAGGGCCCAAGGTCTCCCAGTGCATCCTGATGAATATCTGGTCACTAAATTCAGATGGCTCTGGAGGAGAAGTGAGGCTGGTGACCTGCACAGCCCTCCCCAAAACAAAGTCAAGTGCAAGTCGTCATTTCTCTGATGGCATGGCAACAAAGGATGAACGCAATCTGAATCTAGTGACCAAATACTCATCAGATGACCGAGGATGTAATGAGAGACCTTGGCCCCTTTAGGCCAAGGTCTATTCCAGAACTCACTTAGGGTAATACACCCCAAGGACATGTTCTAAAAAATAATGAACATGATGACTACAAAGAAACATGGATTAGAACAACTCATATAAACTGATGCAAAGTGCGGTAAGCAGAATTAGGCAATGAACACAAGAATTAGAAGGCAAATGGAAACAATGACAACCACAAAACAATCAAAACTGGAAGTTGTTAAAGTATAAAGACTAATCCATTTCAGAAAAGAGATATGAGATGGCACTTTCCCCTACTCCTCTGTAGATGTGAAAAACATTGCATTCATGTCAAGCTTTCTTTCAACACGATTTGCTTAATTTTTTTTTCAATGCTATGTTATAAGAGATAGGTATCTGGAAAGAGGATAAGGAGAGAGATAGAGGTGCTGTAAAAACTAAAGATATTAATAAAAATCAATTTTTAAAGGAAGCGAATGTAGGGGGCAAATTCACCAAGTACCCTTGTTCTTCCTTATCTTAACCTATTCTAGAATCTATCCCACACCCACGAAGGCCTACACTGGCTAACTTGATTTCTCCTATGCAGAGAGTGATTCCATGGTGTCTACATCCCTCCTGACCATGAATAAGAAATACATCTTCTCTTCCAAAACTACGCATGGTGATGTGGCTACTCACCCATGAATGCGCTGGAGCTAACTCAAACCAGTTCTTGAGAGACAATGTTAAGTTTTCAGTGTGAGCATTTATTATTTTATCCTTGAAATCAGCAATACTTAAGAGCTTAATTCCTTGTTATGTTGATTGTTTAGACCTAAGAAAGTTATAGATAAAACATTAATAATGTATTTCATTTTAAATGTATGCTGCATGTAAATTTTGGGGGGAAGACAATGTGGTTGTCTTTATTTATTTTTACCCCAACACACAGCTGTATATACTTATATGAGCTCTATGGACTGAACTCATTGGCCCATTCTTCCAATCTCAGACATGCCATCAATGAATATGGGAGCCTCCCCAAAGCAATTTTGCCCACAGTATTACAGAATTTTATCCTTAACTAGCTAGGTATCCAGTTTCGCCACCACCCCCCAACCAGAAATGAAGAAGCATGAATAAGTAACAGGAGTACCCAACATATCATAGTCAGAATAATTCAATCCAATACACTCAAAGTTTAGAAAGGATATCCCTTTAGGCACACCTTGACAGAGGACAAAAATGAGATATCACCTATCTTCTTCTAGACTAGGCATTCTTAAGTTGGGTTCTTTGTACTTCTTTTTTAATAATTGCACTTTCCCCACTTAATAGTATTTTATTTTTTCCACTCACATGTAAAGATAGTTTTCAATATTATTCACTTTCATAAAATTTTTTTACTCCCTCCATCCCCTTCCCCCTCCCCAAGACAGTAAACAATCTGATATGGTTTATACTTGTACAATCATGTTAAACATGTTTCCACATTAGTCATGTTGTGAAAGAAGAATCAGAACAAAAGGGAAAACAATGAGAAAGAAAAAACAAAAAAGTGAAAATATATGTCTTGATCTGCATTTAGACTCCATATTGCTTTCTCTGAATGTGGATGGCATTTCCCATTTTGAGTCTTTTGGAATTGTTGGATCACTGTTTTGCTGAGAAGAGTCAATTCTAAGTTGATTATTGCACAATGTTGCTATAATTATGTATAATAGTAATTCTCCTGGTGCTGCTCACTTTACTCTGCATCAGTTCATGTAAGTCTTTCCAAGTTTTTCTGAAATTTGCATGCTCATCATTTCCTATTGCACAATAGTGTTGCATTACATTCATATATCACAATTTGTCATTCTCCAACTGATGGGAATCTCCTCAATTTTCAGTTGTTTGCCATGACAAAAAGAACTGCTGTAAATATATTATACATGTGGGTCCTATCATAATATATTTTAATAATTTTATTTCAATATTTTGTTGCTTTTGCAACCTTAGGTATTTTCTTTTATATATTTTAAGTATTTTGTTTCTGAGTAGTACATCAAATTCCCCAGATAATCAAAGGATTCATGACACACACAAAAAGATCAAGAAGCCATGTTCTAAGAGCTATGCCTGTATTAATGCAGTCTTAAGTCCTCCAAGGCAATTTGCAATCTCTGCAAATGGACAGACTTCTGCCTTATAAAAAAGGAGAATCTTCACACCCTAAAACTTCCTGAACGTTAAACAAATGGTTTTGTTAATGGCTTTGCTATTTAATTGCCTGGTGTTGCTCTTGAGTTCTGAACCTTTTGATCTACAGTCAAAATATTCATGTCCAATGTCCATTTCTTCCTTCCCATTTCACTCCCATTTCCACTCATCAAGGTCACAAGATTAAGATATTTTTGACTGCCGTATCATATTGCTGACTCTTGTCGAGCCACCAAGATCATCAGGTCCTTTTCATATAAATTATTGTGTAGCCATACATAGCTCCTCTATTCTATAATATGCAGTTAGTTATTTGTGTGTGTGTGTGTGTATATGTTTAGCACAAGTTTAGGTGTCTACATTTCATCCCATTAAACTTCATTCTTTTAGCCTCAGCCTGCCAAGTTCTGCCTTGGCTCTAGATCCTGCCATCCAATATATTACCTGTCCCTCTCAGTTGTATATCATTCACAAATTTGACAAGCATGCCATTTATGCTTTCATCCAAATCATTGACAAAAATGCTGAATAGAATAAAGTCAAGGACAGAGCTGTGGGGCATTTCACTGGAGCTATTTCTCCAGGTTGACATAAAGGTGTTAATCACCACTCTTTGTTTCTGGTTATTCAACCAGTTCTAAACCCAAACAACTGTCCTCTCATCTAGTCTTCATCTCTCCATCTTTCCCACAAAGGTATTGAGAGAGACTTTGCCAGATGTCTTGCTGAAATCTAACTACGCAATAACTACAGCATTTTCCTAATCTTCCTGTTTAGTAGCCTCTAATGAAAAAATGTTAGGCTGCCATAACCTTTTCTTGCCATAAATTTCTTTTTTGAAATGCAGCTGGTTTTAAGAAGTGGTTTTTAATAGGCTTTTTTTTACAGAAATCCTAACTTTTTTAAACCAAAAAAAAAAAAAAAAAAAACAACTAAACAGTATTCAGATCTAAAGTTAAAGCTTTACAAACTAGTTTATTTTGGAAAACAAATAGCTAGAATAGGCAAATTAACACTGTTTTTTTTTTCACAGTAATATACAATGATTTCTGGACCAGAAGATCCAAGGACCTAAGGGGAGTCAGAAATCCAGTAGGTCCCAAAGCAGCAAATACAAAAGAGTTCTGATAACCCTTCTACTCTGAGCAGTAAGGAAACCATGAGCTTAGCACCTAGCTCATAAGAATCAAAAGTCAAAATGGGAAACTGCACCCTGGCTACAACTTGGCCTCTTCCAGTTCACCACCATCACCACCACCATGTCTTGAGATCTGCACAAGACAGAGACTGCTGACACAAGGTCATTGTTTTAACCCTTATGGTGTGGTGTTTTAGAGTATTACCCTAGCATTGAATTTTCCTTTTTTTATTATACTATGTTATGGCAGTACTTGTTTTTTTTCCCATAAATTAAAAATAAAAGGAAATGTTTAGAAGTCATTTTGAGGGTATGTGTGTCATACTACCTGCTCCAGATGTCAAAATTGCTAATTAGGGCTCTGACCCTGAGGCGACTTCTGAATCATCATGGCATCATGGAATTTCACAGTTGGAAGGGACCTCTGAGGGAATCCAGTCTAACTCAGACCTGAAGCATGAGCCTCTTCAAAGACATGAGAACATGAGAAGAACAAAACAAGATCATCATCTTATTCCTCTGCTTAAATGACAGGAAATTTAAAACCTCTAAAAATAGCCCATTCCACAGAGTTGTGACAACTTTCAGGAAATTACGGTCCACTGAGATTTACACTTACATTTGCATTATCTCATCGATAAAGCTGGGAAGAATCACAACTCAGTTTCTTCTGTATTGTACTGGATAAGACAATGTAGGCAAAAAATACTAATATCTTTGCAATCCTTAAAGCATTTTATAAATGACAATTATTGCTCTATTCTTTATTCTTCTTAGAAGGGAGAAGATGATTTCCTTGTGCTATCATAGCATCCCAGCATAATACATAAGATAACTCCAAAGGAACGCACCCATACACAGAGGAGACATAGAAGCATTTATGTTGGTAGCAAAAATTAGACCATCAGTTAGGGAGTAGTTCGCTAGATTCTGGCATAAGGACAGAAAGGAACAGTCCTGTGCAATTAGAAATGATAAATATGAGGAATTTAGAGAAGCCTGGGAAGACCCATAATAAACTGTTATAGAGAGAAGTGAACAGAACAAGGAGAACAATGTACATGATTACAGCCATTTAAATAAATACAACAATGCAATTCTGATTTATTGAACAATGGTTGATTACTATGACCAATCTTGGTCCTGGAGAGTACATGATAAAGCATGATTTCTTCTTTCTGATGCAATCAGAGAGAACCAGGTCCAGAATTTTTAAAAGATGGCCGTTTTGTTCATTTTGTTTCATCCAAGAGCTCTATGTACTTTGGCTATGCTTACCCATAGGCATATGGACAAAAAAGAATCGAACTCAGAATTTAGGTACATCCTTTTCCCTTTCCAAAACCCAGCTGTAAGAACCAGGTGTATATTCCTTTTATGACTTCAAACTCTACTTTATCTAGAAAACAATAAGAAACTATAAATGGAGAACACTGCATGTGATGTCATGTCACTATGTTGTCTGCTTTTCCTTAATTGTATTTTTTTGCTACAAGACAGGGCACATGTCAGAAAATGACTGGGATTTTTAACAAGTGTGAAATAAATAACTTAGAAAAAGTTATTTTAAAAATAAATAAAGTACCCAGAAATCCCCTTCATTGTTTTCCCAAAAATCCCATGTACTCCTTCATTGCCCCCCAGTTAAGCCTATTTTTTTGTTAATTCAAGCACAAGCATTCAAGATAAAAAAATTAAACTTGATAGAAAAGGAGAACAGTTTCTTCTTTGGAAGGGGAGGAGGAAGATGTACCTAAATTAGGTTTTCTTTGTCTTCCTCCCTACACCTTTAGGTACAAATGTCTTGGCTAAGACAAAGTGGGTTTTATTTTGCATTTCCACTGTTACAGTCATTTTGTATATGTTTTTCATAGTTCTATTTACTTCGCTCTTCATCAATTCATATGAAATTTCATAAGCTTTCCTAAATTCTTCAAACGTATCATTTCTTTTGCACAGTAAGGCAGTTATTCATAGCTATCATCCTTCCTGCTTGAGTTACCTTGGAGTAAGTCCTCCAAGAGGTAAAGCAGACCTTGCACATTTCATCCTGGCTGACAAGTTTGAAGCTCATTTAGGAGTTCTGCTCCTTTTTAAGGTATACCTCAATTTCAAATTGAGGAGGCCCAATTCATTACAAATAGAAAGTCATAACTTCAGTATAATCCTAACCCTAACCCTAAATGCGCACATCCTTGGTCACTTCCCAAGAGCAGTGGCAGTGCTAAGTGCTGAGAGAGGGATTATCATGTCTTCCAATCTACCATTATATCCTCAGCACCAAGGATTTATTGATCTTTTGTTTTTGTATTGTAAATGCAAAACACAGAACCTTGCACATAACTGTCACAATAAATTCTTGTTAAAGAACTGGTTCTTATTTCATTCGTTTTTGCCTCTCTTTGAATCCTCATCATATAACACAGTGTTTGGTACATAGCAAGATGACATTGTTGCCTAATAGATAATCACTCCCTCACTCCCATCTAGAAGTAAAATCTGTCCCATGTAACCTGAGCTGTTGTTTTTTTTTTCCTTAAAAAGTAATGAAATAATTTTGAATATTTAATTGGTCCCAAGACCTAAGGACCAACCCAATAATGGATATTCCCAATCATTTAAATAAAAAAGCCAGCGGAGGAAGGATCAAGAGCATCCCAGGTTTGATACATGCATCTGACCAATGTGCCACCAGTGACAACTATGGTAGGAACTGTCCAACTGAACCAATGCTGTGCAGTAGCTGGCTATCCTTCCCATGCTATGATGAAGTAAACCAACTTTCATTAAGATGTTGTTGCTAGATGGTCTCTGAATATCTCAATCTGTTCCAATCTTGTATATGAATTGCTGAACCAACCTGAATCAGGTCAAGCTCAGAACAGGCTCATTCCAAATAGCAAGAAGGTAAGGTGGTGCCCATCGATCATTATGATATTGCCAACAGTATATGAGCAATCTAACACCAGATCTCCTCTTGGTAACTCCACCCAGATAGCTCACAGGACATCCAGAAGACACCCATTGTCTTCTACTTCATGCAAATGAGAACACAGAGACCTGACTCATCTGTATCTGCCCAGGAGCATAAATATTCTCAATTTGTTTTAGAAAGTTCTTTATGAGAAAGTGACCAAATATTGCTTCCAGTTGCTCAAGAGGTATACTGAAATACACCTCATGCAGTGGGAGCTCTGGGAAGCTGGCTGATTTTGTGGTAGCCAAGAATGAGAAATTGAGGGGATGCCCATTAATTGGGGAGTGACTGAGCAAGTTGTAGTACATGAATGTAATGGAATACCATTGTGCTCTAAGAAATGATGAACAGGCCAACTTCAGAAAAACCTGGAAAAACTTATATGAATTGATGCTGAGTGAACAGAACCAGGAGAACATTATACACAATAACAGCCACAGTGTGTGGGGACTACTTCTAATAGATTTAGCCTTTCACAGCAATGCAAGGTCCTAAAACATTTCCAAAGGACTCATGATGCAAAATGCCATCCACCTCCAGAGAAAGAGCTATAGAGTCAGAATGCTGAATGAATCAGACTATTTTCTCTTTTGTTATGTTTTGGTTTGATTTGGTTTTTCTCATAGTTTCTCCCATTTGTTTTAATTCTTCTATGCAACATGACTAAGGTGGAAATGTGTTTAATAAGGATGTATGCATAGAATCCATATAAGATTTCATGCTCTCTTGGGGAGGGACGGAGAGGGAGGAGGAAATTTATGGAAGTTTTCTTTTTCCACAACTACGGAAGTGATTGTTGAAATCTGAATACAAATTAATTAAAAAAAATGTTTATTGATCTGATTGTATTGAATTGATTAAACGGATTTTTCTTCTTTTTAAAATTGTTGCAGGAGAAGGCTTTCTGGTAAGGGTGAAAGATATATTTGGAAATTAATATAAAATTTAAAAATTAATTTTGATATCTAGAATGATAGAAACAAATAATTTAGATATTATTTAATCACTTCACATGTGTTCTTTGTCTATCCAATAAAATATACATTAGAAATAATAGTAATACTTAGTTGATGCTAGCTGACTGTCTGACTGAACTATGCTTTAGGAATATGAATTTGAAGGTGGTGGGGAAGATATGGGATGGGTTGGAAAAGAAGTGGGAAAAAGTGGGAAAAGCTATTACAATTTCTAGACAAGAGGTAATGAGGGCCTGAGCTAGGCTGATGGAGTAAATATAAGTAAGGTGAGGGCATTTAATAAGATCGTTCATAAAATCCTCATAAATAGAATAAAGAAATATGGATCAGGTAATAGTGTATTTTGTTGGATGAAAAAAAAAAAGCTAGCATTTATATAGCATGCACTATGTACCAAGTACTATAATAGTTAAAATATTATATCATTTGCTTCTCACACCTCTAGGAAGTAAGTGCTCATTATCCTCATTTTACAGTTGAAGAAAAAGAGGTACAATGAATCACATATTAGTCATATGACTAGCATCTGAGGCAGGATTTGAACTCAGGTCCTCTTGAGTCCAGGTTCAACGTTCTTTCCACTACTCCACTTAGCAAGATGAATAGCCAACCCAAAAGTTCATTGATTAATAGATTAATAGATCTATGTCAACTTAGAAGGAATTTGTCTGTTGGCATACTGGAGAAATGGCACTGGACCAATCCTTGACATTTTAATCAAAGACTTGGATAAAGATATGAAGGTCATAATCATGAAATATGTTGATGAAATGAAGCTAGGGCAAATGACTCATGTTAGATAACCAAGTGAAGATTCTGAAAGCTTTTGATGGGGAAGGACAAGCTGAAACTAACAAGGTGAAACATATTATGGACAAATCTAAAGTTCTGCAATGAGGTTAAAAATATTTAACTGTACAAGTTCATGCTAGAGCAATGCATGTCAAGGACATTTAAGAATTTTAGATAACTACAAATTCCATTCAAGTCAACTGGGTCACAAGGCAGTCTGAAAAGACAATGTGGTTTCACCAGCATTAATATAATGCCTAGAAACAGTTGGTGTCAAACTCAAATTGAAATACAGCCACTAAATTGTACATAAAGATCCTTTCCTGTGGCACGATATTTATTGACTTAGAAAACCACACATTAAGATTATCTATGTTCTTTGTATTCTTATTTACTTTGTCAAATATTTCCCAGTTACATTTTAATCTACTTCCAATAGCTTCCAAGTGCTTTATCTGTTCCTTGTTTGGCCCTTCTGATCTACAGCAAGGGAAATAATATGTACGTTGTAATCTTCACTAATCAGGTCACCTTAGATCCCAGAAATTCTGAGTGATATGCTTATTTGAATACATTTATTTTTGTTTTTACTTAGTCTTCATTTGTGAAAAATCCCCTACCTTCTCCCCTTCCCTACTCATGGAGCCATCCCTTGTAACAGAGATTTGCAAAAGAAAGAGGAGGAAAAAGCAGTCAATTCATTTCCTTTTTTTTATTATGATCATGTTTTTAGATTTACAAACTGGAGTATATACAGAGGAGGATGGTCAATATGGTGAGAAGCCACAAAAGTCATGTCACTTGAAGATTTTGCATGGGGAAAAATGATTTAAGGGGAATATATTGATGTCTTCAGATGTTCAAAGGACACTGGCAGAAAATGATGAGAATTAATCTGTGTGATTCTAGAGATAAAAATTGTTCCAATAGGTAGAAATTAGGAGGAAATCTGGACTTAATAGAAGGAAAAGTTTCTTATAATTTGTGTTCTCCAAATCTAGAATAACTCACTTTTGAGATAGTGAGGTTTCCATCATTGAAAGCTGGATAGCCATCTTCCCAAAAGAGTAAAGAGAGGATTTCTGAAATGATTGGGTGGGTGGTCTAGATGGCCTCTAAGAAATCTAGCTCCCAGATTTTTCGATTGGCCACATCACTCAATGCCTGGGAGCAGTAAAGAAGTCTGATCATCAAATCTGGGTCAACAAGGTCCACAATGTACCCCTGAATGAATTAAGCAGGAGCCCTCTCTGCACCTCCCTTCTTCCATATGCCATTCTCCAGATGGTTGAGGGCTCAGGATAGTCAGCTGTAACAATACCCTCCTTTACCCTCCCCAGGAGCATATCATTTTTCCCCTACATAGCCCCCAGAGTCCAAGAGAACTGCTTTCTGTCCAGACAAATTCAGCATACCCCATGACAGCATGGAGAGTTATGATCAGAATTCTAAAAATGGACTCCAGAAGAGTGTGCTTAATACAGAAATCTTATTCCAGATTGTGTCCTGTTTACAAAAGCGCATATTGTGCTCAAAAAGGAAGTTGGAGGGCTCTACTTTTGTGATGGTGGCCTAAAAGCAGTGCCACCCACCAATCCAAGTTCAGCTCTGCACTTGCCTGGTCCCACCAGAAAAAATAAATTAGAAACTGAATGCCTTTTATACTTCATTGCCTTTTTATAAACATATACAAATGCACACACACACACACACACACACACACACACACACACACAACATGTTCACATACTCCCAAAATGTCTGACCCATTTACAAAACTGCTTCAATGAGTGAAATCAAATAAGCTATGGTCACTCTCACATTGATTTCAGGCTTCCAGTCTTCCTTTCCCCAGACTAAATACGGTCTTTTGGAGTCCAAGTCAATTAACAAGTGTTTCCTAAGCACCTTCTATGTTCCAGACATTGGCTAGGTGCTCAGTTTATGAAGATAATCTTTGTCCTTCAGAAGCTTATATTCTATAACAGAATACATAACACATATAGAAGCAAATACATAATATATGCAATGAAAATAAAGGATAATCCCATTAGACATGGTTGGTTGATGTGCTAATTCTACCCAGTTAGGAGGGAAGCACTTTCCAGAGGAAGGAGAGCCATTCTATCTGACTCCCTCCCTCCTGCAATAACCTAGCCAGACCCTAAGGTACCTTCTCCATATGCCCTTCCACCTTTTCAGCTACACACAGTTACCTGATAACCGGGGAGGTCTCTACCCTTAGATCAAAATACCTAAGGATGATCATCATCTCTCTAATCTCATTCCTCATTGTTGAACAAACTCCCACCTCATTATACTCTCCTCATCTCAGTGATTTTGCAAAATTGGAAACAAGTTAAGAATATATATGTATATATACATATATACATATATATACACATACATATACATATGTGTGTTTAAAATATACTAGTAGTATGTGTGTATGTAAATATACACATATGCATGCATGTATACACACAGGCACATACATGCATGTATAAATATGTATAAGTATAAACATATTTATAAAAAGGGGATACAAGGTAACCTTGGGAGCTTGGGAACAGAGGGGAAGACATTAGTAGTTGAGATCGAGAAGGGCAACTTGAGCTGCATTTTGAAGGAAACCAGGAAATATTAGAATAAAAGGTGAGGGGACTTTCCAGACATGGGTGGTCAGGGGACACCTGCAGAAAAGCACCAAGAGAGAAGATGTAATGTTTGTGGGACAATCAGTAGATTGGATTGGCTGTATTGGAGAGTATATGGAGGAGACTGACGTGTAATCAGGCTGGAAAGGTAGAAAGGGGCCAAGTGGTGAGAAATGTTAAATATCCAACAGAAGAGGTTATATTTGATGTTAGGGGTGATAGGGATGCCTTGGAGTTTATTGAATAAAGAGGTATGTTGTGTGTGTGTGTATGTGTGTGTATGTGTATTGTGTGTATATGTGTGTATGTGTGTGTGTGCGTGTGCATGTGTGTATGTGTGTGTGTGAGTATGTGTGTGTGTATGTGTGTGTGTATGTGTGTGTGCGTGCAAGAGAGAGAGACAAAGAGGGACAGAGACAGACATGATGAAACAAGTGAAAATCCCTTTGGGGGCTACATGGGGGACGAATTAGAGAAGAAAGAGGCCTTAGATTCTGGACTATTTAAGAGGCCATTGCATTTTTCCAGAATAGAGTGGAAAAGGGTTTGAGCTAGGGGAATTTATGCCCAAGCAGCTCTATCTTCCTTATATGCCAGTGCATCTGTGACCTCTCAACATGTATGGATTTCCTCCAGTGGTGTATGTTTCAACCTATCCATGGCCCAGTCTTTTATGTGATTCATCCATGCATTCCCACAAATCCTCCACATAGTAACTACTCAATACACTGGAACTTATTCTCTAGGCTTTTTTAGCATTGCATGCTAAAAGTGCCACTGACATTCTAAGGCTTTCTATCTACTATCCCATCTATGCAGTGAAGTACTACAGCTCACCTTTCTAATTTTCAAGGAATTCCATGGGAAACACTTTTATAGGGTCACTTATGGGACATGTACAACTTCAAGGTATAATTAATACGTCTTTAAGATTACTCCTTCAAGTATCAGTTCCAAATTATTTTGGCTCTTTTCCAAGATTCCAAACCTCATTTTCCACTGTACAAATGTGAGTCATTGCTGATATAATAGATATCATATATATACAATGTATATACCATGTTAAACCTGAATTTGCTCATGAAGAAACTAAAATAATAGGAGAAGTAAGTAGGAAAAATAGTAAGTGGACTTTGAGTCAGAAAACCTGAGTTCAAATTCTACCTCAGAAAGTTCTAGATGTGTTACCCTGGGCAAGTCACTTAATTTCTTTTTCAGTTTTCTCATCTGTTAAATGAGGGGCTGAAATCCATTATGGCCTCTAAAGTACCTTGCCACTCTAAATCTATAATCCTATGAGGACTTCCTAAAAAACAATAAAAGGAAGTCTGTAACAGCAAGGACCTTGACACATACAGGAGCGCCTGCTGTACAGGTTCTTACATCTGCTTTTCTAAAAGGAAAGCAACTTTTGAGGGATCAACAATCTACTTTAATCAAGCACATATATCATCCACTTTGTTTAGGGGAAAAGGTCAGGGAAAATATAAACAGAAATTACAAGCAGAAATTACAAACAGAAAGACCAACAGACAGGGCTTCCACCTGTCTAACCATAAGCAATAAATACATCACAGATCAAAGGACAAATCCAAGTGTCTGATCTTTACATACACATACAGTTACCAGAGAGAGAAGCACCAACATCTGGGTTTTCAAAGCCAGGAAGCTCCTTAGTGGCTACTTAGAGTCTTGTCTGGCCAAACAAACACTTCCAATGAGTAAGCCCCAAAGTAAAACCTCACCTCAGAGTATTTATATACTTTTCAGAGCCAGAGGGCATAATCCTCTGACTCAGTGTCTCAACAGAAATTACCAAAAGTATTGAGGTCTGTTAATGAGCTGGGAAGATCTCTACCTCTTCCCCTCACCCACTATTAAACTTACATTAGTGTTACAAGGTATTAACATATTTCCACAGTTTCTAAGTTTGAAGAGAGGCAGAGGGATCACATATAAAGGTAGAATAAGAAGTTCATCCTAGATGCTCATTTCTCAGATGAGAAAACTGAGGCCCAGAGAGAGGGAGGTGAAATCACTTCTTCACAGACTCCCAAGTAGTAAATGACAAAGCTAAGATTCAAACTTGAGTCCTTCAACTGCAAATCCAGCAGTCCCTGTACTTCCTCATGCTGTCTCATCACAAGCAAATCATAAATATTGGTTGATTTCAGCTTTCTACTTTCAGAGTTGGTCTCTGTACAGTCAAGCCAACCCCAAAACCATCAGACAGATTAAGTGGGGGGGGAGGGTTTTAAAAGCCATTACTTGCCTCCTACACTTGCCTCCAAAAAGATGCCTTTACTGTTAGAGGATATTTCAGTTGAGTTTATCACTATTCTATTGTCTGCGTTGATATTGCTTAAACACAATTCGAAAGTTCTCTCTCCACGTGACTCCTTATCTCCGTGACAAGAAAGAAATGGCTTCCTAAACTTCACTGAAACTAAACTGCCAAAAGCATCAGGTTTAAGACGCTGCATTTGGAAACCTGGAGGTAACTGGAGAGCAGGCTGATGTATCAACGGAGTTTTATAGATCGTTAGTCAAGAGAAACTCAGATGTTGGAGAGCTACAATTATCAACTGCCTCATCATTCTCTGAATCAACGTGGGCTGAGAGATTGGATAAAGGGACTGAGAAACGATAATGATAATAATAAGCATCTGTTCCAGATCCAGGAGAAAAGACAAATATAAGCATAAGTTGTTACTTAATGAGGTAAAGGGAAGGAAGCGGAGATTCTGGGAGAACAAGACTATTGTGTGAAATCTTTCACCTCTGCAGACACGAGGCAATGAACACCAAGGTGAAAGATGAAGTAACTACATACGCCTACAGAAAATGCTTAGATGAGGTCTTCAAACCAAGTGTTCAACTAAGACAGTTACAATAACCAAAGAAAGCCATTGGCCATCAAAGTCAGACATGGAAGCAATATTTCTGTATCTAGAAAGATCCCAATTAATATGATGGAAAGCCTGAAAAAAAGTAGCTGAATAGCTACTCAAATAAATTCATTCATTCCACCCACCAAATAGCAACTTAACTCCCAGAAAGGAGAATTTTTTCATTGTCTGTCAAGAGGAACACTACACAGAATGTTACTAAGAAAAAAAATAAAGAGGGAGTATTGGAAATGTAGAAAGAAAGGCAAATAAGGATACATAGGATACCATGATTATGTTAATTAGGTCAGATGCAAGGAAGGTGTATAATTCAATGTTATGCATAATTCCTAGCTTGTGGCTGTTGCTCAATAAATATTAAATAATAATTGTAGTAGTAAATAAAACTCTTCCCTGTAATCCTACACTGGTAGCATTTTAGATGAACTATAACTTTGCCAGTATTGCAAAGAATAAAATATTTAGTACAAAAGCCACTATTGAGAGGGAGTTAAATTAGGAAAAGAGGAAGGATAGGACTACATTTCATGTTTAACATGAAGATACTTAGAGAATCCCCATGGAAAAAAAGTGAAGCCTTTCAATGTAAGTGTACTTAAGTATTCCAGATAATTTTATCATTGGGAGGTTAGAAATAAACTTAAGTAAGACAGAGCCAAGAGGTAGTAACTCAGAGGCAGAAAATAAGAAATAGTAGGGGGAAAAACAGGAAAGTTGTTGACAATTCTGTCATCAAATTTCTTTCCAAGATTGGGTTTGGGAACACTGGAATGAGACTTTGAACAACTCAAGGAGTAGATGCTCAACAAAAATATGTTATTATCAATCAATCCACCTGCTGGAAGTTACTTTGATCCTTGAAATCAAGTAAGACAGAAAATGGTGAAACTACAGATGATTCTCTCTCTGGCAATGAAACTGGCATTTTTGTCAGTTATAGCAAATTCTTGTGATAACCGTCTTAGTGCCTATTGGAGTTATTGTGAGGAAAGAGCCTCAATAAGTTGTGATCTCTGCAACGAAATCCTCCCAGCATACAGGAAAAGTTACTTGACCATCCTCTACTGCTATTTCATGGCTTAATGATTCATACCTCTATCAAAAGCTGCCAACAGAAGGGACCCTTGGAAGGGACATCGTGGTACCTGGAAAGAATATCAAAACTGGAGTCCATGGATCTGGGTTTCAGCCCTAGCTCTGTTTCTTACCATCTATGTGACCTTGAGTATGCTTCTACTCCTCTACGGGGCTGAGTTTCCTATTTTGTCAAATGAGAAACTTGTTCCAAAAAGTTAGAGACAGCTAGGTGGCAAAGTGGACTTGGAGTCAAGAAGACCCAAGTTTGAGTCCTCTTTTAGATATTTGCCAGTTGTGTGACCCTGGGCAAGTCATCTAACTTCTTTCAGTCTCAGTTTCCTCACCTGTAAAATTTGGTTAAAAGAGTACCTGCCTCACAGGGATGTTGTGAGAATAGAGTGAAATAATACGTATAAAACGCTTCGTAAACACTGAAGTATCATATAGGCGGTAGCTATCATCTGAGGTTCCTTCTAGCTCTACCTATCATGACTCCGTTCAACACAGCCGCCCCCAATCCCCTTCTATCAATTAAGAAAAATGAGGCACCTGTGAAATGAAACTACCCTGAAACTAGCAGAGATAACAGAACTAATACTCTGCCACACATCTCCCACCAGCATGGCCAGTGCACTTTCATTATCTCCCATTGCTATACTTTTCTTAGTTGGTTTCCTGCTTATGTCCCAGGCTCAGTAATCAATGGCATCAGTCAATCATGGGTTGAAAGGGCAAGTCTTGATTCTTCAAGATCTGATTATCCAGTTTATGACTTGACTATCTTCTTCTAATCAATCTTGGGTAATTTCTCTGTTCAGAGGCTTATTCACTGAATGGGTGATGCCTCACTCAAAGTGAAAACCTGAAAAAACCTTAGGTTAAAGGGACCAAGGTCTCTCACTGCATCCAGGATCATCTCCAGTCATCCTGATCATTATCAGACCACTAGACCCAGATGACTCTGGAAGAGAAAGTAAGGCTGGTGACTTTGCACAGCCCTCCCTCACTCAAATCAAAGTCAATTGCAGGTCATGTCATCATTTCCCTGGTGTCATGGTCCCCTTCAAGAATGCAGGACACACCACAACAACACTTATTCTACAAATTAGGTAAAGGGAAGAAAGATGAAACTCTAAAATCCATAGCTCTTAAAAAAAGGATAAATTAGCAAAAGGAAATACATGCAATGGGATACCTCTATGATCATACCCTAACCTCCATTAAATCAACTTCAACTGGAGTAAATTTTAAAAGTATGTAATGTAGGAGAGCATGCAGAGGAGGGTAATCAGTGTGTTGAGGTGCTGTGAAATCAGGTTACATCAGAATTGGTTGAAAGAGCTGGAGGTTTTTAAGACATAAAAGAGATTTGGAGAGAGTTGCAGCAGACTCAAAAAAGGACTACACTTGCAATTTTAGTGGTTCAGATCACTCCCTGAAAACTCCCTCTATCAGGTCAGGTTAGTATCTTCTCTATAGCTTATGGTTTTAGAGAAATGTCTTAAAAACTGAGGTTAAATGACTTGCCAAAGGTCACACAGCAGATAAATGTCAGAGGATGACTCAAGCTGTAATATTCCACACCCATAGGTCAATTTTCTATGTGCCGTGCCACCCCATGACAGTTATTTTTAATTAACTGAGGAGTTGCTTGGAAAGGGAGTTTAGCTTGGCCTCAAAGAGTACAACCAGTATCACTGGACAGAAGTTGCAAAGGGGCATATTTGAGTTTGATATGCAAAAATAACCTTCCTAACATTAAGAACATTGCAAAAGCAAAATGGGCTGCTTTGGAGGTCCTGGGTTCTCCCTCATTAGAGGCTTTCAAGAAATGTCTACGGTCATTTGATGATAAATCATAGAGCATATTTTACCTAGGTTGGACTGAATAGGCTCTGGGGTCCTTTCCAAATCTGACATTCTCTGATTTTATTAAACCATTGAGTAAGGTTTAAGTTCAGTCATTTTCAATTGTGTCCAACTCTTCATAACTCCATTTAGGGTTTTCTTGGCAGAGATACTGGAGTGGTTTACCATTTCCTTCTCCACTCCATTTTGAAGATGAGGAAACTGAGGCAGACAGCTACTAAGTGTCTAAGGCCAGATTTAAACTCAGAAAGTTGAGTCTTCTTAACTTCAGACCTTGCACTCTATCCATTGTGCCACCTAGCTATCCCATCCTTTAAGTAAGATGATTTTAATTACTTTCTCAGTAGGTAAGCCACAGAGGTTTAAGTTCAAGGGGGAAGGGTGAAATTATTCTTTTCAAAGGCTTGTGGAAGAAGAGGTCTCTTGAGTCAAATGGTATTTCAGAAACATCAGATGAAAAGTTTACTTTTAGGTGGTGGGGTATTTTTCCCCCAGGTTGACTCCTCCTCATAATCCAAAACAGTAGGAGTGTGTGTCATTATCTCTTCTCAGAGAGCGTACATGTACAGTACAAGTACAATACATATCATCTCATTGTCACTGCTGGGAGCTTGTAGGAGTATTGGAAAAATTGCATTTCATGACAGCAGGTATTACCAAATGTAATGATACACTTTGGGGTTAGGATAGTCTCACAAGATTATTTTTCAAGTACCTTGGAAAGTGGACATATTTATTTCTCTCTTTTTCTGTTTTTATTACCTCCAAGCATTGACTTTGCCTTCTCAAATTTTCTATTTTTCATATCAATCAAATAATAGCAGTCACATAATGTTATATTTCCCAGAGTTCTCTTTAATTGTTACATATGAAATGCTGTACATCTCAAAAACGTGTGCCTTGCTTCCTTCCTTCCCTTTGTTGATTGGATTATTAGGCTAGCAGAGGAAAGAATATCGTATATAATGATGCTGTGAGAAGTTCTGTCAATTGCCTTGCTGGAGTGGCCCATATTACATCTACCACAATGGGAAACTATTTGATAACTCTTAGAAAATTGGCTGACCACTGAGAATTTAAAGGACTTACCCAAGGTCAAACAACTTGAACAAGTCATCTTCCTGATACTGAAATTGACTTTCTATTGCCCTCATTACGTTGTCTCATTTGAAGTGTGGAACCATTATTATGCCATGTCATTCCCTTTCCCTACTAACCATCCAAAAGAAAAGCTCCAAATTTCCCTAGTTGTATATTTCGTGCATCTAAACATATCTCAAGACCTACCATAGCAGGGCCCCACACTTTCTACTCATCTATTACTCAAGATTCATCTTCTGTTCTAGGCAAGCTTGCCCTCTTCCTGACCTAAAAAACCTTTGACTATCTCCTCTATTCTCATTGTTTCTGTCATATATCTATCTTCCTTTCCAATGAAGCCTCACTTTCAAGGTCCATGTCAGGTACTACTTCTTTCATGACACCTTCCCAGATCACCCAAGCTATACTTTTCTTTCTTTGATCTGCTGCAAGAAATATCCAAACCACATAATTAAGCATGCTGTTGCAGAGCACTGCATGATTTCTTATTATTTCATTTAGGTTTGCCTGGCATAGTCTCATGTATCTTATGTCCTAGCATCTAATGCAAGAGTTCTTGACCTGGGGTGCAGAAGATGAGAGAGAGAGGGAGGGAGAGAAAGAGAGAGAGGAGAGAGACACAGAAAGAGAGAGATCATCTCAATATATTTCCTTTCTCTTGTAATTCTCTGTATTTTATGCATTTACAAACATTATTCTGAAAAGAGGTCCACAGGCTTCAGCAGACTGTCGTGGGATCCATGACAGGTTAAGTACCTCAGAACTAATATAAAGCTGAGTTCATAGGAGATATTCAACACTGCAACTTCTAGAAAGAAAAATCTACTGTAACCAAAAGATATGCTCCTCAACCAGGTTATAAGGGAGTGCTATTCTAGAAGAAAGGAAAATTCTGGGTCCCCACTTCTTGGTGTAATCCCAGATAAATCCAAATGAATTAGAAGATGAGAACTTGGCCCAATTTTCTCCCACTGGGACAGCTCTAGGATTTCACTCCTTTGGAATCTACAAGCTGAAAAATATCTCAGAGCCCATCTAGTTCAACATGAATTCAAGCAGGCACCCTCCCCTGCAATATAGCCAGCAAAGCTGTCATCCAGCCATTACTTAAAGACATTTTAGTAAGGACTCAATTAAGCTACTATCTCCCAAAGCCAGCATCACACTTTCATCTGCCCTAGAAATATATCATCCAAATCCCCACACGTTGCCAACTGATCTTCCAAATACTCTCTGTGGGTCCCTGGTCCTATTAACTCTATATCTTCTCCTTTAGGCCCACAGGGCCTTTCCGTCTGTCTTGCATTTAAATTCTCTTATGTGTCTTGTCTCCCTTACGCACAATGTGACCTGATGGGGAGCAGCATCTATCTTGTTTTTCTCTTTATATCCTCAGTGCTTAACAGTGTTTGGTACATAGTATTTAATATCTTTCCATTGGTTCATTCATTTATTCATTTTTTTCTTTCATTCATTCATTTATTTATAGATACATGGATGCATTCTACTTTTGAATAGTTCTTTGAATTAGAAAAAGTGGCTCAATGGATGGAGCTCTGGGCTTGGAGTCAGGAAGACCAGAGTTCAAATCCAGCCTCATACACTTATTAGCTGCGTGTCCCTGAGTAAGTCACATAAGACTGTTCACCTAAGATTTCTCATCTGTAACATGAGCTGGAGAAGGAAATGGCAAATTGCTCCAAAATTTTTGCCAGGAAAATTCAAAATGGTGTCACAAAGAGTCAGACACAATTGAAATGATTCAATGACAATGAGTTAGAAAGTTTGTCTTTACACGCAGGTGAAACATGCCTCCTTAAAACTTCCACTCATTTCTTCTATCTCCATCCTCTGGAACCAAGAATCCAAATTATTTTTCTCCTTTGTCCATGTGATTTCACTTTACTAACTTATTGTTTCTAAAAAAAGTCCTACTTGTCATTTTCCTCCACCAATATTCCATTGATGGGATTTCTTTAAAAAGAAACTAAGATCAGTGTTTCACAGACTTAGAGCTGGAAGTGTCTCCAGAGATCACCTAGTCTCTTTTTACAGTTGATAAAATTGATGCCCAAGCATTTCAAGTGACTTCTCACATGAAAATTAAAGTTCTACTACAGATAACAAGTTCTGTACTAAAATGCTGCTCAGCCTAACCATCTCCAAAGTGAACATCTCTGATGCTCTGTGTCACATGGAAAGTAAATTCTGACTTTCCATATATATTGATTTGTCATGCCTCAGTAGGTATGCAGCACCATTCATACCCACTCAAAGAAGAAAGCATTCTATACCACAATGCCAGGAAAATAAACTCATCAAATCCCTGTAGGTTTGGAAATTTAAGTCACTTGGGGGAAACATTTGTGTAAGTATACAAATAACTATAACCCATAGGACAGGAAAGTGTTTTGAGTTGTAGTTGTAGGTTTTTTGATATAGGCTCATGCCAATAACACATCAGCCATGACATGTGGAAATATATGAATTTCAGAAGTGATTTCTATACTGCATAGAATAACATTGGGGTGATTGAAGATCAGGTCAAACTTTAATGCAATAAAGACATGGAAATTCATGAAGCATTCTGTACAGACTAGTACGCAGTCTTGGGAAAAATTAACTGAGGGGCCCTGGCTCCCAGTGGTGCTTCAAACCTAATGTAAAACCCTGAGAAAGTCACTTTTCTCTAAGGTCTCAGTTTCTCTTAATAATGATTATGTGCGTATATGTGTGTGGGCATACATGTATGTGAGCACACACATATATGTGTGTATACATATATATATATATATATATATATATATGTATAGTCCCAAAAGTCTTACTGCACTAGTAAGATTTAATAACTTAAAACTATACTAAGACTTTGGGGAGACTCTGTATACATGTACAAGCATACATTTATGTGTGTACGTATATACGTAAGCATGCATATGCATATATAAACAATACATTATCTGTATACATATACATGTATACACACAGTATATACACACATATACACACACATGGGACAGCTACATGGCTCAGTGGATAGAGGAGTGGTGGGCCTAGAGTCAGGAAAACCTGAGTTCAAATTTGACCTCAAACACTTAATAGCTATGCAACTCCAGGCAAGTTGCTCCATCCTGCTTGCCTCAGTTTCTTCATCAATAAAATGAGGTGAAGAAGGAAATGGCAAACCACTCCAGTGTCCTTGCCAAGAAAACCCTAAATTGAGTCACGAAG
This sequence comes from Notamacropus eugenii, assembly GCF_028372415.1. NCBI lineage: Eukaryota > Metazoa > Chordata > Mammalia > Diprotodontia > Macropodidae > Notamacropus > Notamacropus eugenii. The sequence continues at coordinate 21,381,604 of NC_092877.1, read as the reverse complement.
AGTTGGATACAAACAAAAAACAACTTAACTGAATAATCTAGAGTTGGAGTCACAAAGATCCAGGTGGAAATTCTGCCTCTGATCATGACTAGCTATGGATACTGGTCAAGTCCTTGAAACTTTTTGTGCCTCAGACTACAACCTAGGATCATTCCATCCATCCACAAACATTTATTAAGCACTGACATGTGTCAGTGACTCTACTGAGGATACAAATACAAAGAATGAAGCAATTCCTACTCTCAAGGAACTTGTGTTCTAACACTAATGAGACTTTGGAACTAAGTCACAAATGGATAGCAAGCTGCCTTGGTAAATGGTATTTCCACACCAGGAGTTTTCTTCCCCAAGCTAATAAAATCATAGATCTTTGCAGCTAATTATTCCCACTTGGGCACAAAACCTGATACATAAATTCTTGTTAATTGCTTTACTGATTGTTTATGTGCAAGTCCCTGAGCAAGGTGCAGGAGATACAGAAGAGCCCCCTGCCTTCCTAGGATCATAACTCTGAAAGTATACCAGATCTGAGAGGCCATTTAGTCCAGGATTTCTATGTCCTGGGCCCCTTGGACAATCTAGTGAAGTGTAAGGACCCTTTGTCAGAATAAATCTTTTAAATGAATAAAATAAAATACATAGGATTCAAAGAAAAGCAATTGTATTGAAATAGATATCATTTTTTAAGTTCACAGAATCCTAGATTAAGAACTCCCTTTCCTTCTTCCTCACTGTCCACATTTTGTCCAGTCATCTGGCATCTTACAGATAGCAAACCAAGGCCTATGGAAATTAAGTGACTGAACTGGAATTTATTTAGCATTCTAGGGTTTATCATGTAATTTACATATATGTTACCCCATTTTATCATCCTAACAACCCTGTAGTCTTGGTGTTATCATTATCCCCATTTTACAGCTGAGGAAATTAAGACTAAGAGAGGTTAATTGGCTTGCCAGGGCTGCACAACTAGTCTGTGTCCAAAGTAAAAACTGAACTCAGGTCTTCCTGATTCCAGCTCTAGAATGATCAGCTATCAGTTATTCCACCTATACACTAGCTATCAAGTCTGAAGGCTTACAGAGTCACTTGGCTAACCTGTTGTTGTATGCCTGTAAAACCTGGACAGTATGTCAGCGCCATTCCAGGAAAATTACTCACTTCCATTCAAATTGTCCTGGAAAAATTCTGAGGATCATCTGGGAGGATAATATACCAGATGCTGAGGTCCTAAACTGCCAAGCATTCAAACTCTGTTTCAGGGAGCACAACTCTGAGGGGCTGGCCACGTTGTTCAAATGGAAAACGTTCACATGCCAAAAAGGCTATTTTATGGAGAACTCACACAGGTCAAGCACTCACATGGTGGTCAGAAGAAGCGGGACGAGGACACTTTCAAGGTCTCTCTTAAGAATTTTGGAATTGAAAGTGTGACACAGGAGACACTGGCACAGAACTACTCAGCACAGTGTGCACACATTGGAAAAGGTATATGAGCAAAACAGAACTGAAATAGCTCAAAGGAAATGCAGGATGTGCACATTTAAAGTATCCACCCCAAATGTCCACCTGAACTATTTGTGCCCAACTTGTGGTTGAGCATTCCAAGCTTGTATTGTTTTGATCAGCCACAGTCAGGCACATTGAAACTTGACTCTAGCATAGTGATGTCTTTAAGAATGAAGGACAACAACCAACCAACCAACTTATCCAAGGTCTTACAGAGGGTTTACTGGAGAACACAACCTGGAGATAGGTAAGGAAATGTACCATATGTGCCAATCGTTTCAAGAAGGAGAAAGCGTTAATAACTAGGAGGAGGGGAGGCTGGAGGACGGATCATTCCCAACATAAACACTTACAGGATTCCTTGGGGCTCAGGCAGGATGTCCATCCCTGGTTTCTTTTTTTTCTCATTTAATTCTAACAGTTCTGGAAAGAAGTAGCAGTCAAAAAATAAACTGATAAAACAAAAAGGGAGGAAGGGAGGAAGTCAGGGAGGGAGGGAAGGAGAGAGAGAGAGAGAGAGAGAGAGAGAGAGAGAGAGAGAGAGAGAGAGAGAGAGAGAGAGAGAGAGAGAGAGATGGAGAGAGAAAGGGAGAAGGAAGGGAGGGAGGGAAGCAGGGAGATTCATTTTTTAATTTACAAGGTTAGGAAAATTTATTAGCAGGCTTTTACCAAGGAAAAGCAGACCAGAGAGCAGGAAAGCTTTTGTCCTTTGCTCTGAGAGAATGAAAGCAGAGCCTGCTTTGCTCTGAGATCCCTGAATCCATGGCCCATGTTTCCCACTCTCCTGGGGCCGTGCATTCTTCCTCCCTCCCTCATCGGGGGCTTTATGCGCTGTTTGCTGGTCTGGGCTGCTAAGAAATATTGAAGAAGCACGATTCACAGTTCCAAAGAATTTAGGGGATTGGCTTTTGAGTCTTAGATTACTATTATTGCATTATTAATAATACAGTCACATTAAAGATAATAATAGCAACTTATCATGGAATTGCTACATTAATATTAATAACAGAAATAGCTCTGGTTCATACAGAGCTCTACAGTTACAAAATGCTTCTTCAGCATCATGCCAATGGCAGAACAGCTCTCAGATTATGATCCATGGTTTATATTCCGACTTCTTTGATGCACTGCATGGAGAGACCATCACACACAACACACACACACACACACACACACACACACACACACTCATCAAGATGAGTGTCCAGTGTCAATCAATTACCACCAAAAGGCAGGCAGTTCCAATAATAACCATGCCCTGCCCCTCAAGCACAGCCCTTCACCCTCAACTAGACAATCAACCCTTGTACAGATGAGACCTAGCATCTTCTCAGAAACCTCATGTACTGAAAACCCCCAAAAGAAAGCTCATGCTACCAAAATCCTTGACATTGTTCTATGGTTTGGTGTCAGAAATGGATGTCATTTTATCAATGGAAATGAAATGAAACTATGCATTTTCATCTGCCTTACCTCTATAACCTAAAAACCTTTCATTCTGCTCTGCAGCTTACATCCTTCTGGTTTATTTCCTCTTCCTTTAAAAATGTGAGGTCTTTGAGCAAGCTGTCTGGATTTCCTATCCTTAGCACTTAGGACAGAGCTGGGCATTTAATAAACATTTTCGAGTTATTCATTCATTCCTTCGTTCATTTATTCACATCTGTACCTAGGACAGGCAAGCTCCAGAGGCTCTTGCCAATTTCTAAAAGCCTCCAAGCATGGGCCTGGAACTGAGGAGCACAAATGGAAAATCTCCCGTTCAGAAATCCAGCCACTAGGGCCATGATATTTTGTTTCAGTCCTAGTCACTCACAAAGACCATACTCTGAAGTGAGAAGAGATTCTAACCAGCATGAGTAGAAGACGAATCCCACAAGTGAAATGACAGATCTATGAAGTTCAGATGAAAAAACTGAGCCTCAGTGTAAGGGGCACTGACCGCCATGCCATCTGGGATGCCACACTGACAGACATCGGGTAAACTGAGTCCAGAGCAGGGAAGGGTGAACAAGATGGCGCTGGAAGGGACTGCCCCACCCCTGGTTTGTGTTTGTTACTATAGTTCCGGCTTGTGTTCATTATAGTTTCCAGTTCGTTTGTGTGTATTGCCATGGTTCATTGGGCTGACTGGCAGAGACTATATAACCAGAGTGCTTGCTTCAATAAATCGGAGTTGCTTCATGACCCACTCTCCTGCCTCATTCTTTTACTCGCAAGCTCCACAGGAGGATGAGCAGCCTGCTGGCCAGGCATAAGACTTGCTCCTCTCAGTGTGTTATGCCGTTACCATAGCACCTCAGGATTATTTAGCCAAAAACATAAGGGAAGAAAATAAGCACATATGAAGCACTTACTGTGTGCAGATACCACTCTAAATGCTTCACAAACAGCATCTAGTTTGAGCCTCACAACATTCCTGGGATTTGGGTGCTTTCCTCTTGCTGTTGGTATCCTCATTTTATAGTTGAGGAAACTGAGGCAGAAAGCAGGTAAGTGTTCTTGTCCAGGATCTCCTAGCTACTGTCTGAGGTCACATTTGAACTCAGGTCTTCCTAACCCCAGGTCCAGTGCTTTACCCACTGTACCACCTAGCACAGAAAAATAAGACCCAGGACTTGAAACCAAGCTTTCTTTGTTTCTCAGTTAAATTTTCTTTACTGTTACACATTGCCAATAGAGAGATCTTTTTTCCTTTTGTTCCAGATGTGTGATTTCAATTATATAAAGAATTCCAACTGTGAAAACTCCCTTGAAAATCAGAACTTTCTCTACAATTAATAATAGAAAGTTGTCTGGGACTCCAAGAAGTTCATTCACTTTTCTTATTTATATAGCCAGTATGTATCATAGGGTACACTTGAACTCAAGCCCCCCTGGCTTAGAAGCTGCTGTCTTGGTTTTGAGGAAAAAAATACCTTTCTTGTCATTATCATACGGTATTTCCTTACCATAAATTAACATTGAAAGACAGTAAGGAAAACGCAAGTAAAATTATGACATGTACATTAAATGTACCTTTCTTCTTTTTTAGTATTCTCCTTAGATCCACACGATGGAAAAACTATATACAATTGTCACTTCTGGGAAAATAGAAAAGTTAAGTCAATTTGATCACTATAAAACTGAGAAAATGATAGTGCTTGTTCCCAATCATAGGCAGACAGGCCATCCTCAGTCTATTTCATTTTCCTGCTGAATTTCCATTCTATCTAGAACAGAAAATGATTCACAGAGGAGGACTGTAGTAGGGAAGAAAAATACAACCTATTTGGAGGCTCACAGAGCCTCCAGATGCCTAAGAGATAATCTTAGGAAGGTGAAAGATGTCTGTTCTCCTAAGGAAGGGTAAAGAGCATTTGTGAGTTTCAAGCCCACCTATTTGAACCTTATGACTAAACTGCCAATACACTTTCCGAAGGAACTTAGTCCTTCATATTTGCTACTACTGAACAATTCACATTTCTCTCTTGGTCAAAAATCAGCAGCAGCACCCTATTGCAGTCAAGGATAAAACAGACATACTTCATCCTAACATTTAAAAGGATTTATCATCTGGCTTCGACCTATTTTTTCCCCACATTTAATTTTACATTGCCCTTTGTGATCTCAATGATCCAGGAATTAACTTTCCTTGAACTCAAGTCCACCTCCCACACCTTTGCCCAGGTTATCCTAGAATGTTCTTTCTCAAACCCTTTGTCACTTGGAGTCCTAAACTTCTTTTAAAACTCAGCCCAGATACTACTCCCTATGCAAAGATTTTCTTAGTTTTTAGCAGTCTCCTACTCCTCAAATTACTTCATATTTACTTCTTAATTTACCATATCCCTTAGTAGAATGTTGGGTTTATTCATTGGATTCCATTCCTACTTAAGTGTCAAATACTAGTTCTTTAATAAGTATTTGTTCAATCAAATTGAGTTATTATTGTGATAGAGTGGAAGCATAAACATTAAAAGAGAATCAATTAGATTTGGGGGTCCTAAAGCTTTTTGTGATTGAGCTGCTTCTTCTGAAGTCAAAGGTCACTCACATGGTGCTGATGGGTCCAATTCAATAACAATTTATTTAAAAGCACATTCTGTTTATGGATATTTCACTATGAGAGGCCCCCAGTAAGTCAAAGGCCTAGGATTATTTTGAGCACACAAGGACAAATTTACATTGGGGTTCAGAGATAGGGACTGGCTCTATGTCGTCGGTACACAGAACTCTCAGATGAGGGAGCTCCCTCTCCCACTACAAATCAGTGCCTTTTCTGCATCTGTACAGAACTTGAGAGCAGCTATCTAGAGCAGGGTTATATGGGCAGCGGGTGTGTCAGAGACAGGGTTTGAATCCTGAAATGTCTTGATTTTTGAAACTGACTCTCTAGTCACGCTGCCATGATTCTGAAGCAAACTGGAGCCAGCTAGAGCCTGTGAGCAGATTGTTAAATTTTCCTTGTGAGCATTTACACTTAGAAACTGTCACACACTACTTGATTTATTGTTTTCTTGTCTAGACTTAAAAAGGGGATGGAGAAAATGGTAATAATAAGGCAGATTACACTTAAAAGCCTGTCATCAGTGTTATTCTCCATCCTTCCCACCACAAAGCTGGTTGTTAAACACTTACAAGAATACTACTGCCCATACCCGTCCAAATGCTAATTTGATGTTAGGCTGCAGTAAGCAAAGTAAAATGTCTAGGACTAGGGAATTAATAGTCCCATTATACCATTTCCTGGTAAGACCACAGAAGAATTGTGTTCAGTTCTGGGTGGTATATTTTAAGAAGCAGAGAGATAAACCAAGAGGACAGGAAGTATAGTAAGCAGTGAGCCACTCTCAGAATCTGGAAGACTGAGTTCAAGTCCCACCACTGATACACAAACTGTCTGACCTTGGGCAAATTATAATTTCTGCGTGTCCCCTAGTCAACTATCTATGGGAATATGATGGAGAACTGGTACAGATTTGCATTTGTACAGTCTTTTCTTGTGGGAAGTTTCCAATACCAGCAAATTGCAGGGTCCAATCCAAGAAAAAAGAAATTGATAAGTTGGGTGGTGTCCAAAGGAAGAAAATCAAGATAATAAGGAACCTTGAGATAAGGCTACATCGTGAACATTCTTAGAAGGGTATCTGTGAATTTAAAACATATACATACATATATATGTATACATATATATGTATGTATGTATATAATTGTATTTCAATGTAATTGGTTTCCTTTGTAATCTCTGTATTTTATTTTATGCATTGAAAAATACTGTTCTGAGAAGGATCCAAAGACTTCACCAGATTCCCAAATGGGTCAAGGACACACACACAAAAAATGTTAAGAACCACTGCTTAATGAGGAAAAGAAGTGAGGATGAACAGTATAAGGAAAAAAACTGAGGGAGAAACCTAATAGTGGCCTTCAAGTATCTAGAAATTTGCCAGTTGTGCTTAATATCAGAGATCACTAGATAAAAGACCAAGAGGGGCCTTCACATACGTAACCTTTCTTCAGAGAAGTTGAAAATACCCTCACTCATCTCTAACCATTTCAGTAAGCTCTCCTTATGCACCTACTGCCACAAGGTCCAATTAATGAGCTAGCTATATGGATTATAAAGATAAAAACAAAAGCAGGCCAAGGATGAAATTCATTTAAACTTAGGGAGAAAGAGGGCCTTGTATCATCTCCATGTCATAGAGAGGAGACTGAGTCATAAAGTAGCAGCAACAGAAACAGGTTCAGAAGCCTGAGTCCATTAAAATCTAGTCCAGTTCCAAGAACTTGAAGAGTGAGGTCAGCTGGGGAGACATCCAAATGTACCACCTTTGGAGAACCAAAGGTCTTTTTAAACCCTTTGGTTTCAATTTTATGCAGTAGTGTTTTTGTTTTATGTCCACATGTAAGTGGGAGCCTCCCTTTTGGCTCTAATAAGACAATTGCTTCCTTATCACAAGTCAGAAAAGGGAATCTTATGACTGTTGAAGTCCCATTAAAGGAAGGGCACTCTGCCCAAAAAATAGGTCCTCATTGATGTTATACCTTCTAGACTTTTAGAAGTCATCCTTAGTGTCCAAATTCTTATTTCTTAAATATTTATTCAGAGGTGAATTTCATTACCGGGCCATAATAGCATGAATTTAAAAGTTAATATAACTTTTGCCTACTATGTAATTTCCATTTGACAAATGCTTTTATTGATATAAGTATACAATTATGAGTCATTACACTATTTTTTTGTCTCCTCTTAAAAGCTAAAAGAATGCATGACATTTGAACTGTTTTATTGTTCTAGTGATGTGATGGATGTCATATGGCTATGAGTCACAGATCACTTCAGATTCCAAAGAATTGAACTTGAGACTCCTACAAAGGACAGCAGAGAGGCAGATGGTGGACATGAGCAGGCTGCAACACAGCACAAGCAAGGTATTGGAAGGGAGAAATGGTGTAACTGATATCATCAAAGAGACATTTGATTGTCAAAGATAATGAGTTGGACAGATGGCAGAGTGATGAATGGACAGCCTGGTGTTCCACTGGTATCCCTAAATATCAAAAAGATTTTTAAAAAGTCTTCAACATATTGGGTGGACCAAAAGAGGAACTTGTGGGAGGACATAGAGGAGACTTTCTCAGGATGGACACACATGGATGACTTGCAGTCTACAACCTTGGAGGAAATACTTATATCAGAGTCCCACTATTGAGGGCACACCCATAGCTTCATGAAATTGTTTACATGTAATATGGAAAATTCACCTTTAACCCAACCTAGATTACCTTCATTAAGCCTATCCTTGTATTCCATCGTATAAGAAAAAGACCCAATAACATAAACACTGTTAGGTCTTTGAGGACAAAAACTTCATTTTAATTATCTTTGGATCTCCCTTAGCTTCTGGGGCCATTTCTAATCTTCCTGGTCTGTATCTGGTCACTAGCCCCAGATGGCTCTGGAAGAAAAAGTGAGGCTGGTGACTTTGCACAGCCCTCCCTCACTTAAATCCAATTCATTTGCAAATCATGGTATCACCTTCCTGATGCCACGTTCCTCTTTGAGAATAAAAGACAAATAACCCATGAGTGGCATGAGCTGCCACACTGGGCACCCAAATGACTAGTTCCAGTCGAGTAATACAGCTCCTTCCTCCCTCTTCCTTCCTTCCTTTCCCTTCTTTTCCTTTCTTTCTTCTTCTCTTTCTGTCCAAACAGAGTATCATACCCTTATCTGCAGATGCTTTGCCCAAAAGAATGTAAATTTTGGCTGTTGAAACCTCGCAAGATATCTTGGGGCTCATAGGCTAAAGTTCAGACCACACCTTAAACCCAGTTTACTCTGGCTTTCATCAATTGGCTAACAATGGCTCAGAGTGAATGGAAATAGCGATGGTTTCTGTTTGGCCAGAAATCCTAGGGGTCTTCCCCTCTCAGATTGAGTGTGTGTGTGTGTGTGTGTGTGTGTGTGTGTGTGTGTGTGTGTGTGTGTGCATAGGTAGGTAGGTAGGTAAGTAAAAGAGGTCATTCTTTGCTTCTTTTCTTAGCTCCTCTTAATCACTGAGTGGATGTTGCCTCATTCAAACTGAGACCTGGAAAAGACCTTAGCTTTAAAGGCCAAGGTCTCCAACTGTATCTGGGGCCGCCTCCAATTGTTCTGGTCTATATCTTGCCATTGGACACAGATAGCTCCAGAGGAGAAAGTGAGGCTGGTGACTTTGCACAGCCCTCCCTCACTTAAATCCAATTCCTCTGAGAGTCATGTCTTGATCCTCTTCAAGAATGAAGAACAAACAGCAGCATATCATATGCTTGTTACTTAACAAATGTTGATTGAATTGAATTTACAGTAAAATTGAAATCACAGTAAAATGATATCTATCTGCAATGTGTAGGGAGAGGGTACATTAATGCAATCCACCATCAACGATTCATACAACATGATCAGTCCCTTCCCCTAGGTCCCTTTATATTGTTTGGGTACCCAGAGAGCACAGAGGACACCTCCTGGTTTTCCTTGTTTTTGCTTCAGGTCAAGCCCCCCTCCTTGCAGCTTAAGATTTCTTTGATAATGTCTTTTATGCTGCTTCCCCTGTGTAATTCATTAGCAACGTGCTCTGCCTACTCTTGGTAACCATACCCGCCTCCAGTGATTTTTGAGTGCCCTGAAACTTCAGTTCTTTAGATACTTTAGCATTCCATGCTTGGTAACCGTGTAACATCATTGGTAAAGTATTAGCATTCAAAGCATGGGTATTTGCTTCAAGAAGTTTAGCATACACAGGTCTCACAAACTCAATCCAGCCCATGCTATTCAGTGCATGCTCTAGTTCATTGTTCATATTCAGTGTCTTTTTAAGACATATGTACTTATCAACTAGTTCTATGAAATGTTCATTCAATGGCTTATCATGGTCCAAATAGTAGGCATTCTTCAAACAATTGTTTTTCTTTGGTTTGGTTTTCCCCTATGGGGTTAGTTAAGCCCAACTCTTTTGAATGACTATGGATCTTATTTAGGGAACCGACTATTTGTTAAAATCATACAAGATTTCTTAAGAGACTACATAACAGAGACAAACATCAAGGGAAAGCTAAAACAGGGAAATGATACCTGCCAAAGGACATCCTACAAGGAAACCAAATGAAAGAGGTATTCTTCAAAGATGTCAAAGTCCTCCAGCTGCTCCTATTTACAGATGGCATCGTCCTCAAGACACAGAATATTGCAAAACCTCCTAAATGAGATTCATAATGACCCAAAAGAGGAATGGTATGTTCTAGCTAATTTCAGTTTCTGTTTAATAAAGCTAACAAGAAACCCTTCTGTTGTAAATAACTTTTAAATATGTCAGCTGACGTTCAGTGCTTCATAACTAGATGATACCCAACGAGGCTGAATGGGTTTTGATGATTTAGGATCTCTAGCCTTAGGGTCTGAGCATAAATAAACCTCTCTCCTGAGGACTCTCCCAGATCTCTTTATATCTCATGCATTTCCACATGGCAGTTTGGATCATCGTTATTTGTGGGCATGCTTTGTTTCCCCTATGGGAGTGTAAGATCTTAGAAGGCAGAAACCATATCTGATTGAGAACAGCATGGAGTAGTGGGAAAAGTCCTGAATTTTGAGTGAAAGTAATAGGTTGATTTGAGTCACAGTCTAGCCCTTATCAATTTTTGGTAAGTTACTGAATATCTCTGAAGCTCAGTTTTCCCACTTGTAAAATTAAAATAATTATAAAGACGATTAGGAGGAGGAGGATAATCCCAGTGATGTTTATAACAATAATAAATAGCTGGCACTTACATATTACTTCGAAGTTTACAAAGCACTTTAAAAAATTATCTCATTTGATCCTAACATCCCTGGGAGATGGGTGCTATTATTATGCTATTTTACAATGAGAAAACTGAAGCAGACAGAAGAGAAGTTATTTGTCTGGGGTCATACAGCTAGTTCAGTGTCTGATGCCAAATTTGAACTCAGATCTTCCTGACTCTAGGTCCAGTGATCTATCCACTGTGTCACCTAGCTAAAGATAATAATTCTTGCACTATCTCTCTGTGCTGTTGTAAGGAAGCCTTTGGTAAGCCTTAAAGCATTTCATCACTATAAATGATTATTGATACCCATCTATGTATTCCTACAATATCTGGTCCATAACTGTTCATTCAGTAGAACTGAACTGGTTAGTGTTACATTACGTCTATGAAGCCCTGATCCTATCACCTGACTTTTGTTTTGCCGTTGGACTTCAATGTCTCTGGAAGACAGAGAGAGGCTGAAGACTTTGTGCAGCTCTGCCTCACTTAAGTCTGATTCATACACGAATCAAGATATCAATCTGTTCTGTCATCAGTCCTCTTCAAAACAAAGGATTAACAACAATTAGTTGACCTGGATTTTTCCCATCGCTACTGCCAGAGGTGTGTTTTTAATCCTTTATCCTAAAAACTCTTTGCTTGTTTGTGAGATCTCTGACTTTACTGATGTGAAAATCCCCTCTAATGAGTGGCTCTCAAATGCTCCACACCTTCTCTTCCCATGAAGTGGTTATTATTTCTTCAAATGAATGAGGACAGACCCAATGTCGCTGAAACTTTCCTCTAATTCTTTTCAGATTTCATGGATAACAGAGACAACATTTGCTGGTTCCATCTGTTATCCCTTCCTCCCGCTTCATGACCAGATTATCTCCTTTTTGAGTCATGCATGTTTTATTATTCAGCGTCCCATGTGTGTGCAAATCATTTGCCACAATATATTACTATTCGTGAGACCTCTTACACCTTTGTTACCCTTTGCAACCTCTATAACTTTATTCTTCTGAGATTATTGTGTTCCAGTAATTACAGCCCCAAAATGTCAATGGAAGAATACTGATATAAAAAGAAGGGGCCCTTGAAAGGCCTGAGATCACTACAGAATCCACAGGAATTCTCCAATGCCATCTAATCCAATTTCTTCCTCCTTTTCAATTCAGGCCCCATGTCATTGTCCATCTACAGTGTCTTTCCAAGATATTGATAGTGACAGACTCACAATGGGTTGTCCATACTGCTACATCTCCTTCCCTGTGAAAGGCATTTTTTTCTTTCTCTTTATTTTCTAAGAGTAGATGGTAGCCAAACATTGTTGGAACTCAGGGAAGTGTCCCTACACTATTCCTAAGTATAAAGTTACTCTGAAATAAGTACATGACACTTGTAAATACCTTTGTTAGCTCACTTCTGCATAGTTGAATTTTGACTGTATTTCCTACTGCTAGAATTGCAGGATAAACCTAATCACATCCACCTGAAATATAAAAGGATTTACTGGCAGGGGGAAAATAGCTAATTTTGCTGCTTACCAACAGAATTTGGAATAGCTGGATGTCTGCCTTATTTAGTAAGGAAGGAGAGGAGAAACATAATCAAATTAAAGTCTCCTTCACCTTCTGCAGTTGGTGTAACTGGCAGGGCTGCAGGGAGGTCAATGTCTAGAATTCTGGGAAACACTTTCTACCAAAGGTAGTCTTCTCCAGACCTCAACTGATTATGGTCCTTATTGGACAGATGGTGCCTGGAAAACATGAATGATAAACATGGTTAAATATAGAAGGCAATCTTTTCTGTGTGCCAAGCAATTACTCAACATCACAGATAGGCCTGCCATCGACCCACAAGATAGCTACAGTTTATGATCCAATATATTAAGAAAATTGAATATTATTAAGAAACTATCAAATGTCACAGTAGCAGCTGACTGGAGAAAACATTTACCAGCAATAGCCCACACCTCAAATTAACAGAGTGTGGGAAGGCCAAAGTAACCTTCCCTTGTCTTCTCCAAGTGAAGTAAATTTAGAGCCATGTCCATACCTGGCTTGATCATGTACCACAGATATTCAATTACATGTAACAAAACTCATTATAATCTTTAAAGAAAGGAAACACCAAAAGGCAGTAAGCTCGTGTTATTCTATAAATGTATCAACAAGCATCCAATATGCTAGGTACTAGGGCCTACACATGACCTGAATTAAGACAAGCATTTAGTCCAAACTCTATATATTCCGTAATGTACTATTTGCCAAAATAACAGATACCATTTGAGTAATCTTGGGCATAGCATACTTCCTGTACCTCTGTTTCCTTTTCTGTATACTGAGAAGGTTGGACTAAATCAAAGGTTTCCAACCTTTTCTGTCCCTTCATGGTCTAATGAAGCCAGTCTCAAAATTATTTTTAAATAAGTGAAAAAAATGCTAAATTTCAGTTAGAAGTTATTGAAAATAAAGATTTTTTTCTCATTTAAGTTCACTGACTCCCTACATATTATTCATAAATGCAGTCAGGTTCAAAGACCTATATCTTTCACCTTTCCACATCTCTCATATGTCTTCTTTCTTTTTACATAGATGGCCATTCCCCTAATGCAAACTTTAATCACCCCTCACTTGGAGCATTGCAATAACCTCTTGATTGATCTGCCTTCCTTAAGTCTTTTTCCTCTTCATTCCATCGTTCAAAGAGCTGCTAAAATATACCTAACTATCACTAACCTAATCGATAAACTCCAGTGACAGAGAGAGATAGAAAGAGAAAGAGACAGATATGGAGACATAGGGGAATAGATGGAAGGAAAGAAGGAAGGAAGGACGGAAGGAAGGAAGGAAAGAAGATAAAGAAAGAGCAAAAATGAGAGAGAGAAAGAGAGAGAGAGAGAGTTGATTCAAATCTTTTCCCTGCCACCTACTTCACTTTTCGGGCTTATGTTTCCTCCCCAGTAAAATAAAGGGTCTCGACAAGATAATTTAGGTTATCTTCAGATTCTAAGATCTATGATTCTCTGACATACACATATGACCTTTAGATCAGAGGCTTTCATGACACAGAGTTCCTGAGTACACTCAATTAACTTGGCCCAACCTCCATCTCAGGAAGCTTGAGAAGTTCCAAACACAGAAATCACAGTATTATAAAAGGAAATTTTATTGAAAGAAAGAAGACAAACAAAACAGAAACCCTTGAATGAATATGAAGATTTGTAAATCCAAGAATCACTATGGATGTAAGGGCTTGAAAAAGCAAGCACCCTGATACATCCTGGATGGCCTGCTATCACAGGTTCTTAGATCTGCATTTTCAAAAGGAAAGCAGCTTTTGAGGGGTCAATAATCTTCTTTTATTATATTCACCAACAGAGAAAAAGTAAGCAAAGAAATAAAGGCCAACAGACAGGGCTTCTGTCTGACCAAAAGCAATACATACACCACAGACCAACACACAGACCCAACTGTCTGACCATTACATACATACGTAGACCAAACAGAGAAGTACCAACATCTTTTCCAAGTTGGGGGGGGGGGGGGGGGCGGTTCTCATCTGTCACATGAACCTTGTTCCAAAGGGTAAGCCTCCAAAGTAAAACCTCACCTCAGAGTATATATACACTTTTCAAAGTTGGAGTGCATCAAGACCCTCTTGACCCAATGTCTCATTAACAATTAACAAAAGGTGTGAGCCTTCCTACAAAACAAGCCTCCCCAATCAAGTTTCCCTTAATGGTCTCCACCTGAGGCCTATTAATGGGCTAGGGAAGATGTTTATGTTACCAGGTGTAGTGTTAATGAGATCCAAGATCTTCCTCACCCATTAATGGGTCTGCCCATTAAGGGGAGTTTGATTAGGGGAAATTTGTAGGAAGACCCACACCATTTGTTAATGAGGCACTGTTTCTCAAGGGTTGTGATGCCCTCTGGCTCTGAAAAGTGTGCATATACACTGAGGTGAGGTTTTGTTTTGGGGTTTACTCATTGGAAATGTTTGTTTGGCCAGACAAGACTGGGCACTAGCTAAGGAGCTCCCCAACTACCACCCTCACCTTTGAAAACCCAGAAGTTGGTGCTTCTCTCTCTATGCATGTATGGTCAGAGAGTTATCTATCTGTTGATCTATCAGACACTTGGAAGCCCTGTCTGTTGATTTTGATTTCTCTGTATTTTCTCTGAAGTTCATGGTGTTGACTTTTTCCTCTGAACTAACTGAGTGATACATGTGCTTGATTAAAAGCAGATCAAAGACCCTGTGATAGCAGACCCTCCCCTGTGTATATCCTGGTTCTTGTTTTTACACAGGGCTCTGAAGGTAGAAGCCCTTCACATATGTCCTGACTTTAAGCCTGTTCTAAAATAATCTGGGGGGGAGCCGAATTCTTTCTCTCCCCAGATTCCTGTAATTCTTCATGACTCCATCTCAGCATGGTGTTGCACACACCTTTTCAGAAAAGGTAAGGAAAAGTCTCTAAGGTTCTCTGATTATTCAGGTACTCTTCCTTGTTTATAATGAAAACCATTACATTTCTAGCCTGGGCAAGACAGGGGACCCAATATCCAGCAACACAAACAGCAGTAATGATAATAAAAGCGGTAGCGGTGATGATGATGATGATGACATGTGGCTCACGTGCCATCCTCTGTGTGAAACCTTCCCTCATTCCCCTAACTCCTAGTATCTTCCAACACAGACTGCCTTGAATATAGCTCCTTTACTTGTGTTTGTATTTATTCATTTTATGTTATATTTCTGTATATATATATATATTTTAACCCCATTAGAATGTAACCTCTTTGTGCGTATGAATTGTTTCATTCTTTGCACATATATCCAGCACCTAATATAGTGCCCAAAACAAAGTAGATTCTTAATAAATACTTGATTGTTAATTGACAGATTAATTCCTACATTTGCCACACAAAGACAGGCTCATCATAGGATTTAGATTTAGATCCAGAAGGGACCTAAGATGCTAGCTTGTCCAACTGCTTCATTTTCTAGATGAGGGAACTGAGGACCAGGGAGGTTAAGAATCTTAACTAAGGTAACAGCAAAGTAGTAGAGCCCAAATTGGAATCCAAGTCCTCTGTTTCCCAATAGCACCCTTTCCATTGCATCATGTAACTAACAACAATACCCAAAACCACAGCTATCTCTGATATTTCATTGCCAGAGGGACCACCATAGCAAAGAGAATGTCTGGACTATTTATGGACACCTTTGCTGAGAAACAAGGTGAAAAAGTTCAAATGATGATTGTGCTTTCACCACTTAACTCCCAGACAAATGGAAAAACAGATACAATCAACTAGAACACTTCTTCAAAATGAGTATCAGTGAAACAGAGATTGCTCCCATCACACATTTACTTTCACAGAGTGGCCCCAGTAGGGAAATGATTTTTTCTGTAATGGATCAAGAAGGAAAGCTCTGACTAATACAAACATGCCCCTGTGGCAGTTGCATAGAATTTCCAAACTGGAAGTGACCTTGAAGATTCTTTTAGCCCAATCTTCTTCCAACTTCCCTATTTCTAGTGTGTGGGGGGGGGGGGTAACCATCCTTCCAGTCACTCAAGTCCTACAAGATTCTGCCCTTTCGATCACCCACTGTATACAATCAGTCACCAAGAACTGTCAATTCTACCTTTAGGAAATCTTTTACAACTGTGCCCTTTTCTCCACTTACTTTCACAAAATCAACATTCCAGCTAAATTGGTGCACTTAGCATCCTATCTCCTATTTCCATGCTTTTGCATAAACTAGGTGGTACAATGGATAGAGCACTGGCCATGGAGTCAGGAAGACCTGAGTGCAAATCTGGCCTCAGATACTAGCTGTGCAACCCTGGGCTAGTCATTTCACTTTGTTTGCCTTAGTTTCCTCATCTGTGAAATGAACAGGAGAAAACTGGCAAATCATTCCATTATCTTTGCCAAGTTAACTCCAAATGGGATCACGAAGAGTCAGACATGACTGAAATGACAAGAATAACAACAAAATTTGATCCCTCTTCTATTTTCCAGTCTCATTTATCTAATTGTCAGTTTGATATTTCCACCTGAATGCCCTACACACCATAAGCATGTCAAACTCAGTATTCCTCTTAGGCTAAAATAGAAACTCTCCTGTTTAGCATTTAAAGCCCATCTATCTTTCTAGGATAACTATATATCACCACTCTTTTTACCCCCATGCATGCTTTATTCAGTGCTCCAATTCAATGAAACTACTTGCTACTCTGTTCATGTATTACATCTCTCTCTACCCCTGTGCCTTTGCACAGGTTTTCCTCCATGCCTGAAATACTCTCCCTCCTCACCTTTGCCTCTGAATACTTAGCTTCCTTCAAGAACAAACTTGTGCTATCTCCTTCAAGAGGAATTTCCCCTATTTGAATGTAAGATTTTGAAGTCAAGGACTATCTCACTTTTACGTATGCCCACGTACAATACCTACCATATAGGAGATACTTAATAAGTGCTTCTTGACTGATTAATTGGTTGAGTGGTTCCACTAATTCTTCAAAGAATCCAAAGATATTAATGGATGGTGATTCATTACTTATCTCTCTCATTGGCTCCAACATTCTCTCAGTTATACATGTTCTACACTTTGTAGTCATCTTTAACTTCTCATTCCCATTTGTCTCACAAATTCAATTAATCACCAAATCAGAGGATCGCACATTCAGAGTTGGTGGAAACCTTTGGGGGCATCTCATCTTGTTTCTGTTGTTGTTGTTGAGTCTTTCAGTCATATCTGACTCTTCATTAATCCATTTGGGGTTTTCTTGGCAAAGATACTAATGTGGTTTGCCATCACATTCTCTGGTTCATTTTACAGATGAGGAAACTGAGGCAAACAGGGTGAAGTGACTTGCTTAAGGCATAGAGCTGTTAAATGGCTGAGGCCAGATTTGAACTCACGAAAATGAGTCTTCCTGATTCTAGACCCGGCCCTCTATCCACTGTGATGCCCCCTACCTGTCCTGTCTCATCAAACCCCTTCATTTCACAGAAGAGGAAACTGAGGCTCAGATAAGATTCATTGATTTGCCTCGTATTATACAGCTACTGTTTCTAAGGTGGGATTTGAGTACAGATCTTCCTGAATACAAATCCTACTACCCATTCACTAAGTCACATTGCCTTCTAAACAAATATCCTTGGACTGCTCATATAGCATCCTATCCACTAAACCACACTATCCTGCTTCGCCTGCTTCTGCAGTGCACTTGACTACCATCTGCACTGCCACCACCCTATCTCATTACCTTTCACCCTGACTATTGAAACAGACTACCACCAGATCTACTTATCTCAACCTCCAATCTCTTTTCTCCAACCTAATTCATCAATTATGTCATGTTATATTATGTTGTGTTATGTTATGTTGCCATATTATGTATTATATTATATTACATTGTACATTACATCATGTTACTTTATATTACATTATTATATTAGTCTTCCTGATACACACATCATTCTACTGCTCATAAACCATTAAAGATTACCCATGGTCTATTAGATGAAAACCAAACTCAGACCGGCCTTCCACAATGTGGTGCTACTATAAGAGGGATGCCATGGTTTAGTGGCAATAAAACTGAATGTAGCATCAGAGAACTTGGATTTGGATCCTAGCTCTGTTCTTTATCATATATACGACCTAGAACATACCATTAACCCTGTTTTGTATCCATTTCCTCACCTATGAAATTACAGATATGGTATAGATCAATGGTGTCAAATTCAAATAGAAATATACCACTAAACTATATATAATGATCCCTGGTGGCAGCATATTGATTAAGCAAACCTTACACTAACATTATCTATATTCCACTGCAGCTTTGCTTATTTTACTAAATATTCCCCAATTACATTTTAATCTGATTGGACCATACTCAGGAGCGCTGCTGACATCTTGGAGAAGTGTACTTGATACCTCTGATATGGAAGATTCCTGAGGTCCCATTCAACAATCAAACCTAACCTGTGATAAACCTAATCACTCTTCCATGTAACAGCCCTAAAAATACATAAATACAGTTATCATATCCAATTTGGCTAGAAAATAAAGAGCATGACAGGAAGAAAAGGTTGGGAAGGTAGTTTCTTGGATTTTAGAGCTTAAAGGGAGAGGAGAGGAGAGGAAAGGAGAGGAGAGGAAAGGATTCCTTTCCATCTATCACTGACCTCAGAGAATTTATTAAGAAAGAATACTTTCACCTTCCCCTAGGAGAACCATGTCTCAATAGCAACAACAAAGATAAAGAGACAAAAGCCAAAAACTATTTCTCTCATATCTACCAAGCTGAGAAGAGAATGAACAATGACTCCACAAGAGACTTCAGAAGACCTGTCTCGTTAGGCCCCACCAACTACTTCCTCTCAAGAAAGGTCATATTCAAAACTGATCAAGACTGATCATCTCTGTCCTTTTGGAAACTAGATGTTACAACCTATTTTCTTATTCCAAACTCTGCCAGATATGAAGATCAGAAGAATTATCTCTCCTCTTCCAAGGAAATAATTGGTTTTGAATCAAGGAGATTCTACCATATTCACAAACAGAAATCTGCCTCAACAACTACTCACCATGACTCATTTCAAGGTTGGAGCCAAGTGGAAGAAATAGTAGCTATCAGACTCCCTCTCTTCTATTCCAAAGAACTAGAAGAAAACTAGGGAGCCATTCATAACTTCCGTTATGGCCAAGGATGGCTAAACAGATGTATTTATGTCCTACTCATCTTTCAAGTCCCAGTTAATATAGTCTTTCCTATGTGATAGCATCCCTGACTTCTCAGCTGACTTCCCTGATCATTCATTCAATTTCAAATAATTTCTTATTCCTGTTGTGCACCTATTTATTCTAATTTTGATCACACTTATGTGTGCACATTTCTTATCTCCCCTTTACACCATAAGTACCCTGAGTGCAAGAACCATGTCTTATTCATCTTTGCAGCTCCCCTGAAGCCCAGCATAGTACATTATGAAGATGTGTGTTCGTCCTTCATTGCTGAAGAAGACCATGCCATCAGAGAAATAATGACATGACTTGCACTTGACTTTGTTTTGAGTGAGGGAGGGCTGTGCAGGTCACCAGCTTCACTTCTCCTCCAGAGCCATCCGAATCCAGCTACCAGATATTTATCAGGATGAATGGAGATGACCCAGGGTGAGTCAATTGGGATTAAGTGACTTGCCCAAAGTCACACAGCTAGTGAGTGTCAAGTGTCTGAGGTGAGATTTTAACTGGGGCCCTCCCGATTCCTACACTGGTGCTCTATCCACTGCACCACCAAGATGCCCCACATTATGAAGATGAATATTTAATAAAGATATTAGTTAGTAAAATAATAATTAAATAATAATAGTTAATAAATATATAAATGAAACCTTAAAAGGCTTTATAAATATTAGAGATTATTTTAATCATGGAAAATAGATGATTATTAGTGTCCGTACCCTTGCTGCAGCTGAGAAAATTTCAAATTCCAATGCAGCTACACCCTCATTTTTCACAGAGCACTACAGAAAAGGAAAGTATTTTCTGGCAAGGAATGGCCTTGCACTAAATCTGTTTGTTCCCCAGTTGACAAAGTAGATCAAACATCATTCTCGATTATTTCAATAAACATTCTCTGCAGGTAAACATATTTTTCTGACGACAGTGGTTATTCTGGCTATTATAAAATGAATTGAACTCGGGCTGCCGAGGCAATGTTGATATGAATCAAACACTGAAGTATGATCAGGCTTGTATACACAGCTGCAAGCCAAGTTATAGGTAGCTGGGAGATAGAAGGTAGACTTTTTCAAAATAATCCTTTTCGTTTGTTTTTTGGAGTTTTTTTTTTTTTTTTGGAAGAATAGGAGTAATGACCTCATAGAAAATAATTGCTTTAACCACTGGAATCTGTCTCTGTCTTGAAATCTTTGAATTAAATAAGTGTGTGAGGGAAGCATAAAGGGCACTCTTGATAATATTATCAAGGGCAGCCCTAGACAAAATTGGGAAGTAGGTCCTTTGTTTTCAAGGTCTCCCAAATCCCTTTGCAGCTGGATGTCTTCTTTCCTCTCCCCACAGAAAAAGTGTCCCCATTTCCCCCAAAGTAAACTGTGTCATCAGGCTGCCCCCACTGCTTATGGTTACCTATGGCAAAAACCTTCCAGGGCTTGCACACCCATGGTCCTGAGATACCTCTCCATTAGAAGCATACAGAGTTCTCAACATCTCCTTTGACAGACTCCCCCCCAGGCTTCAAAAACCAGTAAATCTGACAAACAAAACCCAACTTGTTAATGGCATGTCATCAATTGAATGGGTCTCCTTCCCAGAAGTATTTCATTTAAAAATAAATTCTAGAAACCACACAACCATGACCAGAGATGAATCTTCAATCATGGTATTTAGGACTCCATAGAAAGCCTAGAGGAAAAATATTTCATTTCAAACTCATTTCAGGCAAAATTCATTTTAGTGCTTTTTGATTCAAACTAAAGAAGGGGTCACCAACTTTGCCACTCTGTTTTGTATTATTAATATCACAAACAAAGCTCATGCTTGCTGCTGAGGAGGTGAGTTGGTTTTGTTGGGAATAGGGATCTAGTGTACTTCACAGCGCAAAGGTATTAATGCTGTTTATAAGGTATGCAGCATGAGTCAATGTAGCATCAGGTACCTGGAGGTAGAAAACATGGCTTTTGTAAAAGCTTGGCCAACTGGCTCCTCATAGCTCAGGGAAGGTATGGTCAGTATGCAGTCAGCTGGTTGGTTGGTTGTTGTTCTTACTTCTCAAAGAGGATCAAAACAACATCACTATGTTGGAGTCAAGGTACGATGTGTCCAGCTGTAGCTAATCTGACAAATAACAAGCTCAGAAGACTGTACCACAGGTTTGGCACAAATAGTCAATATGAACTTCTGTGGTGGAGATGTCTCTAAATTTGCAGTATGGAATCACATCCAGCTTAAAGGTTTTTCCTACCACTCCCACCACACCGTTTTTGGTGCCCAAACCCTTACATAAAGCAACCCAGTATATTCATGAGTAAGTACGTTGTAGGTTGCTTATTATATTCAGATTGTAATCTATGCACACCTCACCCTGGATGATTTTGGGACATGTTTTTCCAGAAATCTTCCACAGAGAAGGTATTTAATGCATAAAAATTTTTCTTTTAAGTTTTTGACATTTCATGAGTATTTGTGTAATACTTGGAATCTTTTATTTATTTGTATTTATTCCTTACCCTCATTCTGTGATAAGCATTGAATTTTTTTGCAATACATTCATGTCCTGACAACTTAAAAGGCTCATAGAATCATAGATTTAGAGCTAGAAGGTACTTAATAGGGAATGGTATCTAACATTCCCCCTTCCATTTTACAGATGAGGACACTGGGGCACAGAAAAGGGAAGTGACCTGACTAGGGTCATATAGCTAGTAGGTATCTGAGGAAGATAACTAGGTATTTCTGACTTCAAATCTAGGGCCCTATAGACTATACCATTCTGTCTATCCATTGACATCTGAATCACCTACACTTTTTTGGCTTCAAGAGCATCATGTTTTATGATTTATAGCCATCCCTTGACTCACTTCTTAAAGAGGCCTGTTCACTGAATGGGTGCTACCTCACTCAAAGAGAGAACCTGAAAAGGCCTTAGCCTAAAAAAAGGTCAGGGCCTCCCATTGTATCCTGAGCCATCTCCAGTTGTCCTGATGAATGTCTGACCATTGGACCCAGATGGCTCTGGAGGAGAAAGTGAGGTTGGTGACCTAGCACAGCTCTCCCTCATTCAAATCAAAGTCAACTACAAGTCATGTCATCATTTCCCTGATGTCATGGTCCTCTTCGAAAATGAAGGACAGCTACAACAACCTGTAGATATAGATAGACATGTGTGTGTCATATATGTGTACATAAGTACAATAAATGTATGCCTACACAAATTTATGATACAAACTCCTTGAAAGCATGAATTGTTCCATTTGTATCCTGTAACTAGCAGAGTGTTTGATATATTTTAGGTGCATGAAAAATGTCTGTGGATTGATTCATTAATTGGTTAATTGGCTGATGAGATAAAAACACATTAATTCAGCTATAACTTTTGGTTAGAAAAGTTCCTACACATTTCTGCTACCATGTACATGAGAACAGCCTAATCAATGAAACAGATCTCACTGGGCCTCGGTTTCTTAACAAGGGAGTTGCACTAGACGTTTCCTAAGGTTCCTTTCAGTTTTAAATGCTCTGGTCCTAAGACTATTGGAGAGATAAACCAAAGGTTGGCAAATAGTAAGAGAACCTGAAAGCTGGCACTAGACCTGTATGCCACAAAACACTCCTTCCATGTCTGCTGTGTGAACATAATTGTTGGTCACATATAAAGCCTCATTTTGCAGCACTAAGAATGATGAAATATATTTCCCATCACCAGATTTAATAACTCGATTTGCAGAGAAAATACTGTCCATTTGAAAATGATTAACCTCAAATAGAAAGTGCTTTAAGGCTTGACTTCCACTGCTGTTTCTCTGGCTTGTTCCCCATTGAAAATGTATTAAGCTTCACAGCTGGAATCCTATTTTGAAAAATATACCCTGAAGCACTGATAACTAATTCACTTTTAAAATGTATTAAATTATTAAAAAAATAATAATTAAATCTGGTTAAGGCCATTTATTGTGAAGGACTGAGAGATCCTGGGATAAAAAAAGCAGTGTCCTTAAAACAGGGCCAATATAGTGGTCATTATTAGGTCTCTTTAGATGGAGCTGTACTGACCTTTCTTGCCTCTACCATTCTCCAGAGGTACTGACTGGCTAAGTCAAACCACGCTTTGAATATTCATGTCTTCATCTGTTTCCATTTTTCTATTTTAGTTTTCCTCATGGCTCTCAATAACTTTCATCCATAGGTCTAGGAAGCTTCTCAAGATGAAATATAACAGTAATAGCTAACATTTATCTCGTGCTCTAAGATTTGCACCATATTTCATTAACATGATCTCATTTCAGTATCAAAAGAATCATATGAAGTACTAATGTCCTCATTTTACAGAGAAGTGAACAGATCAAGGTTACACAGTGTCAGAAGCAGAATTTGAACCCAGTTTTTTGTGGACTCTAGTTCCAACACTTGAGCCACTACATGAATCTGCTCTCATGTGAAGAAATGACTCCTAATTAATAAAATCTTTTGTGCTGTAAGAGCAGCTCAGAATTGGGAATCAAAATTCCCAAACAAGATATTTTATAATAGTGTTCTCATAATTCATTGGACATCCTACTTATGACAATATGAAATATCAAACGATCACACGTTTAGAGCTGAAAAGAATCTTGGAGTTTGACTAATTCAAGAGCCATCACTTTACTAATAATGAAACTGATACCCAGAGACAGGAAGTGAGATGATCAAGATCATACATTGAGAGTATTGCAAAGTCAGACCCTCTGGCTCTAAAGCCAATATTCTTTCAATGTTGCTTAGTCTGGCCCAAAATTTTATAAAAGAATTGAGGAAGGAAACTGAAGCCCAGGGAAGCTGTGATATGCCCAAGGTTACACAGGTTCTAAGTGGAAGAACCAGGATCCAAAACTAGGTCCTCTGACTCTACCCCTTCTCAAGAGAGAGTTCTTCCAGGGGCCTTCATTTCTGAGGTGATGACTCAGGGCAGCTGCTGTGCCCCTGTAGACTGTATTCCTGACTTCTGGATTTAAAAACAATGCCTGTTTGCAATGTGCTTTAATTTTCACTATTCCTCTCCTGCATTTCAACTCCTTCTTATGTGGTGTCTTCCTCCATTAGAATGCATGTTCCTTGAAGTCAGGGTCTATCTTTCTTTTTGCTTGTATTTGTATACCCAGTGCTTAGCACAGTGCCTGCCACATAGTAAGTACTTAATAAATTCTTCTCCCCTTCCTTCTTTTAAAATTCAGCTCTCCTTGATACTACATTGATACTCTCATTCAAGTTACTGAAACTACCTTTTTATTATTATAGACTTTATAAAGCCTGGGGTCATATCCCAATTCTCCTTTGCATGGACAGGTCAGGTTCTTACATAGCTCATGTCCGACTTTATCTCCCCCAAAAGGATTTCAAGAGCTATCCCTGGGATGGAGGATTCTTCTTTAATGCTATTAGGTTGAGTCCCCATTTTGTTAGCATTTGTTAGCCATTTTCAGTTAGTATTAATGTCTCAGATATCATTATTAACCTCCAATGACTAGAACTTCAGCATCATTTAACCAATTGGCATCAATTAGATTTTTTCAAGGAATATTCATTGAAATGGTAACAGGAACCAAATTTGCAAACATAACCCCCTAAAAAACCCAGGGAGATGGAATTTCATGTGTGAAGACCTACAAATAGGTTAGAGAATAGCTGAAAAATTTGTTAACATATGAATGAAATAGATTATTTTAGGATGTATGAATTAACATAGAGTGAACAAAGTGGGAACAGGAGAACAAGATGAAGAATGACTGACGATGCAAATTAAAACAACATTAAAAGTAATACCTCAGACTGATAGCACTGGCCCTTTGGGAGACTGGAGAACAGACGGTGAAATAAGTTTTCATCTTAGTAGAGAGGCAGGGTACTACGAGGACAGAAAGCTTCATATGCCATTAGACAATTGTTTTCTTAGTTTCATCTAATATTTTTTATGTTGCAAGTATAGGAGCAAGTGTTCATTGAAAAATGATTATGACATAAAAAGTACCACATTTGACATGCCATAGTGTTGTATAGGCTTTTATTCTTGCATGTAACAATGTATTGACATATCCATTTAGGAATATATATTCACTGATTCATTGTCTGTTTCCCTTCTATAACGTTGGAGTTGAGCTATGAAACCTAACTAATCACACTAATGACTAGGGAGACTTTGTGGGTTTCTGAATGAGTAAGGGAGCGGAACAAATCTGAAAAATAAAGGACAGTGCTTCATTAGATTTACTCATCTATTTTGACAAGTTCAATTTTGTTTTAATTACTTATGATAACATCCCAGAAAATGTGCTAGAGTGTGTTTTGTAAAATGATTAAGCTTGTTTTTCCTTCCCCCCCACCCCAGGCTTAATTCCATTGAATCATTCTACTACTAAAGTATCAATGAAACCTGGAATAAAATCACCATGGACTTTGTGTTAGATATAGATAGTAACTGGAATTGCAGATCCTTTGAGACAAAATGAGAACATTGTCCAAAGGACTGCTGTGTGTCTGCCTTTAATCAAATAGTTTGTAAGCTTGTCTATACGGAGAAAATGAGGTATTTCTTTTCAGATAAATTTTTAGTTCTGACATGAATAAATAAATGGCTTAATCTCCTCTGGAGGAGAGGACTTTTGAAGTGTCTTCCATGAAGAGAGAATTTTGCTGGGAACATTCTTAATCAGTATGCATTTATTAAGCACTTACTATGTATCAGGGGTTATATTAGGAGCTAGGGTTACAAATGAGATAGAAAATGATGATGATGACAAAAGGTATAATTGTGTTGGTCAGTCAGCCCTTAGGATTGAAGCCAATGAATCCAGACCTTCATTCATTGAATGGATTAGATCATTTGATGAAGAAAGCATTCATTAAGACAGGAGAGCTAGCTTAGTCATGGCTTTTTTATCAAGAAGCTTTGTGTAAACTCAATTTCTTCCCCTGGTAGGATTTAATCATTGTTTTCAATTAGCAAACATTTATTTTCTCTGTCCCCTATCCTATTCCCTTGATGGAAAAATAAAGTAAAATACTTATAATTATTATGCATAATCAAGCAAAATAAATTGCACTAAATGGCATCTAAACATATAAAGGAAAAGATAAATTAGTTCAAAGGAGGAAGGGCAAAACTATAATGGTAGGGAACTTCGATGTACCCATTTCAGACATAGAAAAATTTTACAAAATGGATTAAATCATTTCTAAAACCATCTTTCCAGCTCTAAAATTTTGTGATTCTATCACTAATTAGGCTGAGATAATTGAGATAAGATGAGACAATTCACAAAAGGATATTTTGTAAGTTAATAAGACAATTTGTATAGCTTTAGCACAAAGGTACTGAGAGACCAGTGTACTTTTCCTTGACAATGGTCAGTGAATATACTCCTTTTGTACAAAATCACACAGAGAAAAACCCACTGTGGAAGAGAAGGATAGAATAGAAGCCAAATGACGTAATCACTGAGACTCAGCCTCCTTATTTATAAAATGAACATCACAATATTGTATTATCCATATTAAAATTTTGTATCCAGCATCAGATCAGGCAATGTATTTATAAGGGGCAGTGATAATTTAGTAATGGACTAATTAAAGTGGTCCCCACAATATCTTCTTAATGATACAATTCCCATTTCTATAGCACTTGAAGTTTCCCACAGTGCTTTCCTCACAACAATCCAATGAGAGGCACTCAAAGTGAGTCAGTAGACACTTACTAAATACCTACCATAAACCAGATACTGTGGTTCTCTCTGGGATACAAAAATAGGTAAAAGATAATCTCTGGTCTAAAGGAGCTCACAACATTATAGAAGAGACAACAAGCAAACAAATATGTGCAAACAAGCTATGTACAGGGAGGAAATAGGACCTAATTTAAGAAAGGAAGGCATTTAGGAAGAGTTGAGAAAGACAGTCTGTAGAAGACAGAATTCTAGTTGAGACTTGAAAGAATCAGGGTATCTATTAAGCAAGGATGAAGAGGAAAAGCATTCTAGGCATAAGGACAACCAAACAAAATGCCTAGAACTGAGAGATGGGGTATTTTGTTTGAGGAATTTCAAGGAGACCAGTGTCATTATATCTAAGAGTATATAGCTGAGATTAAGGTGTAAGAGAAACGGAAAGATGGGGACAGGGTAGGCTAAGATGGACTTTGAATGTCTAATAGAGGGTTTTCCATTTGATCCTGGAAGCAACAGGAAGTCTGTTGGGTTTATTGAATAGGGGTGGATGGCATAATTAGGTCTGTACTTCAGGAAAATTACTTCGGTGGCTGATGTTGTAGAGGAGGGAAAGACTTGAAGCAGGCAGACCCATAGCATTCTATTGCAATAGTTCAACTAAGGGTTAATGAGGACTTGTACTGAGTGGTGGTAGTGTCAGAAGAGAGAAGAAGGATATTCTAAAGATACTGCAAAGGGAAAACCAATGGGTCTTAGGATTGATTGGATATACAGAGTGAGAGAGAGTTCAGGATGACTCCCAGGTTGTCAGCCTGAGGGATTGAAAGGATGGTATTACCCTCTACAGTAAAGGGGAAATAAGAGAGAAGAGGGAATATAATTATTCTAGTATATTATGAGCTCCTTGTAGGCAGAGAATATTCACATTTTTGTCTTTGTAACTATAGCACTTAGAACAGTGCCTGGCAACTAACACGTACTGAATGTTTGGTGGGTTGGATTAGATTAGACTGGATTACTATTATACAGAGGACAACCCATTCATCCCTAGATAATTGATTTGCATAACATATTCATCTGAAGTAAGGATTTAAAGTATGGTCCAAACCTGACTTCTTTCCAGAAAAAATGAGCTATTGCATTTAATAAAGAATGAAACATCCAAAACATAGAAACCAAAAGACCAGAGTTCTCTTGACAGTCATGAATTCAAGCATGAAATATTTGATGATAATTCATTAAAATTTCCGCTTATTCAACCAGTTTTCCTTCTTAGCAAACTGGCACTACACCTGGATGTTTGAATAATTAATCCAGAAAATGGATTTTTAGATGCTTTAATAAAGTCAAAATATAAATTACAGGTCTTCTCCTTAGTCTCAGTTGTGATAAGTTGCTATTATTCTGATCTCACTTTCCCCATGTTTGTGGTGTGGTTCAGCGTCATTATTCTACTATTAGCGCAGCTACAAGGAATATACATAGACAGAGAGTACAGCTATAAGGTGAATTTGAGGAAATGATATAAAATAATTAAGGAATGAGAAAGAGAAGCATACTGGATGAAGGAGGAAGAGAGAGACAGAATGGGATAAATTACTTCACATGAAGAGGCACAAAAAACCTATTGCATTGGAAGAATTGACTCAAAGACTGAATAACATGCACAAAAAGTTGAATCTAGAAATCTATATTACCCTACAGGAATGTAGGAGGAAGGACATTAAGTAAAGGGAGGGGGACTGACAGAAGAAGGGACAGATGGGGGGAAGTGGGAGACAAAAACAAAACACTAATGGGAGACAGAGAACAAATGGGAGGAAAAATGGGATGGAGAGAAATATGAACTCAGTAATCATAACTGTGAATTTGAATGGGAAGAACTCTCCCATAAAATGGAAGTAGATATCAGATTGCTTCAAAAATCAGAATCCTACAATATGTTGTTTACAAGAATCCCACCTGAAGCTAAGAGACACACCCAGAGTAAAGGTAAGGGTCTAGAGCAGAATCTCTTATACTTCAGCTGAAGTTTAAAAAAAAAAAAAAGCAGAGTTAGCAATCCTGATCTCAGACAAATCAAAACCAAAAACTACATCTTGCTAAAAGGTATGATAGACAATGAAGTAATATTAATATTTAACATGTATGCACCAAGTGGTATAGCATCCAAATTCTTAAGGAAGTTAAGTGATTTACAGATTCATGACAAAATAAGAGATAGAGAGCATTATGAAATGTAAAATTGATCATTTTGATTAAGTTAAAAAAAAGCTTTTGCATAAACAAAACCAATACAACCAAGATTAGAAGGAAAGCAGAAACCTGGGAAACCATCTTTACAGCAAGTACCCCTGATAAAGGCCTCATTTCTCAAATTTGTAGGAAACCTAGTGAAATTTATAAGAATATAAGCCATTTTCCAAATGATAAATGGTCAAATAATATAAATAGGCAGTTTTCAGATGAAATCATAAAGAAGTGTCCTAAATCATTTTTGACTAGAGAAATGCAAGGTAAAACACCTCTGAGGTACTACCTCACATCCCTCAGATTGGCTAATAAGGCAAAAAAGGGAAACCATAACACCTGGAGAGGATGTGGGGAAATTCGGACACTAATGCACTATTGGCGCAATGTTGAACTGATCCAGCTATTCTGGAAAGCAACCTAGAA
This sequence comes from Notamacropus eugenii, assembly GCF_028372415.1. Taxonomy (NCBI): domain Eukaryota; kingdom Metazoa; phylum Chordata; class Mammalia; order Diprotodontia; family Macropodidae; genus Notamacropus; species Notamacropus eugenii. The sequence continues at coordinate 21,351,653 of NC_092877.1, read as the reverse complement.
CTGTGCGCAAAGGGCAACCAAACTGTGCATACCCTTTGATCCAGCAAAGCTTCTACTAGCTCTGTATCCCAAGGAGATAATAAAAAGGGGTAAAGGATGTATGCATGCAAAAATATTTATAGCAGCCCTCTTCATGGTGACAAAATATTGGAATATGAAGGGACTGCCATCAAGTTGAGAACGGCTGCACAAGCTGTGGCATATGAATGTAATGGAATACCGTCATGAAATAAGAAATTATGAACAGGCAGATTTCAGAAAAACCTGGAAAAACTTATATGAACTGATGCAACATGAAATGAGCAGAACCACGGAAACATTGTATACAGTATCGGCAACATTGTATAGTCAAATATGAATGACTCAGCTCTTCTCAGCAACGCAATGATCCAGTACAAGTACAAAGGACTCACAAAGGAAAATGTTATTCATATTCAGATAAAGAACTGATGGACTCTGAATACATATTTTTTTCACTATCATTTTTCATTTTTTTTTCCTTTTAATCCTTTTTTTTTTCTTTCACAGCTGCGACTAATGTGGAAATGTGTTTTACCTGATAGCACATGTACAACCTACATCAAATTACCTGCTTTTTAGGAAGAGGGGAGGGAGAGACGAAAATTTGGAATCTAAAATCCTGTAAAAATGAATGCTTAAAAATTGTCTTGACATTTAATTGGAGAAAAATAAAATACTATTAACAATAAAATATTTTTTAAATATGTAGTGTTCCTTTGGTTTGAATATTCTAGAATTTTGAAAGCAGTCCTCTGTTTCTGCTCTGTTCTCAGTTTGGTTGGCATTTAGCTGCATAATACATCTGATAACTGTTTTATTTCTTCTAGTTTTATAGTGTTTACACTTTGTACATTTTCTGAATTTTGTTGACTATATTTCTGCCTCCTTTTTAATCAGGTTGGTTAAAGGTTCATCTAATTTGTTGATCTTAAAAAAAAACAAATTTTAGTTTGTTTGTTTTTACTCAGTTCTAGTCTTTTGTGTTATCTTACTAATTTTTGTACCTCCCTGCAGAGCTTAGCCTTGCATCCTGTACACAGGAGGCACTTAATAAGCTACCTTTTTTAAAGTAAGTAATAAATTTAGCAGAAGGATTTCAGGACTTCAGGGAGTGAATCTTAGCTCTCATGCTGAATCTCACCTATGTGACATCGGGCAAATCATTGAAACTCTCCCAGCCTAAGTTTCTTCATTGATAAGATGAGGGCAAACATCTGTGTGTCTCACTCACAGGGCTATTGTGATGCTCATAAAGGATCTTCACATGTGCATGTATATACACTACTTTGTAAACCTTAAAGTGCTATATGTCAGCTTTAAAGAGAAACAGGATGTGTGCGGCTAAAGCATGGGACACGGAGTCATTGGTTCACCTTAGAGGCCACCAACTGGTCAAGTCCCTTAGGAGTTAAAGAATCCAGGTCAAGTAGGACATAGTAGAGGTGGGATTCAAACCCAGAACCTCTGATGCCCTATTTTCCTCCCTAATTTTCTCAACATGAATATTCCACAAACAGGTTATCCACCTGAACTAAATGTTTTTCCCCACCACTAGCTAAACAAATCTCCAGCTAAAAATCATAAGTCTCACACAGGAGAGGCTGAGATGAGAAAAACCCAAAAGCAAGTGAGCCTGAGTAGCTAAACATACATCTGAACTGATTGATTTTTTTCTAATGAGATCTAAACTAAATCAAGTAATCTGTTATTTTGAAATAACTATTTGCTAACCAGCTGTTTGGATCAATTATAATCAAATTGGACTTGTTTTTCTTTTTTATCAAAACTGATGATCTGACTGAATTTCTGTTTTCAGATTGCTTCATAACCTCCAGTATGATGATGTGCTTGTGGTTGGGGCTGAATACAAATTTCAAAGCCAAATATAAATGATTTTTGATTTACCAATCAATGAAAATATAACAAGCATCTGCTGGGCATAAGACTCTGTGCTTTGGAAAATAAAAAGAAACAAAGGGCATAACCCTCAAGGAAGATTATCTAAGATTTTAGACAATCCATTCTCTCCCATTCATTTGAGGGGATTGCAGAGAATTAGCCTTATAGGTTTTTTAAAGCTGTATAAATACAGACACATTACTGGTGCTACTCATATGGAGATCTGTCACATATTCCTTCCATTTTTTTCCCTCTGATTGACATCCACTACTCTGAGAATTCATGAAAGAAAAGTCGATTATTTTTCAGTTACTGTTTTTATTTTTGTCAAATGCAGTATCTTCATTAGATAGTGGCACACCAATTTTTGCTTTAGCTTTCTAACATTGCAGAATAGTGATGCATACCCTTGTTTATCCTATCAAGAAATCGCTTAACTCTGAGGTGGGGGCACATGGTCCATAAACCACAGATAGGCAGACCACATTCCATCCACCAAAAGTTATGGTTGGAAATAAATCTTACCACTCAGAACAATGCTTGGGGCTATAGAAAGGACTCATTGAAATTATCTGGTTTGGTTTCCTCATTTTACAAATGGGAGAAATAGGAGGATGTTGAAAAGAATGGCCCAGAGTGACAGAGTTGAGTGAGTACTTGAACCCTGGTCTTCTTATTCTTTCTATTACATCATTCTTCCTCCACAGAAATAAAAGGGACATCAAGGGGGAGATATATATATATGTATATATGTATGTATGCATGCATGCATGTATACATATATACACACATATGTATATATAAATGTGTACGTATGTATATGTGTGTGTATTTCATGTATGTATATGTATTTTGCAAGGGAGCTTTTCATTGTGTCTTTGTATTCTCAGGAGTAGCCACAATGCCTTGTATACAGTAGGCACTTGACAAATACTTGTTTGGTTTGGGAATTTGATTTGCAACTACAAATATTTTTTTTTCTTTCTCCCTCTCTGAAAATTTTAGTTTACATTTAAATCAATTCCTAAATTTTTCCTTTGAAATTTTTTTAGCTGGGCTTCAACATCCTATTTTATCTTCTCTTCCAAACAGGTGCTTAGTACATGAATTCAAGAATACTTATCATCAGTGCACTATTAGGCACCATTAAGAACACAATAAAGCATCGTTAATTTCATTAATTTGAAATTTGTGGTCATTCAACCAGGGCTAAAGCTTACCTATTAAAAAAGGGTCTTCACCACAAATCAGGACTCTCAAAGATTATAAAAGACATATTTTGATGGTTTTAAAACAAAATAAAGATCCTAAAAAACAAATAGGGTACACTTATGAAAGTGCCATCTCCTTGGAAGATGTCAATGGATTGGGCAATGAAAACCTCAGGCAATAATACATTATCCTTAGCAGAATATAAACTTATGAGATCAAAGATTGTTTCATTTTAGTTTCTGTATACCCAGAACTTAACTTAGTGTCAGACACACAGTAGGTTGTTAATAAATGCCAGTTGATTAATAAAAATAAGATGTCTGGATGTAATGAAGAACTACATTTATATTAGAATTAGTTGAGTCATAAAGCATTATTCACCGAAATTTGCATAAAGATGCACATTTTAATCTAGTATTTGAAGTTTATAATACAGTGTGAGGCATAACATAGGAATGAGCCAATTATTCCACTGGCACCCAGTAAATGTTAAAAGAACAAGAGGAAGACCTCAAAAATGTGGGGAAGATCCTTATAGAATATTTACAGAGAAATTTAAGTGGAGGGGGAGGAAATTTGCATAAAGATAGAGAAGAGTGAATGGTTTCTGATTTGTACCAGCACAGCAGGGTACCCTCATGAATTAAATCACTGAAGTACAAAATTGACACGTTGTATCCTATGTTATATCTTCATTCAGACTTCCTTTACAGAGGACATGCATAAAGATTTCTTGAAAGGATCATAGTAAACAACTTTGATGTTCTTTACAGATCTATAAACTAGCTTCAGGAACTTAAAGAAATAGTTGAATACTCAAAGTGATATATAAACTATAAAGGGGAGTCATTTAAAATTCTGTTTGTTTATGAGGTCTTTCTTGGGCTCACATGCACAGTAATAATGATATCAATAACTGGTACAGAAATAGTGTGGTGAAGACATTTATACAGAGCTTTTAGGTTTGCAAGGTGATTTAGAGATGTCGCTTTATTTTATGTATACTATACCACTTGGAGGTAGATGGTATTGTTATCCTCATTTTATATGTGAGGAAATTGAGGCAGGGAGTAGTAAATGAGTGCCAGGTAGTAAATATCTGAAGCTGGCCTTGCCTCAGGACTTTTTGACTCGAAGTCCAGTGTTCTATTCACTGCATCATCTACCCACTTGCTCTTTTTTTTCTTTTACAAATCCTAAACAAAATAGTCAAAGAAATCAGCAAAAACAGATGTAGGACACAATTTGGTAAACTCAATGAGGCAATTCATGTATCCCCTACTTCACTGATTCTTTGTACAAAAGAAAAACCAGCACAACCAACAAGGATCTCTTACCTTTTAAGAATTCATATTTTAAAATAAAGAAAAAGAAGTACTAGATACTAGAAAAAAAAACAGAATTTAGAATTTTAGATGGGGTGATCGAGGAATGCAGGGTAAAAAAGGATGATAGCATAGAAATGCCAAAAAGTCATAGAATGTTAGGACTGTAAGGGATCTTAGAAACCACTTAGTTCAATCCATCCATTTTACGGATGATTAAACTGGGATCCAAAGAAGAGATATCATTTGGCCAAGGTTGCTCTATCAGTGGTAGAGAAGGCAAGACAAGGAATCAGGTCTCCCATTCTTTTACATGATTCCATAATATCCCAACTCTTTTGGTATCTTGTATTGCTGTTGGCTCATTTCAAACTGTCTGTACATAATTTTCCTTTGAGTCCTCATTTGAATGTATAAAAAAACAAGTTCTAAAATTTTTACATTTGTACTTTTTTCTTGAAACTGGTTGCTAAAGCAAAACTTTAAGTTTTATTTGGGGTGGGGAGGTTATTGAATAGGATCTGGGAGAACGATAAAGAGCTTTGTATCCTAAAGGAAGTAAGTTATTTCTTTGCAGGTCGGTATATATCATATGTATGTATGGATCATGAATGGTTGTATACAGTCAACTCTCCAAAACTATCCAGTTGTGGAGAAGGTGTCAATCAACATTGGTAGAGGAAATGTCTTCATTCAGATATTCTTAATGTTGATCAAATCAGAAGTTCAATTCCTACCTTATATATACATGCATATGTATATAAATATGAATATCAGCATGTAAACATATGTGCATTGTGTGTTTATATATGTATATATGTATGTGCACATTTATCCAGACCTGTGATTGATAGCTACACTGAACATTTTTAAAAGGTCCTTAGGGCATTCAAAACTTTGTTACTTGCCTAGGTACATAGGACTTGAACCTTGGTCTTATTGACTCCTGTCTCTCTCTGTTTGTGTCCTAGAAGAAGGAAGGAAGAGAAAAGAAAAAGAACAAAAAAGGAAAAGGAGGAAGAAGAAAGAGGAGGGTGGGGAAGAGAGGGAGGGAAAGGGAAGTGAAGGAGAAGAGAGTCTATGTATTATTTTTAAGGACTGCAAAACATTTTGATTCCATTATCCTATTTGATCTTCATAACAACCCTAAAACAAATGTTCTATAGGTATTATTACTTCCATTTTATAAAAGAGGAAGATGAGGCTTAAAGAAACTGAGTTAGCCATGGTCCAAAAGCTGGTAAGTACTAATGATGGAATGGAAAGCCAATTTTTGCTTGAGTTCAAGTCCAGCATTCTTTCTACTATACCATATTTGCCTAAGATAGGCAAATGAGATTCATGTTTCTGTGGTAGGGTGTCCTTCTTTCCCATGGTTCACCCCATGTGCCCCCTGGCTGGGCACAACATATGGTAGTGGCAATGAATTAAAGGTATTGAAACTCCTTAATGTCCTCTGATGCAAAGCAATGCATCATAGGAGACTAGGGGTGGGAGGGACCTGTGGTCACCTAACTGGACTCCTTTAGTTTACAAATAAGGAAACAGAGGCAGAGGAACAAAGTGACTTGCTACTCAGTGGCAGAGCCTGAACTAAAGTCCAGGGTTTTTACTTGGTGCTACATTTCTAACGAACTGCAGAGGAAGGTCAATTATTCTAAAGCTGTTGACTTAGCTTTGAGCACCTTTCCAAGGTGAAGAAGAATTGGTTTTCACAAAGGACAGGGAAAATGAGATAAGACAAGAGGGCTGGGACATATGGATAATGACCATAATGAATAGTGACCCCTTGCCTGAACACATTTATCTAAGACAAACATATAAGGAGAGATGAACTTGTCATATGAGGTGGGAATCTTCTACATTGTATATCCTTCTTAATCATTTGGGCAAGAACTGATAAAAATTGTCAGCACCAAAATTTCCAGACTGGTACAGAAAAAAAAGAATGAAAGAGGGAGGAGGGAGAGAGGAAACAAGAGAAAGAGAGAAGCGATAAAAAGGAGAGAATTAGAGAGAGATAAATAGGAGAGAAAGAGAAAGAGGAGGAGAGAATCATATAGAGAAGAAAGAAAGAAAGAGAGAGAGAAAGATAGAAAGAAAGAAAGAAAGAAAGAAAGAAAGAAAGAAAGAAAGGAAGGAAGGAAGGAAGGAAGGAAGGAAGGAAGGAAGGAAGGAAGGAAGGAAGGAAGGAAGGAAGGAAGGAGAGAGGGAGGGAAATGAAGGAACAAAAGAAGGAAAAAAGAATGAATGAAAAACACGAGGAATTATAGGATTGATCCTGAAAGGAAAGGGAAGAAGAAAAAAGGGGAGATAAAAGCTTTAAAAAGCTTTCATTCTGGTCGCGCAGAATAAGAGGAAATGCAACATTTCTGCTCTTAATCTAGTCCATGCTGAAAGGAACTTGAAGGCATTACCTCCTAATGGTTGCTCAGTAGCCTGTGCAAAATGAGTTAGTTATCTAAATCAGGGTCTCAGCGAGCTGTCTATTTCAGCACGAGAACAGCTCATAGGTGGCTGCTGACTGCTAATGGTCAGTTGGACACTAGAATGAAAATGTCACACTGAGCCTTGCCAACCGTCCCATCCACTAACTCCCACCCCAACACAAGGGTGGGCTTAGATGTGTGGGCAACCATTTCAGACAAAGGCTTCAAGGGGTCTATCCTGTACAGCCTGTGAGCACAATGAAATCTAACAAAAAAGCGAGGCAGCCATTTGAATTTTTCTCTAGAAGCATCTCTCAGTTCTGGGTACTTTCTACCAGAGATGCGAGGGGCAAGCTCTGCAGGATTACTCTACTTGTCCCCATTCACTATCAGAAGGAATCATTCCAGAAATCAGATGTGGATGTGCTCATTTTTGAAGGCTAACACTATTTATAGAAACACAGTGATGACCATCTTCCTCCTTGAACTGTATGTGTTTATCTTTACTTTATCCCCCCAGGAGCATGTATGCTGCTTGAGGGTAGAAAAAGTTTCATTTTTGTTGTGATATGTCTAGTGCCTAGCACAGTGCCCAGCCCATAGTAGATGCTCAATAAACGTTTGCTGGATTTGATTTAAACTACCAACAGAGAAGAATTTAGCAGGTGCCAATAATGTCCAATGTACTGAGGATACCAAGACAAAAATGAAAGTCTCAGCCCCCAAGGACTCTACATTCTAATGAGGTAGACAGCATGAATATGTAGAGATGTGTAAAAAATGTATATGAACAAAATTGTGGAAGGATGAGGGAAAAAATGACCTAAAAGTCTGGAGGAGGAATTAATCCTTAATTGCACAAAGACCCCAAAAAGAAGCACAAAAGTCCAGCAGAGAGTGAATCTGGGGATAAAGACATATTGTATTTTTCAGTAGTATTGATCACCAAGTCAGGCATGATGGCAGATTGTGTCACCAGGCATGATGGGAGACTGGACCCTAAGGATTAAAAATAAAAAAGTGCAAATGAAAAGACCAATTGATACAAATCACAACATGTTTGCTTACCTAGTTGGATCAGAAATGCCTCCCCATACCAAAAAAACCCCAACAAACTGATTGACTCTCTAAGTTTAGGGTTATTTTCAGGCCAAGAAAAATAAAAAGCAACAGGAAAATGGCACATCACTCCCCCTCAACCAGAACTGTAAGCATCAAAAACATACAATGTGGAAGAAGGAAGGAGGCATCTTCCAATTTATACTTGAGGGAACTCCACCAAACCCATATGTAACATAGATAAGAACAGGACACTCTAATTCACTATGGTGCTCTGGCCCAAAATGGGTGTGAAAGTGACAAAATCAAATAATCTGTGGCCCACAGTCCCATCATCCCTTCACAAAGAGTCTCAATACAGTGACTGCATAACCAGCAATGCCACTCACACAAAACTGCCATCCCTGCTTTGAAAAGTGTGACTTTCTTAATCATCTCCTGCCTGTGTGAATGCAAGGGGCCTGAAGAAAGAGTCTAATATTTCCACAAATTGCTTGTTGACACAATTCCAAATGACACAGGCCCGTTAGAAGAACCATAGTCCTTTTGACTGAAGATTTCTTGTTTGCTTAGATAGATATCATTGCAAAGCCTCTGACCTTCAGGAGCTCTGTTGACATGTTAAAGAAGGAGATGGGAGAAAGACTTTATGACTGGTAGAATGGGACATTGGCTCAGTATGAAACATTATTGTAGATTTCACCCCAAACGTTCTCTTTGTGATTCCACTGCTTGGCATATTCCCCAAAGAGGTTTAAGATAAGAAGAAAGGCCTCATATACAACAAAACATTTATAGAAGCTCTATTTTAATAGTAGCAAAGAGCTAGAAATCTAGCTCATCAACTAAGGAGTGTCTAAAGAGACTTTTCAGGGCAACTAAGTGGCACACTGGATAGAGCGCTGGGCCTGAAGTCAAGAAGACTTGTCTTCCTGAGTTCAAATCTGGCCTTAGACTCTTAATAGCGGTGTGACCCTGGGCAAGTCACTTAACCCTATTTTCCTCAGGTTTCTCATCAGTAAACTGAGCTGGAGGATGAAATGGCAAACCACTCCAGCATCTTTACAAAGAAAACCCCAAATGGAGTCATGAAGCGTTGATACAACTGAAAGTGACTGAACAAAAACAAACTGTAGTACATGAATGTTCTCCTTCCTCACCTCCTGGCTTCCTTCAAAGTGGAGGTCAAATTCACCCTTCTACAGCAGGGGTTGTTTCCACTTCTCCCTAACCTCACACCCTCCCTTACACATGTACATACACACACACACACACACACACACACACACACACAAAGAGAGTTTGTTGATGGGGTAATTGGCAATTTTTGGGTTTTGCTTTTAAGTCTTTTTTTCCTTATATTCATTTCCTGGCCAGCTTAAGATGGATGATAACCATTATGAAAACTATGGGAAGTAACAGAAATGCCTGAATCATTCAGCAAAACCTAATCTTGGGCACTTCATGCAAATGCAGAGGAAAATTTCAAATTTCCAAGAGATCTAATTCCACCAACTCTTTGTTCATCTTCCATTACTTTTTAAAATGCTTAGCAAGTCAGGAGTAACAATGAAAGTAGATTTCTTTGCATGAGGATGGACCATTGTATCCCTAGGTCAGTGTTTCCAGAAAGGAAGGATAAGATGGCATCCCTGAGCCTTCACCACTGAAAGAACTGAAAGCTAAATGTAGGCTAAATTCTCATTCTTCTCCAAGACCCAGTGGGATGTGGTGACTATTCTGAGAAAAAAAATATTGTTGCTAGAGATACCCATCAGGCATTACAAAAATGTCATTTTCCCTTCTACAATATGCTTTGTAAATTCCTCTCTAAGGAACAACCACAAAAAGAAAACATCTTACTTATTCTTCCTTCCCTTGTCAATAGTCTACAAAGTATCCTTTTGTGCCCCCAGTAGAAAATAAGTTTCCTGAGGGCAAGAACTGTTTCACTTTTGTCTCTATTTCTAGGACCTATCATATTCCCTGATACGTTATATGTACTCAATAAGGAATTGAGGTTAAAATGACTGATTTTCAAAAGTTTTGAATATCAATATTTTTCCCAACCTATGGGAGCAATTCAACTCCAAAGCGGTAAAATCAGGACACAGAAATAAAGCCAAACCAAAGTCAAATGCATTTTCACGCTGGATGCAAAATTTCAGTTTCTAAGCAGTAATAAAAAGGAGGATGAATTTAGGTGAAGGTAATCATCACTAAGACTTAATGAAATTATCTTTCGTCTTTATAGCAAGGTGTCAATAGGCATGAGCACACCCACCATAGGGAGGCGATTTCAAAAGTCTAAAACAAAAGTTCAACATCCTATAAGGTCATCAGATAGATCTAAGAATGTCCTTGATCAAAAGTCCTGCATTAGGAATGTTGGGGAATGAACATTGTTGTGAGTTAGTATAGCAGAAAGTTTCTGAATTCAAATTCTGCTGCAGACACCTACTATTAATGCGACCCTGAGCAAATACATTAAATTCTCTCAGTCTCAGCTTGTTTATTCATAAAATGGGGATAATAATGGGTCCTGTCTCACAAGCTTGTTAGAGGATCAAATAAGATAACATATATCAAGCACTTCAAAAATCTTTTAATTTGTGTATTAGGGACATCCAGGAATGAAGCCAAGGTGGTGGAGTGGAGAAATTATTCAGGCAAGATCTTCCAACATTCCTCTCCAAACTACTTTAAAATAATGCCTCAAACCAGGTCGAAGTGGGACAGTCTTCCAGTTCAAGACAATTTAGGAGGCTGGAAAGAGAGATCTCCTGGGAAAACTGGAAAGCAGTTTGGAAGAAAAGAGGTATAGACCAGTATCTCATACCATAACCAAGAAAAGGTCAAAATGGATAAATGTTTTAGACATAAAGGCAATAATAAAGGTAAATTAGGGGGTATGGAAATTTTTACCTGTCAGATCTATGCATAAAGGAAGAATTTATGACCAAACAAGAGATAGAGAACATGAGAAATAAAATGGATAATTTTGAGTATGTTAAATTAAAAAAGGTTTTGCTCTCTCTCTCCCTCTCTCTCTCTTTCTCTCTCTCTCTTTCTCTCTGTCTCTCTCTCTCTATGTCATACACACACACACATACACATACACAAATGCAGCCAAAATTAGAAGAAAACAAGAAACTGGAGTGGGGGGATCTATAATAAGTTTCTCTGATAAAAGGCTCTGTCTCTCAAATATATAGAGAATTGAGCAAAATTTATAAAAATAAGAGTCATTCCTCAGTTGATAAATGAACAAAATAGTTTTCAGATGAAGAAATTAAAGCTATCAATAGTCACACACACAAAAAAGAAAAAAAATTTAAATCACTACTGATTAGACAATTAAAATTTTAAAAGAAGGTTGAGTTGATACCTCACATCTGTCAGATTGACTATATGATAGAAAAGGAAAATGACAGATGCTAGAGGGGATGTGCAAAAGTTGGGACACTGATGCATTGTTGGTGGAGCTGTGAACTGATCCAATCATTCTGGAGAACAGTTTGGAACTATGCCTAAAGGCTATAAAACTGTACATAACCTTTGACCCAGCAATACCACTACTAGGTCTGTATCCCAAAAAGATCAAAGAAATGGGAAAAGAAACATTTGTATAAAAATATTTGTAGCAACTTTTTTTATGGTGGCAATGAATTAGAAATCAAGGGAAAGTCCATCAATTAGGGAATGGCTAACAAGTCATGGTATATGATTGTAATGTAGCATTATTGTGCTCTAAGAAATAATAAAAAATATAATTTCAGAAAAACCCAAGAAGTTTTACATGAACTCATGCAAAATAAAATACACAAAGCCAGGAGAACATTGTACACAGTTACAATAATATTGTAAAGATGAACAACTGTGAAAGACTTAGTTACTCTGATCAAACAATGATTGACAAAGGATACTTGTTGAAAAATTGTATTCATCTCCAGAGATCAAACTGATGAACTTTGAACATAGATTGAAGTATACCTTTTTACTTTATTTTGATTTTTTTTGTCTGTTTTCTTTTGCAACATGGCTAATTGGAAATATGTTTTTCATGCCTTCACAAGTATAATTCCAGATTGAATTACTTATTTTCTCAAAGAGGGAGGAGAGGAGGGAGAGGGCAAGAATTGGAAACTGCTTTTAAATGAATGTTAAAAAAATTTACATGTAATTGGGAATATATTTGCTGACATAAATAAAACACACATTTTTAATTTTTAAATGTTATATTAGGGATTCTTAACTAATATGCAGAGTTCAGGAAGTTTGTGAACTTGGACTGGAGAAACATGTTCATCTCTGTTTGCAATTAAGTTCAATTGAAATTTAGCATCTCCGTCAGTTATTTAAGAACAATATTATGATAGTGGTCCATAGGTTTCACTAAACTGTCAAATGAAATCATGACATAGAAAAGGTTAATAATCTTTGGCCAGTTCAGTGTTAGCAATTGTCACTATTTGAAATCAAGGCGACTAGATAGTAAATTGCAGTTTTGTTACTTACCAGCAGTGGTAATTTAAGCAAGTTATTTAACCTCCCTGGGCATCATATTCTTCATCAGTAAATGCACTAAAATGGATTGACAGTAAGATCCAAATTGAAAGCCTATGGTTTTGTAAGGGAATCCCTAAACAAAATTCAGACAATGGAAAATGACAGAAACCATATCTCAAGGAGCAGATTCATAATCAAATGATTAATAAATGCTATGGTAGAAATGAGAAAAAAGAATAGGGGAAAAATAATGATTGTACCCTGCTCCCACATCTACCAGCATCACAATTTAGAGGAATAGTCCAACCTGTAATTTAGTTGAAATCACTTGCCACTAATATCTTGTTAGCTACAATATACAATTTTCCCTTTGTCAATGATCAAATTTTGCTTTAAAAAAATTAAAATTAAAACTGTAATTTCAAAGGATGTTTTGTAGTATTTCTAACTATAATTGGAATTCTCTTTTTTAAAAAACCTCAATTCTCTGATGATCAAAAAAGTAATTTCCCTTCCTCTTTTTCCCCTTTCTCATTTTCCTGGGTTTTCCTTAACTTGTGCTCAGTTGAAATTGCCTTTGCCCAGAAAAAGATTTTTCAACTCAAAGACCTTCAGGTCTGCCATTTGTGTGTCTGCATGTGTGTGTTGTATAATATATATTTATCCACATCTGATTTAGTGTTCAAGTATTTTGGCAAAGAAGCTTAAATGAGGAGGAGCTTAGGATTTAATTCTTTTAGGAAAACCAACCCAAATGACGCAGCCAGAGATCTTAGGGTAGCATTTAAAACAGAAATTCCATTGGGTCCAATTCCAGGAGATCTGCCAGAGTGTAAAATACAGAAGTGACTCCAGGAACATCATTGAGATTTCTATATGGGCAAAGGGAAACAGAATTTCAGAGGCAAGATTAGCCAAGCAGATCTAAGAGGAGAATTGTTCTCTTGGTGTTTAAAATCCCTCCCTAGGGGATCTTTAAGAAAGAAGAGAGGAAAAACTGAAGAAGGAGAGAGAGGAAAGGATGGGAGGAGACAGAAGCAAATAAAATACGACTGTCTGGTTAAAGGCATCAAGATGAAACCTGTCAAACTCAGTTCTATAATTTTAAAGGAAAATAGGTTGAGCAATCCTAGGACACATAACTCCAAGTTCACCTCTTTTTGCTTGGGTTTTAAAGTGTAGAATTTTGCTCAAGAGATAAATTCAGTAACTGCACCATGGTTCTCTCAATGAATGTAACTTCCAATTCAGGTATTTGCTATTTGAAAAGGTTAGCGGAAACTCATAAAGGAGGGACAAAGTATCAGTTGAGGAGACTTAGTAAGCTCGAACGTAGATTCCCCACTTTCAGAATTGTGATCCCTTCAAATTGAACATGTTGCCTGAGGGAAAAAAATATAGACTTCGTCAATGAAGTGGTGTTCTAGCTTTGAGCCAGCAAGAATGTCTATAGAAATCCTTGTCGTCCCTACCATCCAGTGGGGAGAAAAATTCCTCCAAAATGATAGTATGTTCTTGATACTGGTATTTCTTGTTATAACAGATTTTCAGGACCAAGGAAACTTAGGGGCCACCTAGTCCCATGCTTTTATTTTAGAAATGAGGAAATTGAGTCCAAGAGGAGTTGAGACTTGACCATGGACACATAGGTCACGAATCAGAGTTGTAACAGGTGGGGCAGATCCTCTGACCCAAAATCTAAGACAATTCCAGAAGGATCCTGTCTTCTGCTTATGGCTTCACAGTGCTGTATGGAGGAGAAGGAAGAGGAAACTGCATGAATTCACCAGTGTAGATCAAAGAACAGAGAGAAGTGACTTATTTACTCAAGATCCCATAGGTAAGAGTGTAGAATCATTTGGGTCAGTTCTTGGAGTAGTTCAAAAGCTGAAATACTAAGTGCTCTTATCAGAACGATACAAGGATTTTACACAGCTCTTGTCTTCCAATGACAATTACCCACCCCCACCACCACCACAGGCAAGACAGAGTTGGGAACCCAACCTTCCTACCTTATACATGGAGCACCTTCAGAACTGAGAAGTTCACTCAAGAGAGCAGATAATGGATGGAAAGTGGATTTGATCACTATGTGCTAGGCACTGTGTGAAGACCTGAGAAAACAAAGAAAAGCAAAAGATGGTCCCTGATGGGCAAAGATAATATACAAGAGAAGACAAAAAAGAGTGGGGAGGACAAAGATACTCAGTTTGGGGGCCTGCTAGATAAATCCAGAAGGGCAGTGGGCAGAAAATGAAGAGAAAGCTGGCTTCAGCACTTTCTTTAAATGGCAATTCAGGGAGGAGAGGTCTCTGTCTTCGAAGTGAGAGAGGGGGGACCAGAGAAAGAAGGTACTGATAAGGTGTGAGTTCCAGAGCTGAAATAACATTCCAGGAAGAAGAGGTTCATTGGACTGCCCAGTTAAATGAACAGCTCCTTACCACTTGACAATGGGAGAGAATTACAGATTTAGGGATGAAAGGAACTTCACGGCTCATCTAGTCCAAACCACATTTTTCACATGAGGAAATTGAGGTACAGATTGATTTTAAGTAATTTCCCCAAGACCACATGAGTAACCCAAGACCAGCAGGATCCAAATACAACTCATCTGATTTACAATCCACTCACATTTCACAGAGATGAGAAGTACTTGTCTAAAGGTCAAGAAAATTGAATAAAAAGATTGGAAGAGACACAGCCTAGAAAACTGGTTTCCAAGAGCATTAAAAATTCCATCTGGCAAAAATTTCTTGATCTCACTCAAATTTATCATATTTAAGGTACCTTTGCTCCCCTCCTTGACTCATGTCATCCTCCGACATAGCTCTTAATTTGTGGCTAATGTAACTTAAGTCATCAAACATTTATTGGATATCTATTAGGTAAAAGGCTTTTGCTCAGATTCAGGGGAGATGAAAAGGAAAGCAATCCCTGCCCTCAGGGAGCTTACAATCTAGTAAGGGGGGATGTGAGAATCAACTAAGTTTTAACCTCACAGCAGTGCACATGAAGGTCATCCATGGAAATCAAGAAAACGATGGGAGAAAATAAAAGTAGTTTATGAAGGAAATAGTGACATGTGAAGCCCACTGCCTGTTCCTCGCATGACCCATGTTGATTCCCATCAGACCCATTAAAGTCTCCAAATCTGTAGCTTTACCTGCTATTGGGAAAATAGATTCTAGATTTTAAAAAGAATGAGCTTATGTCAGTTCTAGCCTTAATCTGTATTCAATCATTGCAACCTAAGAGAGCCATAAGGCCTTTGTGTGACTTTAGAAGTAGCTTTGTAAGAAGTTTAATTGGTGAAGATATACATGGAAAAAGGAGTTTTTCTTGTACTTATTAAAGAACTCTGAACTGACACAAAACACTGACTTTGTAAACTAATGACTCTTTGAAAACAAAAAGACAATTCTTGGGTATGAAAATTAAAAGCAGTAAATGAAATGCTCAGAATTGTTTTAAACATACTACATACATGAGGTGGAAAAAACATGGACATCTGAACAAAAACAGTAAAACATGCACTAGCTAGAGCAAAGGAGAGAGTTAATCTGCTTTGGGGTGCGGATAAACAATGATCACATGGAATTAGGAAAAAAGATTTATTTGAGAGGATAAATAGAGGTTTCTTCAAAGGTTTATTCTCATTCTTCCAAAGATGTTTAATAATCTGCTTCTCCTCCCTCCACCCCAGGAGATATGAATGCCCATTTTATTTGATAGCCCCAAGTGCAATGTGAATAATAAAAACTATCATAATTCTCAAACATCAACATTAAATTTAATTATAATTCAATCAATCAGAAGGATTAAAGTTGAGGGTCACATAAAGGCCAATGGATAGGTGCATGGTAAGTGAATAGTCTGCAACATATAGACAATGAAGAAGTGTGCAGAGGAGAGACACCAAGGAAAATATACAAAATGGCAGAAGGCTACACATTAGTTAGTTTCAAGAACTGGACTGTTTTTACTGCTCACAGGCAATACAAATAGAATGTAAGAAGAATTAACCACACAGCTTCTCCAAGAGACCCAGGTGTGTCCTTTAGCAGGTTTGTCAGCATCAGCAGGCCCATTCACGATGCTGATGCTCCATTGGCATGGTCACCGAGTAGAGCACGGACTGACTCTTCTTGGCTAATGGAATTCCTGTTGTGCCTGTGAAGGGCTGAGTAGGTACTTTCTGATCACATCTCTCAGGAGTGCATGTCATGTTTCCTATAGAAAGCAATATTCTTTACACATACTCCCAGGAACACTTACCCAATAGGCTTCCTCCCTCTTCTTTTAGATTTCAAAGAGCAAAACACCATGGGACTAAACACAAAAAGCATGCACATACATACATATATACACACATACACAACACAATGACAGAACAACACCGGCATTTCTTAAGATGAGGATTCTGGTTTATCACTAAACAACTGGTTTGTCTATGGACAAGTCAGTCAATATCAAACAAGAGACAATGGTTTACAGACTACTAGACTGGGTGCTGGGGTAATACAATAGAAGACTCAAAGCCCCTTGCTACAGGCATACTGAGGCAAATGAGGCAGATGAAGCATACCTGAAGCAACTTTAAAGCACTTTTTAAAAAATATCTTATCATAAAAATTATATATATACATTATTTGACCAAATACACAAATGGACTCAGCTCTACTACAATCAAAAAAGCCCTGTTTTTTTTTCTGTCAATCTAAAAATAAAATAATTTCTCCTACTGTGCACTGCACTGAACCATCTAGGTTTTTCCTCTATGGATAAAACCCCATTTCCATAAAGTATTTTTAATATCTATCTTTGGAGTGGAGGGTAGTAAGTATGGAGGAGAATAGAGGCTGCCTGAACCCTAGGACACTGGGTAAAATGCTGAGGAGAAAAGCAACTTATACATAATACTCTTTAAAATACTTTATGTCTATTGATGGACAAGGATCTCCAACATTTGAACGAGGTAGGTTTGATTAGACCCAAGCAGCAGATGGGTACACTGAATGAGGCACAGAGAAGTTAGAGAGCTTTATGAGGCCTTGACCCCAAGTCACTTGCACAGCTTGAAACAGGACCATGGAGGACAAACTCCTAATGATTTTGTTGAATGACCAGATCCCTTGACACAACTGGACCTAAATCAGATCTCTACATAATTAACACGCATACAAAAAAATAGAAGCATATGTAGAAAATAGCTGTTAAGAATGTAATCCTTAGAACAGAGAATGAGCTCCTGGCTATACTGGGCCTCTATTTGGATAGAAAATTCTTGGACTTCACAAACACTACACTAGATACCTTCTCAAAGCAGTAGAAGGACCCAAGGCAGAAGACAAGGCTTCCAAGTGGTCATGGGATGAGTGAGCATTAGGTCTTTACAATGGAAAATACTCTAAAACAGTCTTTACCCTGCCAGATGGAGAGCTCTGTGATTCAAGTCAATGCAAGAGTAGATCACAAAAGCCACTCTCCTAAAGAAAGATCAGCAAATAGTATGGATCATCTTAAGACGCCACAAGCTCAGAGCTTACCCAAAGAAGTCCTGGAGAAGAAAGACCTTACATCCAGAATTCTTTTTCAGGATATTTGGAGGAAGAGGCTAGAAATACACTCTTAGCTGCTGGGGTGGGTTGAGTTAAGAAAGGGAAGAAGATTTTGAAAAATATTATTATATTCTCTCATTTTCTTTAAAATGTGAAATCCGTAAGTGACTCATCCTAAATGTTAGGTGCATACAGATTGCTTCTCAAGAGCAGGAATAGGTATTCAAAGAAATAATTTGTGTTATTTGCAGTAAACAACTGCTGTCAAAATCTAATATTATAAATTCACTAATCTTCACTCAATTCTCTAGGCAGAGGCCAGAACATTAAAACACACACACACACACACACACACACACACACACACACACACACACACACACACACACACACACACACACACACACACACCCCTCAGAAGTCTAGATGGATTTGAGGAAATTCACATCATTTCCGTGAAAGCATTACTGGAAGGTAAGCTTACACTACCTCACCCCATTCCCATATACTCATGAGTTCTAAGACCTAGGAAATAAGAAATGTGGAGTTTATTTCTATTTTAATGTCTATTTTTGGTGCCAATGTTTTGGTTCCAATAGCACCAAAATAACCAATTAAATGCTGAAAAAATCAATCTGACAATTTAGTTGGTGTTATGGAACCTCCTCACATAAATCCTTCAAAAAAAAAGAAAAGAAAAAATGGGATAGGAGGGAACTAAGAAATTATCTGACTGAATTGCATTATTCTTGAACTGTATTCAGTTCAAATAAACATAGAAGAATGAATATTTGGATATTCATATTATGATATTCTGATTTTAAGATGCTGGCTAGCTTATCTTCATGGTAAGAAAGGGATTTGGGTAGTGTGGACAAGACTAGACACAAAAGGGGGAATACAATAATGCCAGAAATACCTGACATTTGTACAGAGTATCCCAAACGCTTAAAGTATTAAGCTTCAATAACTTAAAACACTCAGACTTCTTGGACATTCTGTACAGCACTTTAAAGACTGCAAAGCACTTTCCATTCTATATCTGATTTGAGCCTCATGATGACCCCACTGAGTAGACACTTCAGACATCGTTATTCCCATTTTATAAAAGAGAAACTATTCAGAGAAGTGAAATGATCTGCCCACAGTCACAAAGCAAGTGAGAATCGCAGGTCAATTTTGAATCCAGGATACTCCAAGTCTGTGACTTTTTCCACCATTGCCACCCTGTCTCTCAAACTATAGCTCAGGCAAAGGGAGGGGAACAGAGCTTGACTGCTACCAATTCCATTTGGCAGAAGAATTCAAAATTCCCCATGTCTAGCAAAAAAGGAAAGTTTGACGTTATCCTAATCTCTCAATGTGACCTGCTAATAAATTATTTTGGCAACATAGAACTGAAGGAGAATCACAGAATATCAGAGCAGGAATAAACCCCCGAGGTCATATAGGTCCCCATTCTCTTCTGAAATTGCTCGTGCTCTGAGTCGACAAAATTGATACCATTACAGATGTCCTAAATTATTAATACAGATAAAGATGGTTAATGATTAGCAGTCAGTACAGAACAGCAAACAATTGTGTAAATATGTTTCTCTGCTCACTCTGCTCATTATGAAAATTACATATTCTAGTAGTAAAGGGGATGCTTTTATATTTTAAATCCTTTGATTAAATTTTTTAAAAACCCTTTATCCAGAGCCACAATAAAAAACACATCAATCCACTGCTGTTTGTTGTTTAGTCGTTGGTCATTTTCAACTGTTTGTGACCCTGTGATCACAGCAATCCAATACTGTCCATGGGATTTTCTTGGCAAACATACTGTGGTACTTTCCTGTTTCCTTCTCCAGTGGATTAAGACAAATGGAGATACAGTGACTTGCCCAGGGTCACACAGCTAGTATCTGAGGCCACATTTGAACTCAGGTTTTCCTAACTCCATGCTCAGAGCTCTATCCACTGAACCATCTAGCTGCCTCCAAGGTGTAACTCCACTATCCCACTACAATTAATATTTATCTTCATTTTTTTTCTATATATCATCATCAGGGAGATACGTTGAAAAATGCTAATAAAAGACAGCTAAAAATGGCACCACTAGGAAGACTAAAGCAGACATTTTGGTCCAATTTGAAATTACAAAGGCACAATAAGCTTACAAAGATTTTACAAATTCCTAATGACAGTTGATATTTAGAAGAGCTTTAAGATTTATAAAGTCCTTTATATACATTATCTCAATGGATTCCTATAACACTCCTGTAAGATAGAAACTCTTTATCATTTGCCTCATTTTACAGATGAAGAGACAGTGAGAAAAAAGTCTTACTTTCTCAATGGTCAGAAAATAAGTAGAGTTAGAAATCAAACCTAGGTCCAATGATTCTAAACCCTTACCTCTACAATGTATACAAGCATGAATGAAGCTCCCCTTTTCCCTGGGGAATGTTTATTTATAACAACAACGACATCAAAATCGCACTTATATAATGTGTCTCCAATTTACAAAGTATATTCTCCACAATATTGCTGTGAGGTATATATTACAAGTATTATCATCTCCATTTTACAAATGAGGAAATCAAGGCTCCAGAATCTTCAGTGATTTGACCATGGCTACATAGGAAGGAAGTAGCAGAGGAAGGGACCGAACTTGGGATTCCTGACTCAAAGTCTAGTTGGTCTCTCCATTGGATCAAAGTGCCTCTGGATGTCTTCAATAGATCTTATCAATATTTAATTAATTTTTGGTCTTTAAATACTGCAAACCATAGAGAGAATTTCCAAATTGCATGTTCTTCCATTATGTAATATAAATCTTAATGAAAACTTCTTTAAAGCAAAATTTCCCAACAAACTAGCAATCCAGAAAATATGAGAGTAAAGAGTACTGGGCACACATGAAGTCACATATTTAATGAAGTATAGTCATTAACTTGAATTGAAGGTAGCTCTCCCTCCCAAAAAAGAAATCTTTCTTTCTGTTAATTATATAATTAGACTATCCAGACTAAGAATCCCCTTTTTAGAGTACATATGTACGTATGTATACATATGTGTGTATGTATACATGCACACATACATATGCATATATATCCTATCCTGTCTGACAGGGCTGGCATCTTAACCCACGTCCTCTAATTGCCCATCTTATTTACCTGGTCTACTACTGTAACCTTTCAGCCTACTGGGCTCATCTCAGATTGATTCTACACCTGCAGGGGAGGAAGGAGGGAAGAATCTTTATGCCATGGTTTCAATTTTGTCAATTGCACATTTAGCAATTGAATGATTTCAGAAGAATGACAGAGTAAAGATGCGATTTCTGATGCTTTGAACAAGTGTCTACACAGAACTAAATCACATGAAGCACATCTGTACTCCAAAATTAAAATGCAACCCTGAAGATCCATGCCATGGATCTCTCCCTCCTTAGAGGTGAAAGTGTTGTAACAAGGATTTTATAATTAATTCCCTCCCCATTTTGGATGGGATTCAACTAAGCCAATTTCACTCTAGCAAGTAGGGTTACAATGATCTCTGAGTATAGATTACATTATCAGGCTATAATAAATTTGAAAAAAATACAGATCTGAATATGGAACAATATGGGTTTGTATGAATATATAATAAACATGTATACATATAATACAAAATATATGTATATATTTAAATATTAACACATATACAATCAATCCCACAAGGCTTAATATACAATTTTAAGTTTTTATCTTCAAAATTATAAATGCCACAAACTTTTTAAAAGATAACATCAGAAGGGTTAATTATTTAACATTTTAATATACTGAAACTTTTTCTTATTAAATTTCAACTACATTGAAAATTTATCTCTTATTATGCACTGCTTTAATTGATTTTTGAGATTATAAAAATGTTCATCAAGTGTTGCTAAGTCCTGAAAGGACTAAATCTATAATCCTATCATTAAGATCATCTAAACAATGAGATTGTGACTCATAGAATACAGTTTTGATGTGACCCCACAAGAGAAAGGCTAATGGAGATAGATCAGGTGACCAAAGTGGCCAAGCAAGAGCATATCCTCTATTGATCCATTGTTCTGAAAATGTGTCATCCAGAAAATTAAATTTGAATTTAAAATGTATTATTCAATGTCACAAAAAAAATACACAAGTGTAAAGGAAACTTAAGTAATTAAACTTTCAAATGATTTCTTTTGTAAGTTCCTCACATTTAAATTTCTAAAGTTATTAAAACTGTGCTAAGACTTTTGGGACACTGTGTATTTCTCTGTGTGTGTGTGCGTGTGTGTGCTTTGATGACACATATTTGTAGCTACTCTACAAGGTCCAGATGTAAAGAATCTCTGGGCAAAGGGAGAGTTTAAATGTCTTGCCCAGGGTCACGTGGAAAGTATATGTCAGAGGTAGGACTTGAACTCAGGTCTTCTTGATGCTAAAGCCAGCTCTTTGTACATCATGCAGTCTATGAATGTCTTTTGCTAGATTTAGAACTAAAAGGGATCTAAAGAATATCCAGTGCACCTCCTTCACTTTACAAATGAGGAATTTGGTCCCATAAAGGCTAAAATGATTTGCCCAAGGTCACACCAGTGACACAAGTTCACACCAGTAGTAGGTAGCAGGGCAGGTATTTGAAGTTAGATATTCTGACTCTTAATCTGGTCTTCTTGCTTCTGTACATTGTCACCTTCTCACTATGATGGTAAGTGACAGATGAACTACCAACCTGCATTGCATGGAAGAAATTTACATACTTAGAAATTCCCTAAACCAATGAAATGACAGCTCTAGATCTCCCTCCTCGAAAAAATAAAAATCTCACTTTCAGTGTAAGAGTTTCATCGACTGCCTTTAATGTCATTAGCTGAAGCAATTAATCATTGCTCGTTGCCAGAAAAGCCATCTATTTGGCTTGAAAAATACATAAACATCAAAGCCAAATTATATTGAGGTCAAATGAAATACATTCAGGTGAAAGGGACCTATTACTGTGTAACCATTTACACCCATTTCTGTGTCATTTAGACTAAAAATGTCAGACTCTATTCTGGGAAAACCCATACATAACATACTCAGCTCTATTGTATAATATAGTAACCAAGAAAGGGAAAAGCATTTATACAATTTGAATTTGTTAACAATCAAAGAAACTAGATCTATGCAATCTAATTTCTATTTTCTGACATTATACTTCTTTTGTTAGCTATAGAGGAAATTCTATTAGAGTAAAAAAAAACGTACTTGGCTTCCATTAACAGAGTCTTGAAGACCATGGCTGAATGCTGCTGACACAGAACCCTTTCAATATCTTTCAGAACTGACGATGGTAAATAACTACTTGTCCTTCCATCTCTAATTTGCAGTAAGGATAAAAATCTGGAGCATTCATTCCGAGTCCTTTCCTCTTCCTTTCATACTGTGATAATGAATGACTCAGCATTTTACCTAAAGTCAATTTTTAACTAGGTAGTAGCAATGTAATTCCAGTTAAATTTAGACTAAATTATACATCTTGAAAGTTTGCAAATAACTTTGCCGAAAAATTATAGAGAGAAAAAAAATGATGTCTTGGGCTCATAAATCAGATAAATAATAGTTTCCTTTGCATGGAATGGAAGAAATGTCACACTTTGTAGATATAATGAATAGTTCCAGGTGGTTAAAAATGAAAATTGAAAATCTCATGAAATACTGGTCCGACAATTAAGGAGATTTTCCTAAAAGACTATGAAGCAATCAGAAACCCAAAACATTTACGTAATGACTCAGGAAGGATTTGATCGTAGAGTACTCATGCAGGCAAAATTTGAGCTCAGGCTTCAGGGTGCCCAGCAGTCAGTCTGACACATTTTGTTGGGGTTTTTTTCCCCACTGAACCCACTAGTGATCTTGATCCTTTGTAGACATAGCCTCGATTATAGATGATGGAGGAGGGCTTCCAGGAGAGCTGAAAGGTTGAGGCTGAACTATACAAGATGAAACATGAAAGATAAAAAAGCAAACATTTAACTTTCTCTAAGAGGTGTCCTAGTTCTATGTTCTACTTGTTTCCCCACTCCCACCAAAAGTTACAGAGAATAAGGTCAATAAGAGATGGCACAAAACTTTATGAACACTCAACTTATATTTCAAATGTTAAAAAAGAAAAAAACTCTTTGCAGAGAGAAATTGAGGCACTTCTATAAAAGATTCTATGTAATTGGACCAACTCAAGCTGTCTATCTGGAGGATTCAGTCCCTCATACTCTTAATACCCATTGCACAAATGCCTGGATTTTTCCTCAAATGCTTTTGTGCATGGTCAAAATTAGCCATATAATTGCCCCAACTTCATTTGGCTTTGCCAGTTTAGAGACGGTCACAGAGAAATGCATCTTCATTAAAGCTGTAGAGTAGCATCTGCTAGAAGGAAACTTACATGCTTCCCCTAGACAGATGGATATACATAATCATTTGAAAGCTGTATTCATCCAAGGGCAGCACTCTGCCTCAAGTACCAGGAAGGAAAACTATTTAGATTAGATTCATTAACAGAAACAAAGGTTCACTGGACAAGAAAGCTAGACCCAAAGCAAGAAGAGAACTTAAAACTCAATGTATGATTCATTAACAGAAACAAATGTCTAGTAGATAATACAGCTACAGAAAGGATCTTAGAACTTAATGTATGATTCAGAACAGAAGAGGTTGACTAGACAATACAGTTAGAACTAGAAGAGACCTTAGAACTCAACATGAAATTCATTAACACAGATTCATGGGATAAAATCTGGAGTTGAAAGGGTCCTTTAATCTAACTCAGGGATTTAGCAGATGAGAAAACAGAGGCTTAGAGACTTGCTCAAGTTCCCAAAATGGTAAAGCTAGGATTCAAACTCAGGTCCTGAGAGCTTTTTCCATTGCTCAATCCTACCTTCTTCAAGAGTTTTGCACAAACCATTCTACTATTGTTCAATGAAAAGTCAAAATACAAATATATTGACATACATAGACGTAATGTGAGTCAGACTTCTTCATGACCATGTGACTGTACTAAGATCACATTTCCACTTGAATTTTATATATACAAGGAGGCATTCTGGCCAAACAATGGTCTAAGACATCAATAATTGTGTAAGGACAGCAGGAACATATTAAAACCCCAGTGACACACTGCCAAGAGCACATGCTTCTAGCATAAAGTGAGGGCATATCTATGATTTCCCAAAACAATCTTGCATGATAATTCTGAATTCTATTAAACCAAAAAGAGAAGTTTTTTTCTCTCATTTACTCAAGCTAACACCACATGCAGATTAGAACTCCTAACACATCATGCAGATTGGATCCACCCAAATGAGGTAGATTACCTATGGCCACCCAAAAAGTATCTTTTGAAAGGTATAAAATATTTCAGTCAGCCATTCATTCAGTCTTTTCTCTGTGTGAGGTTAAGAAATAACCCTGACAGATGTTCTCACTGGATAAGCTGGTTGTTTCAACATTATGGAGATATAATAATTCAATCCAAAGAGTAGGATAAATGAAAATGTTTCCAATAGCTAGTATATTTGTCATCATCACAATCACCATTGTTGTTATCATCAACATTTATATTGAGTTTTAAGGTCTACAAACAGCTTTATGTGAATTAATCTCATCTGACCCTCATAGCTACCTTGTAAGGGAGATACTGCTATGGTGGCCATTTTGCAGACAAGGAAACAGACTCGGGGAGATAAACTGATTTGCCCACGGTCCTCAAGTTGCTAAGTGTAAGAAGCAAGACCTGACAGCAAGTCCAACACATCAATTACACAATACAGCCTGTCATCTTAATATTAGGGTGATCTGGTACCCTAGGCAAGAAGTCATGTGGTGTAATGACTTGATCTCTTAATTTGGAATCAGAAAGTCTGAATTTGAATCATAGATCTGCAACTTATTTAACCTATATGATCTTGGAAACATCATTTTTTTTCTTTGTTTTCTCACCTAAAACTTGAGGTTATTGTCAAATTAGATGATCTTTTTAAATTTCCTTCCAATACTAGACCCCAAGATCCTGAAATAATACATCCAAGAAAACTTTCATAAATACTGGATTCCAAACTCTAGCACTCAAAACAATTTATACTTATATTCAGGAGAGGAAAAACATAAATTAAGAAAGAAAAAAATGACATGAAAACATGACCCTAAGGAACTTTCACACATGATGTCTTCAGGCAAAATTGGTGATTTACAATACAATATAAATATTTCCTGAACTTATTCCTTCACAGATGAAATTCACCTGGACATACAGAGTAGGGGTTAGCTACCATCATTTTAACTTTAGTGAAGCAAATTCACTAGGTATCAGTCTTAAAAGGGTTGGTGTATAATTATTATTCTAAATCCAAATATTCAGATGTGTCTAGCTAAAAATGTTTCATCTCTATCTTTATATATCATACGTTATAATTGACTAGCATGCCATAAAAATATAGAAACATAAATGTAGAAACACACACATTGTTTGTTTGTGTGTGTGTGTGTATGTTTTAACATAAATGGCATTCTTAATCAACTCCAGCATCTATGAGATCTTGGTTATTTGGGGGACTATTATTTCATATTCAGAGTTCATAAACAATCTGACAATTTGGTCCCACTTACTATAGAGTTTGCACAAAATCCATAAGAGAATGGAGTACATTATGAACCACAAGACAGAATTTACAAAAATTCAATGCCAGTAAGAGAGTCGGCATGGTATAGTGGATAGAGTTCAAAACTCTGAGAAAGGGAGATTTGAGTTCTAATTCTGCCTCTGACATGTACTGTGTGAATTTCTATATAATGTAAACAAGCAGGGAGAGCTTCATTCTTTGTCAAGTCAAGCACAGCATTCTGTGCACAGTAGGCATTTAATACTTATCGACTTGTTGATTAAGCCTTGATGAATCATCTACTAGCCTCTGCATGCCTCAGGAAACTCCAAGGACTTATCTTTTAAGTCACAGACACACATACCATCTGAGTTGGTGGAGGGAATTCCCCATAGATATTCTTGGGATATTCCTGAAAATATCAGTAACATAAGAGTTTGGCCTCTCCAAGAAGAAGTTGAAATCACACAGATATTTTTCAGAGAGATCATTCCACTGAGCATTATATTCCAAAAATAAGAATAATCGACAATATTCTTGCAAACTGTAACTCCCATGTTCAAAGCCTTTCCACATAGGATATATGGTTATAAATCTGTATATCCTGTATGCAGAGTCTTTTAAGCATGTAAATTTGATAGATGTGTATATACATATATCTTGTATGGAGAGGCTCTTGAGCATATACATACGTAATATGTGTGTATATTATATGTGTACATATTACATACACATTTATATCATGTGTATATATTATATACATATGTATATACATACACATATATACTCACAGATATATATCCTACATCGAGGGGGTATTTAAGCATGAAAGGAAAGAGAAAGATAAAGAGAGA
The DNA here is from genome assembly GCF_028372415.1 of Notamacropus eugenii. NCBI lineage: Eukaryota > Metazoa > Chordata > Mammalia > Diprotodontia > Macropodidae > Notamacropus > Notamacropus eugenii. The sequence continues at coordinate 21,324,146 of NC_092877.1, read as the reverse complement.
AGAAAGAGGAGAAAGAGAGAGATTATATGGATGTAGTTTCAAGTTACTTTATTTTACATGAAGATTATATATACTTCTCTGCGAATATGTTGTCTCCCCCCAATAGAAAATAAGCTTCTTGAGAGCACGGCCTGTTTCATTATTTTGTCTTTCTATTTCCTTCACCCAGCACAATGCCTAGCACATAGAAGACACTTATAAATATTTAATAATAGACCAGGCTTCCTGTACACTATTATGGCCCCGTAGCAAGTGCTAAATAAAGACTTGTTAAGTATTTGATTAATGCAGCACAAAGGTCCCATCCACCCATTTTATTCACACATTGATCTTAGGTTGGTTACTTATAAGCAGGACCCAAATGGAATTGGAGACTGCATTTTACAAGGAAGCATCTATAAAAATTATAAATTGCCATTTAAAAAAAATCTTACTGACCTTGAATTTCAACCCTCCTGTAGTCAGGGTTGAAGTTACCAAAGGACAAAACTAAATATAGACTTGCTGGTGAGTGAAAGGACTATAAAGTTCTCAGTCTCTTTGGCTAGCAGCAAATGGAAAGAAAGCTCAGGTGTTGTCATGTTGCATCTAATAATAACAAGTGACATGTAGTACTTTAAGGCTTATAAAGAAACTTACATGCATCATAATAACTGACCTTTCTACAGCACTTTAAACATTGCAAAGTATTTCATAAATCTTTAAATATGATATGTCAGTTTAAAATATCTTAAATTTAGAGCTGGCATGGACCTTAGAATCCAAACTGCTCATTTGACAGATGTAGAAACTGAGACCCAGAGGTGTTGGGTGACTTGCACAAGGTCATGAGGTAGTAAATGGCATACCTAGTGCTTGACCTCAAATTCTCTGCCTTCAAATCCATTTCTTTTGCATTCTACACAACACACTCAACATGACTTTAACAACAATATCACGAGATTTTGTCTCCATTTTACAGATGAGGAAATTTAGGCCGGGAGAAAATTTGCCCGGGGTCTCTATTACTTAATGTCAGCTGTAAAATTTGAACCTGACTTGATGTCCAGCAAGCTATCCACCATTCGTGGCTTTTTTCAAAACAAGTTAGCATCATATTCAGTGTATATCCTTGATAATTCATTTGCAAGGGGGCATTTTAGAATTTGTCATAATGTTTATGCCCATGCCAGGCTTCTATTAAAGCTCCATCTTGTTCTGCACTGAGATTTGCATCTGTACAATCACAAAAAACATCTGGAAACAAACTAGAAAATCTGACCCAACCATCCAGATGTTTCAAGTGACCAGGTGCTCAACAGTAAACTGACAAAATGTGAATAGGACAACAGAGCAGAATCCATTCTTGTCCTTCATTGTAGGTGATTCTTTCACTGATCTGACTTGATTTATAAACTAGTGAGAGCCAATCCATTGGATTTTTCCAAACCATGGACTAGAATAAGACAAACAAAAAATAAACTGTAAACTTGTAGGGGAGAGGAATTTCTGAATTCCCTCCCTGTACAGATGAAATGAGAGTGAAAAATTGGGTTCAAAACCAAATATACAAATGTTTCTGGAAATGATCTAAATCATCTCTTAAAGACTGTAAGGATGAACTTTAAATCTATACAAATGTTGACTATGGTTTCAGCTCTTATGCTCCTACCAAACCTTGTGATCCAAAAAGATTGAGCTTGGGTTCCCAAAGTCCAATGCAGGAGACTGATTACCCACACCTGTTTGGCCAAGTGGCAACAAAACTATAACCTCACAACAAGAAAAGACCATCTAACCCCCTGATTTTTCAGATGAGGAAACTGAGGCCCAGGAAGCAAAATTAACTTGCCCAAGGTTATTGAAGGACTCGACTTTAATTCAGGTTCTTTGACTCCACCTCCAACGCTCTTGTATTACATCATGCTACCTTCTCCCAAAGCTGTCTTCTACCATGAAAGCATACAAGAAAGCTTAGAATAAGAATCCTTACCCTAGAACCCAAAGAAGTGTTTCATGTAGAGATTTCAGGAGGTTTCTGAACTTGGATGAAACAAAGAAAAGTACGTCTTGATTTTCACTAACCTTTGGTTTCCTTTTTAATCCTATGTATTTTATTTTCTGCATCTTTTTAAGGACAGGCCACACTATGAAGTGTGTATTTCTGTTCTGATCTCCCACTCCTGTGGATAATAGGAAAATGAAACAAAAATAGCATCAGTGATAACCAGGATGGCTGCTACTTCTGCCAGGTCTGTAGCAGCATCCCAGTCCCCTGTTAGTTCCCACACTAGCCACTGCCCCACTAGTTAAAGATCCCCTCCCCCCACACAATATAGCCACCAATGGAATACATGTATTGCATGAAGAAGCTGAAGTACTTGGTGAATATTTGCCTGCAATAACACATTGGGCAAAAGATGAGACAGAAACTTCCCCAAGTCGTAGATGGGAGACCCCCAAGATAACAATCCTAGGGCACTTTTTCTGACTTTGATCTTCTATGGTATGGCCATGAAACAAAAGGAGCGCATCAAGTACTGCTAAGAATTGTCTGTTATGAAAACACTGAGTGGGGGTCCGTGGGTGTGGAACGCTGCATAGAACCTTCAGTTTGTTGATGCGTTGAATGGTTCTTCCGATTTTTTTTCACTTCTTCCTCTTTCAAAAGTAAACAAATTTTGTTACAAGGCATGACTTGTTAAAAAAAACAGCAATGACAACATTACATCAAAAAAAAACAAAGAAAAAATAATAAGGCATGGCTCTGCAGCAGGGGGAAGAAAGGTATACAGATGGAAAGGTAAGCAGTATAAAAATATATCCATAAAATCTAATTTAAAATGTAAAAAAAAAACACACTACACATATTCTTTCTGATTGAAATGAGAAGACCCTCCAGTTCTATGTAACATTCTCAAGTGATTTCAAAGATTGTGAATCAGACTCCCTCCTCTGGCCTTTGGTCTCAATTGTTAGCCTCAACTAAAATGATATCACCTCACTGGGCTATTGTCATATGAGAAAAATGGCATATTTATGTAAGGGCATATCGTAAATGCAAAATTTAGATGGAAATGTCAGCTTCATCTCTTTTGGCCAGTTTTGGAAAGGAAACATGAAATGGACAAGAGTATGTTAACTTGTCTTCTCCCTCTGGGAATTGCAATGAGGGGATAATATGAGATCTTCTAATTAGGCATTGAATAAGGATTAAAAGTATATAATTGAAAAATACTCTGCAACAAGAACATGGGGTTTGTACATATTTTGAAATGAATGCCTACTTCAGGATTAGCTAAGGATCAAGACCAAAATGACAGACAAATTATGAGAAATAATAAAATTTGTATCATGGGAAGTAAAGGAGAAGAAAAATGCATCCTCCTCGCTAGACTTCCTTTGACACAGGGGAGAACGATGAAAAAGTTGTAGGGCTCCCTCTGGGGCCCCTTGGCCAACTCCCAGAACACATTAAAGCCCTAGAGGAGAGAATTTCATTGGCCAGGTTGGGGGCGGGGCATTACTTGAAGCATCAATATTGTAACTCCTCATTTCGGATCTAGACTAAAGCTAGAATTCGCCTCCTCTGATTTTTCCACCCAAAATCTTACTAAAGGTGAAATCACTTTTTTTTTTTTGTTCCTTTTACACAAAAGCCTTTCAAATCCCCATCTGGCAAATAGCTCATCCAAGCTACACTATTTTGTAACTAAAATAGAGGAAAAATTACTCACAAAAGGTCATTTTCTACTCGCTGACAGTGTTTCCACCCAATCCAATTCAAGAAGCACTCATTACGTATTTGCTTTAGTCCAGGCACTGTGATAGGCACTGGGGAACATCAAGGCAATAAACAAACTTTCTCAGTCCTTAAGGATGCCATATTTGAGTCCCTGGGGTCGGGAGGGACACACATGCACTCAGAAAATGTCCAGGAATGAGTAAATATGCTTCTAACATACCAGCTTGGTAGATGCAGATAATTTTATTATCCTAATGCTAGGTCAATCCCTGATGCTATAATAGAAAAGAATAAACCCCATTCCCCTGGAGGGAGAAAAGGACTGATTTAGAAAATGGTAATTCCTGAAGAGATTGTCCTCCACCCAAAGGTTTACATACAGCTTTCTGAATGTGTAAAAATAGCCTAGTGTCAAAAGGTGCTTCACATCTCAGATTGTACTGCTACCTTCTTATCAATCCAAGCTGATCCCTTCTCAGCTGCATTTCACACTGCCTTGGAACCTGCTAAAATAAAGAGATGCTCTATTGTAATGACACCTCTTCTCAGCAAGGGAGAGGAGCAGCCCAAGCTTCAGACAAATCATCAAGGAGCAGATGACATCAACACACCATTCTAATTATGTTTCTGGGATTTTGTTCTATTTTCTGTTCCTCTAAGAATTGCATGCCACTGATACTGAGCAGAAGTGCATCATTCAGCTCTGCCATTCAGGGGACTCAGTGTCAGGCCTGCCCTGTAGTTTTACAAATTCTCTCTTGGTTTTCTCATACTCAAGGCTGAAAAGTGTCATATTATGCTGGGAAGAAATGGTCAGCTCTGAGAAATATGATACTCTTAAAGGCTAAAAGAATTTCTTTATTTGTAGTTAAAGGTGCTTATCCCCTACATCACCTATGGGGCTAAACATCTTAGCAATAGTTAAGAGTTTTTAACATTTGCAAACTAGGACTTGCAAGGAAAAAAGTCCTTTAAAGGTTCTGTGCCTCAGTTTTCTCATCTGTAAAAAAAAAGGGGTATTCAGCTCAGTGATCTCTAAGGTCCCTTTTAGTTCTAACTGAATGATCTTACGATTAATTTTCAGACCAATAATTGATCGATTCTTCGGAGAAAAATCAACTGTGAACTAGCTTGTCAATTTCAATGAAAATGGTCCATTAGGTCTCCTTGAATAGGCATGGTCCCTTGCTTGAAGAAACTAAATTAGAAAATGGTAATTCCTAAAGAGATGTTCCTTCCTCAGACCTCAAGGTCTTTGTATATACTCAGTACTTAGTACGGTGACTAGGACATGTTGTTGGTGTTCAGTTATATCCCATTCTTCATGAACCCATGTGAGGTTTTCTTGGCAAAGATATTGAAGTGCTTTGCCATTTCCTTCTCTAGCTCATTTTACAGATGAGGAAACTGAGGCAAAAAGGATTAAGTAACTTGCCCACACAGCCAGTAAGTGTCTGAGGCCAGATCTGAACTCACGAAGATGAGTCTTCTTGACTCCAACTCCATCACTCTATCCACTACACCATCTAGCTGAACTGCCTCAGACATAGAAAGGCTTAATAAATATTTATTGACTGATGGAATTAATGATACCTTCTAAACTTAGTTAACGGGTTGATCAACCACTAAAAACTGAGCAGGTTGCTCCTCACTAAGAAGAATTGATCTGGAAAGATTAACAAGACCTAGTTACACCACAATACCTTTGGGAACCCAGAGAAAGACCCTAACTGCTAACAGCCCTGCTCCATATTTCTGACAAAAGGGTACATATGTACTCCTGCTGGTTAATCTTAAAACTAATCTTTAATTTACATCTACCTCTCCTCCTCAGTAAAGCAACTTTGACTATCACCCATTGGCAAAGTAAAACTATTTGTTTACCAAGACTTTTGCTTGAGTTTTTAGAAATGAAAGTTTTCATTTCCAAACGTCAAGAAGAGACAAATAATTCAATTTCTCCATGAAATTTGAAGACCTTGATGACTATTTTTTGAGAGTGAATACACTCAAAATAAATACCTCCTTGTTCATATTCCAATCCCAGATTTAAAACTGGAAGGCACCTCAGAAGTCACCTAATCCAGCCTCATTTTTCATATGAAGAAAATGAAGCACAGAAAAATTGTAAGTAACTTAACCCAAATCATGCAGGTAGTAAACAGTAGAGCTGGGATTTGAATCCAGGCCATCTGACCCTAACTTCAATGTTCTTGATACCACATTACAATGCCTTCTCACAAAACTATTTTCTATCTTTAGTGAATAAGTGGATGAAGCCCTACAGCTCACAAGAGAGTTTATAACTTGTAGTTGATTCATTAATTTCCCATCAATGCCATAGCTGACTACACCATGCTCACCAGCAACACTGCCTTCAACAGCACTCTCAGGAGTGACACCAATTAGTAAAGCCAACTGAAATCCCAGGAGATGCCACCCCTCCTCCCCCACTTATAGATTTCAGTCCAGGGGGAGCACCATTAATTATTTCCTACTTTTCCCAGTGGCAAATAAAATTCTCTTTTGAATCATAATACTCATCCCTTGACAGAGGGAAAAATAGACTTATTCTTGGTATTATCAACACAACCAGTTATACAGAAAGAGAACAAAAATTTAACTGGCACAAAACAAAATCACCATGTTAGGCATGTCGGAGCAAGATCCATTTACAAGGTTATTATTGTATCTGTCCTTCATTTTCGAAGAGGACCATGACATCAGGGAGATGGCTCTTGAGGAGAAAGTGAGGTTGGTGACCTTGCACAGCCCTCCCTCACTCAAATCAAAGTCAACTGCAAGTCATGCCATCATTTCCATTTAGAAAGAGAGAGAAGAGTGATGGTAACACATAACTTCCTATCGTTGAAGCCCCTGAAATGAGACTGACTGAGGATGTAAAGGTATTTGGGGTTGCTCAAGCTCTTTAAGCTGTAAGTTGACTTAAATATATAAAAGATATTAGAGAGATCAAAAATAGCCATAATGAGAGACCTCATGCACGCCACAAGAAAACTTAAAACAATGAGGAAGTCACAGCAAGTCAACAGAGTTGTTGTCATGCAAAAACATAGTATTTTTAGGCAAATTTATTTCTAGTAAGTATAAACTAGATATTTTGCCTTCTACAACCTAGTAACTGTACCACATATCCTATATTATAGCCAAGAGAATTGTACAAATCAGTCAGATCAAATTTTAAATAAAGTTTAAAAATCATGTAGTTGCCCAAATAACATTTTATAACAGCCTCACTTTTCCCATCAGAGGGGGAAAAGATGTATGGCATTTAAGTAAATGAAACTAATATTCTTCCCTCCCTATTAGGTATAAAAACCAACTCACCTTGGTAACATGGTCCTTTATGTAGCAGTCCCAGAGGAATTTTAAAGAGATGAACTCAAATCTTGCCACAGGTACTTGGGCCAGAACAATTGAATGAATGAAAAAATGAATTTTTCTATTCCCCCATGCAAGAAAGCCATGCATGAAATTTCACTCCAGCATTGAAAATATGTCTCTAAATGCTTCAGAGCCAACATATTTCTACTCCAACATGTTGCTCATCCACTGTCTTACACTAAATTGTGTGTATAAGAAATGTAACTTACCTAATAGGAAAATAACAGGAGAAGGCTATAAGGGAGTGGTAGAGGGATGATAAAAGGGACAATTAAGGGAGGCAGTTATCAGAAACTAAATAGACTCTTGAGGAGGGGCAAGATAAAAAGAGAGAAAATAGAAGAAACAGAAAAAATTGGATGGAGGAAAATTCACATTAATGCTAACTATGAATGTTAATGGAATAAGCCCACTCATAAAACAGAGGCAGATAGCAGAATACATCAGAATTCAACAATAAGTTGTTTACAAGAGACACACTTGAAACAGAAAGTTGCACATAGAGTTAAAATAAAGGGCTGGAACAGAATCCAATATGCTTCAGCCTAAGTAAAAATGGTAGAGCAAGCAATCATGATCTCAGACAAAGCAAAAGCAAAAATAGACCTAACAAAAAGAGATAATCAGGGAAACTACATTATTCTAAAAGGTACCATAAACATGAAATAATATCCAAAAAAATTACAGCAAGTTTCTCTGATAAAGGATTCATGTCTTAAATATATTCTGAGTATAGAACTGAGTCAAATTTATAAAAATAAGATTCATTTCCCAACTGATAAATAGTCAAGGGACATAAACAGACAGCTCTCAGAAGAAGAAATTGATGCTATCTATAGTCATATGAAAAATGCTCTAAATCACTATTGACTAGATAAAGGTAAATTAGAACAACTCTGAGGTAGCACCTATCGGAAATGACTAATGCTGGAGGAGATGAGGGAAAAATAGGTACACTAATGTCCTACTGGTAGAGTAGTGAACTGGTTCAACTATGCTAAAGAACAATTTGGAACTGCACCCAAAGGGCTATAAAACTATGCATACCCTTTAACCCAGCAATACCACTGCTAGGTCTGTATCCCAAAGAGATCATCTCTTTTTGCGGCAGTAAAGAATTAGAAATCTAGGAGATACTCATCAATTAGAGAATGGCTGAACAAGTTGTGGTATGTGGTTTTAACAGAGTACTACTGTAGTATAAGAAATTATGGGGGGATAGTTTCAGAAAAACATGACAAGACCTATATGAATTGAAGGAAAACAGTGAGAACCGGGAGATCATTGTACATAGTAACAGCAATGTTGTAATGATGATCGTCTGTGAAAGACTTGGCTACTCTACACAACACAATGATCCAAAATAATTCCAAAGGACTCATGATGAAAAAATGCTATCCACCTTCAAGGAAAGAACTGATGGACTATGAATGCAAATTGAAGTATAATTTACTCTCATTGTTTAATTTTCTGACTTTTTTGAAATATAGCTAATATGGAAATATGTTTTGCATGATTTCACATGTATAACTGACATCATACTGGTTGTCTTCTTAGTGGACATGGGAGGGAGAAGAAGGAGGAAAAGATTTTGAAACTCAAAATTTAAAAAGAAATAAAGGTTAAAAATCAATAAATAATAAGTTAAATGTTAAAAGATTTGCAAAGAATTTGAGCAAAAGATGGAAATGAATCAAATGCAGCACTATTACTAAAAGAAATAATCATAAAGGGGAAGGTTTCAGAGAAACCTGGGAAGGTTCATATGAGTTGATGCATAGGGAAGGAGCCGAACCAGGAGAACAATTTACACAATAACAACATTGTAAAGACAAAAGACTTAACCACTTGGACCAATGTAGCCAATGACCATGATTCCAGAAGACTGATGAGGAAACATGCCACCTGCTCACCTCCTTATAGAAAAATGTTGGACGCAAGATGCAGATGGAAACGTTTTTAGACAAGACCAATGCAAGATTTTTTTTAACTATGTATATTTGTAACAAGAGTTCTCTTTTTCCTTTTGGGGGATGTGGGGAGAATAGATTTGTGTTTATTGAAAAAAACAAATTTAAAAATTAAAAAAAAGGGCTGCTATGAGAGACAGAAGGGAGACGGGCATTATATACATGACAAGTCTATGGTCAGATTAATTTATGAGCAAGTGCTGTCTTGCAATAGATGGTGAAGGAAGAGACTGAAGTAAGAAGGAGGCAAAGGGGAATGAATCAACAGAATGCCCACCATTTTGTAACTGTGCCTACTTTTAAAGCTAATTTGACCACTTGAATACAATTGAACAGGCAATTGCCTAAAATTTCCATTGTTAGAGGTAAAAGAAGCCTTAGACTAGAGGTGGGGAACCTGTGGCCAGAGGCCACATGTGGCCTTCTAGGTCCTAGGTCTTTTGACTGAGTCCAAGTTTTACAGAACAAATTCTTTTATTAGGGGGAATTGTTTTGTGAAGACTAGATTCAGTCAAAGGACTGAACTTAATGACCTAGAGGGTCAAACGAGATTTTGAGGCTGCACATCACCGCCTCCCCCAACCTTAGATCATGAAAAATAGAATGTTAAGTTTAAAAAGAACCACAAAACATAGATTATAAAAACTGTAAAGGACCTTATAGAAATTTAGAACACAGGATCAATGTCATACCTAGAAAGGGAGTTAGAGCTTAGAATGTCAGATCAGAAAGGAGCCCTAGATTACACGTTATTAGAAGTGAAAGGAATCTTAGACTATACATCTCAATGATAGAGCAGCAAAGACCACAGAATAAAATGCTAGAAGCAGAAGGAATTTCCTTAAAATCTGGAGCACTGGATTTTAAAGCTCTGAGGGACTTAAGAACATAGAATGTCAAAACTGGAAAGGACCTTAGAATATGAAACACTGACGCTGGAAGTGGCTTTTTCAGTATAAAAAATTAAGACCAAAAAGGAACTGGGAAGAATTTGCAGAAGAAACTAAAGCTTAGCCACCAAGCAGCAGATCTGGATTCAAACACAGTCCTTCTGGCCCCAAACTAGTATGCCTTCAACCACACTGTACTGCCATTTACTAAAATGGACCATTCTGTCCAGTCAATTCAGATGAGCTGTTTGTACACATGATCCCAGACCAAACTCATAGTAGATTTCAGAATCAGCAAATATAATAATGACACAGATGCAGGTGCACCAGACTCCAGATACTAAAAAAAAACATTTTTTTAAAAACATTCCATTAGCAGAAATAATTTTTAACATTTATCAGGCAGTCATAAAATTGTTATTAAAACCATTTTCCTAAGTGGTATTCCATTTCAAACATTTTCACTGAAAATGATCATTCTCATTTTCTTTTTTAAAAGGTCTCATTTTTTTCTCCCTTTGGTCATATAATAAACACTTAACCATTCAAGTTTATAGAAAGAAACCACAATATTAATGAGCCCTACATACCCTATCTATGGATTTGATACCAAGAAGGCATTCATTTTTGCTTTAAATAATTTCTGGGGGGTGATTTGTTTTTAAATTAATTTTCACTATCTGAACTGACTAGACAATGGAAAGACATGACCCAGAAATGGCCTAGGGAGAAGTGTTGGTGGAGGGTAAGAGAGACACAGGAAAGGAAGGAACACAATCTAGAATTAAAATCTAACCATACAAAACACATGAGAGAATTGACTCTGTTCATAGCCTGGTTAATAAAAACCTTCTGAAGGGGAGTCACTTAATCTGGGTTCCAATAGCTCTTCTGAAATAAACCTACGAAAGCAAAAACTCAGATCTATTTAATTAAACTTCATGGCAGTCTTTACACCCAGATAAAGATTTTTCCAAGAAGACACAAAAGCTTCATATCATCGATGATAATTGAATACTTTTGGTCAAATTTCACTTCACAAGTATTAATACTGGAATTTTTATACTCCAAATTCAACTCTTCTGTAGTATCTAACACAATCTGGAGAGATTTAGAATCATGGATTAAGAGATAAAAGAGACCTATCAGGTCTCTGAGTCCAATTCCCTCACTTCACAGATGAGGAAACTGAGACCCAAGAGAAATTAAGTGATTAGCCCAAGATCACACAAGTAAGTAATACATGAAGGAACCGGGATTTGAACTCAAATGTTCTGACTCCAAACCCTATGCCACACATTTCAAATACAAGATGTTGCCTTGCCCATAGCGTCTGGTATATTTATTTAGAAATATAGTCATTGCCTTTAAGGGAATAGTGTTCATGGCCCTTAGACTCAATTCACAGTTAAACATAAGTATTCCCATTTATTGGAAAGGTCTTCTTTCCTCTCCAGCACAATGCGATCTCTGTCCAACTGTCCCTATTTCATTTTTATCAGATCCTGAACCAGAAGATAGAATTTGTCATTTAACCTGCCAAGGTTAAGGTGGTCCAAAACCAACCCTCCTTTCTAACGCAAGCAGATGTTTCTTTTTTGGCAGGAAAACCAAAAGGTACCTTTTGTCTCCACCAAGTGTCCCTTGAAGTATTCTTTACTCACAAGGCCATTTATGTCTGGTAAATCCCCTGTTGCAGGCCCTCTTGCCCTGATGGCCCCCTGTATTCATTACAAACTGTATCAATATAAAAAAATATAAAAGAGGGAGATTACACTCTGCAGTGGGCACAGAACACACACACCATATGCTCTCTTGTAAAAAGTGTAAATGGAAGTGCAACCCCCACTCCACTGAGGAAAGGGGCAACCCTCCAGACCCTACAAAAACAAAGATGCTATGCAAACATTTCAGATTCTTCTGGAAGACAAGCTGCTATTCACAAATCCAGGGTATTTTATTTTAAAAAAAAGAACTTCCTCAACCTAAAAAGTTGCCTCCAACAAAAAGGCCAGTGAAATAAGGCTCCCTTTGGCATCTATTTTTCTCAGCCATTCTTTCATTCAAGTCTGACCTCTCCACAAACATAAATTTAAGGAAAAGTCTTGGGTATGACAATTGACATTTCTGTTTAAAGGGCTCCAATGAGGAGGTTGAATGCATTTTGCCAAAATAATGCTAGTGTCCATATACAAAAGAGAGTTGAGAATGTGGTGTCTCCAGACTAGGCTTTACTACATCAAGAAAAGAAATCCTCTGGTTCACTTACCAGCTGTCACCATTTCCGTAAAATAAAAGTAAAGACGTGAATGTATTCATTAACTGCATTCTCTCCTCAGAAGGTCTACCAGTTATCCATTGACCTTAGAAACATACTCATACCTAGAAGATCAAAATCAGTCATCTCTTTTAATGTGTGAACCAACAATGGAAGGAGTCCTTTGACTCTTTCACTCCCTTGTACTTGAGTTCTTAAGTACGTAAGTCCACAACTGAATGGGAAAGGAGCAGTGATACGGAGATCAGAGATCACTGAGATCTCTGAGAGCAGAAATACTGAGAGGACCTGGCTTCAAATTCTGCCTCAAATATTTACTACCTATGATTTTGCTAAATTGACTTTACCTCCCTGGGCCTTGGTTTCCTTCCTCTTCCTTGTCTGTAAAATGGGTGGGTGGGTCTTGATTGCCTCTGAGATCCTTTCCAGGCCTAAATCTATGATCCTAGGATAATAGCAAGATATAAAAGGTCATTTATAAAGCAACAGGCCAGGTAGAGTAAAAAAAAAGATGACCAGGGAGTTACTGAGCCTCCATTTAAATCCCATGTCAAACATTCATTAACTGTGAGACTACCAGCTGGTTACATCTTAACCAATTCAACCTTAGTTTCCTCATTTCAAAAATGGAGATCGAATCCACTCCAATTAAACGAGTCTACTTATACAAGGCTCTATGTTAAGAGGATACAAAGACAATTCCTAATTCCACCCAAGTCCCCAGATAGTCTCATCCCTCAGGAAGCTTACTCTTTACTAGAATAAGGATATTTGTACTTCCGATATCTCAGGATGACTGTGAGGAAAGTGCTTGGAAAATCTTAAAGTATATTATCATAAAAAGTTATTGCCAGTGGTACTGTAATTGTCCAACTACAAAAATCAAATTCCAATACTCCAACGTTGGGAAATTTTAAAAACATCCCAACACCCTCTATTTGGGCAAGTCATTTCACTTCCTCTGGGCCTCAGTTCATCTGTAAAATAAAGGCTTCATCTGTAAAATGAAGGAGTTGGACTAAATAACCACTGAGGTTTTTTCCAGCCCCAAGACTGTGACTCATTCCATTCCCTTTCTGTGACCAGCTCAACAGACAGTTCATCTAGATTGACTGAATTGAATGGTTATTGATCAATGGCAGGATGCTACATTTGGGGAGGTGAAAAGACCTGTCGTTGAGTCCTGTTTTGCCATGTGGTAGTTGGGTTTTAATTTTTTTTTTTCTGTGAAACTTCATGCATGATATCATGGGCATTAAGGGAGTGGTGAGACTCAAAAGGGAAAAACAACATTTATTTGCTAACAAACATTTATTTGCTAAATGCCTAATTTGCTCAAGGTACCAGACTGTAAGGAATTTTAGAGATCTTCTTGTCCAATCTCTTCAATTTACACATAAGGTCCAGAGAAGGTCACACGGCTAGTGATTAACTTCACCTGAGCTGCCACTGCTCTCCTGTCTTCCCAGTGTAGTGATCTTTTCACTACACAATAATGCCTTTCTGTTGTAGTGATTTTTACAGTGACCAAAAGGAATGTTTTAATCCCTGCCTCCTCTGACCCAATTACTAAATATGGCTGCTTCCATTTTTAGTGATAAGAGACGTCACAGGATGTCCCCTAGTCTATGTGTGTGACCCTGGGTCAGTCACTCAAGTTCTCAACTTCTTCATCTGTAAAATGGCATAATAGTACCATATATGGTTATTGTGAGGATCAAATAAGATAACATACAGAGAGCATTTTGCAAACCTTAAAATGTTATATAAACATCAGCTATTGTGCTTGTTATCATGACACTCAAGGAATTGAGAGATTGAGTGGCTTAATGGACAGGGAACCTAGAAGACTGAGATTCAAGCCCCATCCATGCCACACACAGTCTCAGTCACCTTTGGTAGGAACTCAGGAAGACCTGAGTTCAAACCTTGTCTCTGACACTTGCCTTGGTATACGACTTTTGGCAGTGACCTGACTTCTCTGAACCTCAGTTTTCTCATTTGTAAAGCAGGATAACAATAGAACCCATTTCAAAAGGGGTTGTGGTGAAGAACAAATTAGATAGTAATATAAAGTGCTTATTCAGCCTTAAAGTGCTATGTACGTGTTAGCTATTATTATAAAAAGTGCTTTGCAAATCTTTAAAGCCACATCGAAGTGTGAGATATCATCTTAACTTTGCTCAGGACAAGTGCCTTTATTCCCATTTCATGGATGGGGAAACTGATGCTCAGAGGGGCAGTGTCTTGGCCACAAATATACAGCTAGTAAGTGTCTGTCATGACTCAACCCCAGATCTTTGAGTACTTTCTGCACAATGGCAGCCTCAACAGGGATACTATTGACAGTGGAATTCTTTCTTGCCCCCTTTGTCACCAATCTAACAACATGTACTCATTAAGTACCTAGAATATGTTAAGCTTAAGACTCAAGAGGAACACATCTAATAACTCAGACCATTTTTAATTTAGTGGTACCCTAATGACAGTCAATTCAGAGGTCCAGAATAGACTCTCTTGCCCTCTAGAAAAAAACATAACACATAGGTGAAAAGAAACACCACAGTTCTGGGCTATTGTTTGCCATTCAAAACATGGGGGATGAGTCGCTGCTGGAACAGAATGCTCAGGAATTACCTTTTGTAGGAGAACCAGGAAAATTTTTGGAGACAATCTGACCCAAATTGGTGGGAACTCAGAATGGATAGTGCCTTCCCTACCAAGGCATTTCTTCAGGGTCCTCTTTTTACAATCTCCGGCACTCTTAGAATTCTCCTCAGAAGAAATTCCAGTGACAGCTCATCAGTAAACTATATCTTGGGTCAGTATACAGCCAGCTTTCTTTAAGGAACAGAGAGTATATGGAGAAATTACCGGGGTATTTCACAAAGTGAGATGTGGCCCAGGAGTTATTAATCCCCACAATCACATTGAGATGCCAGGGATGAGAAAAGCTAAGCAGGATAATCCCTGGCATTTGAGGAGGCATTCAATGCTTCCCAAAGCACTTCCTCACAAGACCCTCCCATCAACTCAGTTAGGCAGGTAAGACAGATAGTCTTATTTTACTGAAGAATGAGCCACACAACTGCCTATTGACACATTAGTTACCCACAAGTCCTGGTTCTTGCCTTCTCCGCTACTAGCTTAACACCACTCAGCAACATTGCAAGAAGAAACAATGGAGTTTTAGTCCCATGATCTACCAGACCAATTAGGCTTCTCCACTGGCTTGACCCTTTACTTTCCAGTTGGAACCTTTTGGGCAGTCCATTTAAACAGTGTCCAACAGCATTTACAATGAATTTCTATCTGGCTGCATTCCAAATTACCTATATTCTTAAAGTTCCCATTTAGTAGATGACCCTGGACAAGCACAGGCTACATGGAGCCTAAGACTGAGCATCTCTATACGCAAAAATAAAAAGGGGAGGGGGGATGTGAAGGGTTAGAAAAGAACCATGAATTCTTTATGCCTCTTATTATTCCCCCTAACTTTTCTAATTTATACTTTAGTAATCCTTTAAACCGAAAGGGAGGATGGCATTGGGCAGCTTACTCTTAATTATGACTACTAACACAACAATAATAGTAATTAACACTAATATAGGACTTTAAGGTTTTCAGGTATTTAGTCTACATTATTTCGTTTGATCCTCATGACAATCCTGTGAGGTACATGCTATTATTATACCCATTTCACAGATGAGGAAACTGAGGCTATGAAAAGGTATGTGATTCATCCAAGGACATTAAGCTAATGAGCGTCTGAGGCAAGATTCAAACTCAATTCTTCCAACCACTCTATCTATTACACCTAGGTGACTCTATGTCAATGGCACCTAGCCATGTGCAGATCGGCATTGATAAATTAATTCTAATGCTAGGAATAATATTATCTCAACACAGGGTAGCCTAGCAATATTTCTGTTCATTTTTATTTTACTGGGATGTAAAATTCTGAATGTAATGGAAAGGGGCTTCCCTTGGGGTAGGAAAAGGTGAGGAGCTAGCAGAGTGACTGAGTGAGAATAAACTCTAGGTTCGTAAATTCCTTTAATGGATGAATGAAAGGAATGCCATTATGGCCTGCACTCATAGATATAGAGAGGGAGAAAGAAAATAGAGGTCGATTTTCTTGTCCAACCCCCTCATTTTAGAAAACTAAGAGAAGAAGAGATTTGCCCCTGGTCACACAGGGAAGTGCCAGGGCAGGATTCAAATCTAGCCACCCCAACACCAAATCCCACAGTCTTTCCACTGCATTATGTTGCGTTCTCTCTGTACTTATGGAAGAAATGTAATATTTACGTAGTCCATTTATTAGTCAGGTCTTAAGATCCATCAATTGCAGTTGATGGACCTTTCACTCATTTAAGAATTTTAGTAGGGCATTATTCTCTTTAGTTAGATTATACTAAGCTTAAAGAAGATTTTTGTAGAGAAGCTTTTTTTAAAGAAGCATATTTAAAATAGTCTAGTTTTCAAAAGCATCACTGTAACAGACCAATTTCAAAAGGCTTGATTGCGAGTTTTTACTTCACAATTCCTTTTCCAGATCACAGTTATTTATACTTTTAAGAGGATGAAATCAACTGTTATCTGTGTGGCTAACAGTCTCACACAAAGGAAAATGGAGAACAATCAAATAAGACCCAGAAATCATTCTTCCAATGATTGTCATTGAACTGTAACATTGGTAAACATTCACAGTTTGAAGTCTCGTTCGATCAATCTCCAGCATAAAAGTAGTGCAAAAAAAAAAAAAAAAAAAAAAAGCATTCCAGTCCCTTTATTTTATGGTCCCAACCTTGATACATTTCCTTCAATTTCATGTCCTCTGGGATTTTTGTCAACACTTGCTACTGATACCTTTCCAAAATTAATAATAAAAATAATTGATTTCTGTGGGCCCATACAGCCTGTTTTTTTTAAAGTTAATTTCCAGTTAAAAATAAACTCTGATAAATCCAGGATAAAACCATGGCCTCTATTCTGTTATTCAATTTACTTCCTTAAGTCTACACAGCAATTCATACAAATTTTTGGAAAAACAACCACTATGGAATCCAATGATTTCTGAGAGATTCAATGAAAGCATTGGTAAATGACCATTTGACTATATTCATTCTTACATAGTAAATACTTCCAATGCCAACTTTTTTCTGCTATCATTAAGTAATTACTAGCAATGTTGACATCACACACACATGCACACAAGCACACACATGCGCACACACACACACACACACACACACACACACACACACTCCCTGTCAAATGATGTTGGCTTTTTTATCATCTCTTCCAACTGATGTGCAAAACTCTCACATTCGAATAAAAATATAAAGATTGATTTGCTTTCAGGTAGCCCCAACCCCCTCTACAAGGTATATCTTCTGCTTGATATGTAATACAAGTTTAGTTATAATTAGGTCTCATTTAACCAATAAATGGTGTACTACTGTATGCATTAGACTCATTTGCATATTTCAATTTCTTCACTGCACTCCCTATGCATAAATAGATTTGGAAACTTTGGAAGGGGGAGAGCATCACACGTCAGTCTCCACAGTCTTGGCGTTGGTGCAGTTTTTTTTATCCGATTCACTGTCGTCCCCCTTCCCCTGACATTTTTCCTCTTTTGCACAAAGAGATTCCTTAACTCCTTCTTCCATCTCCAGATACTCAGACTTGTCCCCAAAGGAAGAAGAAGTTGAGCTCCGGAATTTCTTCAGCAAGTTAGAGGGGAGATATGGGCAGCTGACAGCATTCTGGGTCAGCTGCGTTTGCTCCTCATTCTCAGTCTCTCTATGGTAGAAATAGTTAAAGTTGGAAACAATCACTGGCACGGGCAAAGCAATGGTTAACACACCTGCAATGGCACATAGGGACCCCACTATCTTGCCCCCCACCGTGATGGGCTTCATGTCCCCATAGCCCACAGTTGTCATGGTCACCACAGCCCACCAAAAGGCATCTGGGATGCTTTGGAAATGCGTAGTAGGCTCATCTGCTTCGGCAAAGTACACAGCACTGGAGAACAGGATGACCCCAATGAAGAGGAAAAAGATAAGAAGGCCCAGTTCCCGCATGCTGGCCCTGAGGGTATGGCCCAGGATCTGAAGGCCCTTGGAGTGTCTGGAAAGCTTGAAGATCCGGAAAACCCGGACCAGGCGAATGATCCTTAGGATGGCAAAGGACATGGCCTGCTGCTGTTGACCGTTGCCACCCCCTTGCTGCTGGGCCAGGTCGGTGCCCAGGGTGATGAAGTAAGGCAAAATGGAAACTATGTCAATGATGTTCATGATGTTCTTGAAGAAAAGGGCTTGGCTCGGGCAGGCAAAGCAGCGGACCACGAACTCAAAGGAGAACCAGATGATGCAGACTGTCTCCACGATGAAAAAGGGGTCATTGAAGATTGTGTGTCCAGAGTTCTCCAGGTGAAGAGACATGGTGTCATTGGGCATCAGGCCCCGCCCACCAGCATTCATGGCCATGGTCGTCTCCTTCTCATCGCGAAACTCTGGCAGAGTCTCCAGGCAGAAGATGACAATGGAGATCAAAATGACCAGGACAGAGACGATGGCGATGCCCCGAGCTGGGCTGGAGCTCTCCGGGTACTCAAAGAGTAGCCAGATCTGCTTCTTGAACTCATTTTCTGGCAATGCTTTGTCTTCTTCCTCCCTCACAAAGCCTTCATCTTCACGAAATTTGAGGAGGGCCTCTTCTCCTAGCTGATAGAACTTCACCTCCTCAGTGAAAATATCAAAGGGGACATTGACTGGCCTCTTCAGACGCCCCCCTGACTGGTAATAATATAAGATGGCATCAAAACTGGGCCGGTTCCGATCAAAAAAGTACTCATTGCGTAAAGGGTCAAAATACTGAGTCCTTTTCTCAGGATCGCCCAGTAGGGTCTCTGGAAACTGAGCAAGGGTCTTCATCTGGGTCTCAAAGCGGAGGCCAGACACATTGATAACCACCCTCTCGCAGCAGTCACTGTAGCGCACAGAACTGTAGCCACCGCCACCCCCACCCCCGTCATCCTGAGGCAGCAGGTCTGTGTAAGAGCATTCATCCCCGTGGTCATCCTCACTATAATAAAACCTCCCGTCTTCTTCCTCTTCCTCCTCCTCCTCTTCCTCCTCCTCGTCCTCACTCAATTCCCTCAGGATTTTTTCTTCTGAGCCGCTGGGCATGAGGTCTGAGCAGTGAGAGAAGCTGCTCTGCCGGTGATGGATTTTTTTCTTCTCCGATGCCCGCTGCTGCCGCCGTCGTCTTCTGCTGCTCCGGCTGCCCTGGGGGTCGTGCGAAGAGCAGGCTCCACGGGCCTGGTGGTGGTGATGCGAGCCGCTGCCTCCTCCCGAGCCCCCGCTGCCCTCCACCGCGGCCGTGGCTGCTGCCACTGCGGCTGCCGCAGCGGCCCTGGAGTGGGCCAGCCGCTCCCTCTCCCGTGCCCGGGCCTGAGCAGCATATCCATAGGGCATGTGACTGTTGCAGCCCGAGCTCTCGGCACTTACCATCGCAACCTCCATGGTGCTGGTTTTTCTGCGAGGGTTGACCCTAGGAGGAGAAGGATGGGAAGGAAATGGATTGTTCCTGTCCTCACCAAATCAGGGCAAGCTCTGAATGCTTAGGTGAATTTTTTGGAAGAACAAAGGTAACTCCAGTCCAACTTTGCATTTTCCACCCTAGGTGCTCCCTATCCTCTTGCCTCTCATGGGTTCCACATTGTACCACTGACCTTGGTTGTGTAGGATCCAGTAGCAGCACGTCTAGGTCAATAAAGATGGATTTTCCCCAAGCATTGCCTTTATGCCTTTGAACTCCAAACACAGAAATGGTTTGGGAGCCAGTCTGTGAGGAAGTCCTGAGGTTCAGAAAAAGTAAGCATTAGCCAGCTAGTAATGGCACCTGGAAAATGCATTCTCTCCTCCTGCCATGAAAATTGTCCAGAACTTGGTCTATCAAACTCAAATTAAAAAACAATGTATCTTTAGTTTTAACATCTGCCTTCAGGTGAGGAGGATTTAACCCACATCAGGTGTTGTGATGTAGGTCCTGCCATTATTTCTCAAACTCAGCAAGAAGGACTCTGAAGTCCCCTACACATCAGTCCATCAACAATGTCTCAAGCCCAGGAGCAAAGGATGGGCAGAGGTAAAGACTTTAGGAGCAACAGAGAGTACAAGAGGCCACTGCAATGTCAGACTCAACTCTGAGGTCTCCATAGAAGACACGGAGGTGGAGATGAGTCACTCTTTGGCTAAGACCATGTAGAAGTTGTACTTGACCTGAAGAGGAGAAGAAAAAACAGGGTGGGGTGGGGGAGGAGAAGAGGAAAAACTGTCATTTTCCTAATAAAAATATCAACTACCAACTTTGTTTTGGACCTCCATGTGAATGGTCCACTATTGGTCCTAAATGGTCCTCTAATGGCTGCTCCCTGGATTTCCAAGGTCCCAAGTTCTCATCCTAAGTGGCCTCAGTGAAAGAAAACAGCCTCAAATGGACAAAGTCAAAAGCCACTCATTTGCTAAAAGTGTGTTCCAGTGTGTTCCCTCACTCTCTTCTCATTTGTTTTTTGTCTTAATCCCACTTTAGTCTGTTTCCTGACCCAATTACCCCATTACTCAGTCTGTTTTCTTTGCATCTTTTAGTCTGTTCTTCTCTTTACTCAGCCTCCATATGATTCTCAACCCAAGCCTTTGCTTTCACCAAATAAGAGAATCACAGAAGGATGTGAGCACTAGGAGGGTCCTTCAAGATCTCCCGGGTCTTATTTATAGATGAGGAAACTGAGGATCACAGGGAATGGCCCTTGTTAAAGGTCAGTTGTCTGAGTAGGGGAAGAGCTATGAGGAGAATCCAGATCTTCGGATGATCTATCCAGTGCTGATTCTACACTCTCATTACTGATCCTTGGCCACTTTTCAGGGGTGTTTCTGCCGCTCCCTATTTCTTTCATCTTTTTTTTTTTTTTACAACATTCTTATGGTCTTTTCCAGGTCTTAAATAAGTTCCTCCCTCACCCAACACCTATCATTCCATAATTTAAGGCTTCAAAATTATTCCATCCCAGGAGTGGCCTGACTATGCTATGCTTCTGATATCCTAGGCATACTTGAGAATCCGCATAAGCACACTGAGCAGAGGAGAGGACAGAGAAGAAATCTATTCTAGCCTACACTCTCCAAAGCTGATTTTTAGCAAGAGATATTTCCAATTCCCTCCACCTTTCCCCCACATTTTGATTGAGTTTAATAGCATGCTTCTAAACTCTGGATTAGTTCCCTACCCAGAGGAGGTAGGGCAATTAATCCCAGTTCCTAATAATCCACCTTTTTCCTTTCCTTTCCTCCAATTTTGTTTTTAAGAGTCCTGGCATAATTCCCACATAGGAGCTTATAGGATCATAGATTTAGAAATGGAAGAGACTTGGAAAGTTATCAAAGTTAACCCCTTCTTTTTGCAGATGACAATATTTAGGTCCAGAGAAGTTAAGGGATTTGCTGAGTCCCATAGATTGTGTCTGAGGTGGGAGTTGATTCTAGATCCAGCACTCTAACCAGTATACCATATGGTCTCTTTATCCTTTTATATCCCTTTTCAGTCTAGAAGGTTTACCTTCACTAGTTGTTTTCCCATCTGTGCCCCTCATTTCCCATTTCCTCAAGTTTTCTCTCTCTGGTTTTCTCAACATCCACATTTCCTTCCTACCTTCTCCTTACTGAAGAATATACCTTCCTCCAAGGCCCAATCTGGGTTCCACTGTCACTGAGTTTCCCTCTGGACTTTCAATCAATCTTCTTTATTTTTTGTCCCTCTCCTAGTTGTTCAAATCCATGGATTCACCCACTAAAGCCCCAAATCTTCTATCTCCCTTCCTCTACCCTTTATATGATGCAATAGAGTTCATGAAGTGACTTTAGGGCCACGGAACTGGGGGATGATTAGAGGGGCAATTTACAGACCATTTCTAATAGTATTTTCAGCCTCTGCTGTAACTAGATTCATCCAGATGCATGGGACCAAAACAAAAAGGTTTTGGGGAATTCTTGAGAAAATCCATCTCTTGACCACCTGCTGCTCCTTACTGAAGTGTGTCAGCCCTGAAGGCCCTAGAAAGCATTAAGGATGTGCAAGCCCAGCTGTGGCAAATAGGGACCATATACCTCTCCCAATTAAGGGAGCTCTTCTTGGGAGGGAGAGGAAGTCCCCATTTGGAGGTTTCCCAGGCAACAGAACTGGGAGGCTACATCTCTCAAGGTGCCTTACATTATCTTTTTCTATGTCCCTAAGAAATTATTCGTACATTCTACAGGAACTTCAAGTCCCTAAATGTAACACATCTCCAGATGTATTTTCACAATAGAGAATCTATGAAAGCGAGGCTCAGGTCAGGCCAAATAAGCACAAGGTGGTTTGTTTGTTTTCGTGACTTCAGATCTCTCTATCCCTACTTCCCAATGCACAGACAAATATATCAATAAATGGAAACTCACGTATATAGATAGATAGATAGATAGATAGATAGATAGATAGATAGATAGATAGATAGATAAAGCACATAACCACAACTTTCCCTGTATCATTTCTTACTTCTCTTGACCCTTGAATATTTAGAACTCTCAGACAAGAAACTAGTCTGTCTCCTCTATGTCCATTAGCCCTCGCTCCCACTTTACAAACTGATTTAGGAGGTGTGTAGGGTGGGGGAAAAGTGAGTGTCCCTCTTTCATTCTTCTCTCCTTCTGTTGAAACATCTCCCTTTCCTATCATTGGTGACCAGTTCTCTCATTGTCCCTTGTCTTTAAAGAGTTCCCTCCTACCTAACAAGGCTGACTAGGTCAAATCTTCCCCAGGGTGAGCTAGGCTGACTCAGATTTACTCCCAAGGGTTTCTCAGTAGAGACCAAACCAAGAAACCCCTCTGCCATCCCTTTTTATGTCTGAATTCCCATAGATACTGAGTGTGCACAGTAGGTGTTTAATAAATGTTTGGTGACTGATTGATTTATGGCTAATATAATTATGCTCAGTTCCTCCCCGCCCCGACACACACACCTTTTAGACTCCTCCCACTCCTCTACCAACAAACCCACCACCGCCTTCAGGATATAATTCTTTTTTATTTCTAATTCCCCAAAAGGTCCAGGGTGGTACCTGGACGTGGTCCCTCTGCTTGTGAGTGTGTGGGCACATGTGAAAGGCCAACACACAGTGAGAAATAAGCACACCAACACACACGCGCCATTTATATAGCCCCTAAGTGTGTGCTCATCATATGCTGATAAAAATACATGCAAATTCAGAGCTGGGAGAAGCAAGCAAGCAAACGAAACCCGCTCACCAGCTGTTCCCCAAAGGAACAGCGGACCAGACTCAGGGATGAGGCAGGCAGCCTCTGCTAAACCGAACACCCGCCCCCCACCCCCACCCCCTCCGCTGGGGAAACGACATCTTTAATGGAACAGTCGCCTCCGGATACAGGTTCATGCCTAGGCATAGGAAACCCGGGACATGAAGCCCCTTCCTCGAGATTGGGAAAATAACAACTGTTGGCAAGCGGAGCAGACAGCATCCTCTGCACCTCCCTTCTCCCATCTCCCAGGGTTATTTTTAACTGCCTTCCATTCATGCCCTTCTGTTAGATCCTGGTAGCCCCCTCGTTTTCTGCCCCCTCCCCCGCCCCGCATCCATGCCTTGTTTTTAAACAGAAACTCTGTGACACCCCCCCCCCCGCAGGGGGGGAAGGGAAGGAAAGAGAGGAGGGAAGAAGAAGAATTCAAGGATACTTACAGTTCCCAGGCAGAGGATTGGGGGGGGGGGGGTCCTCCCTGTTTTCCCAAGCCAAAAGCCAACAAGGATGAATGGCGGAGAGGGATCCAGGAGAAGAGGGAGGAGCACTCAGGTGGGGGGCAGGTGGAGGGGCCAAAATAAGCCCAGCTAGCGACTTCTCAGATCGGCGAGGGGCTGGGGTTGGAGGGCAGAGGCAAAGGAGCCCCGCACAGCTGGGGGAGAGGATGGTGCTACCCTGGGAAGGACCCAGGCTTCCAGGAGCCCCCGGAGATCTGCGTTCCTGGAGGCGACGGGAGGGCCACACATAGGGAGAAGGGGGAAAAGAGGGGGAGGGAGCCAAGGGCAGGGATAAAAATCCTAGACAGCAGAGCTCACTTGTTAAGCCTGAATTCCTTCCCCAACATCCATCTCTCCCTCTCTCCCGTGCGCGCTCTCTCTTTCTCTCTCTCTCTCTCTCTCTCTCTCTCCTCCCTCTCTTCCGAAGCAGCAGCAGCAGCAGCACACGCCTCCCCGGGCGGGGGCGGGGCCAGGGCCGGGCCGAGGGTGTGGCGATCGAAGCTGTCGCCAGGGGCGCCTACCCGGGAGGGCGCAGGGGGCGGGAGCAGTCACGAAGCCGCAGTTCCCTCCCCCGCCCCACCCCCTCCCCAAGGACCCTGCCGCCCCCTACACACACCCCCTAGGGAAGGCTGGCTGTCTGGGATGTTGCTTCTTGCTCATCCACTCTGAAAGCCCTTCCATAGGGTTCTCTCCGGCGCACCCCATCATCATCACCACCACCCCCCACATGCATAAAAAGGTGGGGGTGCGGGAGGGAGAGGGAGGGAGAAGGAGAGAGGAGAAGGAGGAGGATCCCTGAGAAGTGGGAGGGTGGAGAACCCGACGGCTAGCCCCGGAGCTAAAATGAGGGACTAGGGCTGGGGGACCCCACGGGAGACCCCAAAGGCGCGGAGCCTGGAGCTTTGGGAACCCGGGTTTACCTCCCAGCTGGAATCTCATCACCCCCGACTCTGTGTGTGTGTGTGTGTGTGTGTGTGTGTGTGTGTGTGTGTGTGTGTGTGTGTGTGTGGTGTGTGTGTGTTTGTGTGTGTGTGTCTCCTAACCCTCCCTTTGTTTCTTGCTTGGCCTACTCCCTCCAATCCTGCTTTCCCCTCTAAGCTCCAATCCCACCCGTGGGCCCCTAGCTTCTCCTGTCTTCGAGCTGCGTGGGGGTGAGTTTCTCGTCCTCGCTCTTTGCTCCCCTCGGAGTGAGGATGCTCTTTCCCTCTTTACCCCTCCTCCCTCTTCTCCTCCTCCTTTTCTGCACACCAGGAGATTTCGGGGAAAGGACTGGGGGGCTTCTGGGCTGGAAAGGGATAAAAAGGATGGAGATATCCTCCCCCTCTCCCCACCTCCTCTCTTGGAGGAGGGGTCCGACAGTTCCCAAATACTTCGCCCTGCCTGGGGTTCCACTCTCCCGTGATCCCGGACCTGCGTTTTCCTAGGGGGCATTTGCTAAGGAAAGGGTAGAGGCCCACCTACACAAAAACATGAAAATATTTACTTTTTTTTTTTCTTTGTTCAAGTTGGTGAGGCCTTCCGATTCGGAAAGCTCTTAGGTGACCGTGACTCCCATGTGTCGGAATACATACACCAATGCCCAGCCACCAAGGAGAGAGTGAAAGAGGCAGCAGGTGCCCCTTTAGGTGAGTTCCTCTTGGATCTGACTTCCTTGGAAGCTTCGATGTCAACACTTGGCCATTAATATGCCGCTTGCAATGGATGTAGTCTGGAGTTCATTTAAAAAAGAAAGAAAAAGAAAAAAGCTAAAAGGGTTTTTTTGGTCTGTAAGTACGTGCCTTGGGTTTCTCATCTTTACAGAGAAGTTAAAGCTGCTGAGGAAGGGACTGAGACTGATCACAACTAGGCTTTTGTCCCCTTCCTCGCCAGTCAGAGCATCTGAGATCCTTGACTCAACCAGGGTTCCCCGTTTCCGAACTCTCCCCATCTGGTCAAAGGGAGGACAAGCCTGAGCAACCCAAGGCTTGTCTTCTCCCCAGAGGCTTGGGCCAACCCCAAAGGATGGCTTTGTTCACAGACTGTGTTGGCATTCTCCCTTTGTGGTAATACATTAATTATTAAGAGAAATATTCACGAGTTGAATTATAGATATGCCTCCGCACACCTCTCCACTCCAGGCAGGTAAAAAGAAGCCTGATGAGGGGATTTTAAAAATAATAACAATATGCTTGTTTTTCTTTTCATATTAAATATACTTTAAAAGTATGACCTAGAGAGACCAGGCTGATGGAGTAGCAGAGGTTACTAAACCCCCTTACCAAACCTGAAAGTTTTCACTTGTGGCCTCTGGGCCAAGTTTCTGTTCAGGAAAGAGAGAAGCAGAGAAATATACCTTTTCATTTATGTGTGTGTTATAACCTCAGACCCTCCTTATGTCTCCCTCAGCAGCTCATTCAGTATATTACAAGGATCCGTCTTTTTAAAAAGTTGTTTAGGAATGTTTGCACTAGGCCAGAGTGGGGATTGGGCATAAGCAAGGTAGACAGTTAGCGGTCTCCACCACATTTTTAATACTGCTTCTTACGAATGTAAATATTTTAACATGAGGAAATTCAACATTCTGCGGCACAATAATAGCATTTCCATGATGCTTGAAGGTTTGCAAAGTGCTTTAGAAATATCTCATTCCATCCTCACAATGACTGGAGAGTTAATCATTTATTTTACAGTAAGTCAAGTTGAATGTCATACAGTGGGGCCTCAGAGCCGCCATTGAATAGAAAGTAGGGATAGGAGGTGGGGTAAGGGTGTCAAACCTTGCCCAGGATGAGAAAAAGGACTTTTTTCTAGGGCAACTTGGTGTCCTACTGAAGAGAAAAAGTCCCTGAGTTTGACTCAAGAATCAATAGTTCCTGAGTTTGGCTCCTGCTTGACACTTACTAGTGGGGACACTAAGCAAAGCACTTAATCTTGAAGTGCCTCAGTTTCCTCAATTATAGAATGGGAACAGTGATAGCATTTACCTCACCCAGTTGTTGTGAGGCTGAAATGGTATCACATATGTAAAGCATTTTTGCAAACCTGAAAGAGCTACATAAAAAACTACTTATTCCAACTCTCCTCATGAATAGAAGCAAACATAATACAAAGCTGTTGTCTCATCAACATGAAAATGTCTTAGAGAGTGGAGGAAGGAAGAGGGAAGGCAACAGGGATCCAGTGTCCTTGGCTCCAAAGCAATTTATGAAATTCATCAGAAGCCCAGTGCTGTCACTGGCTTGGAAAATAGAATTGAATGATGTCCCCAAGATGGTAGCTTTATCAAAAGCAAGACATTTTCATTCTACCTTGTTAAGACTGTATTAAGTATGCTTCCCAGTATGTTTCCTTCACCTCTACCATGTACACAGCCTCAAGTTGTTGTTGTTTTTTTTTAATAATTTAAAGGTGCGAAAGGACTTTATAAATATACAGCATATTTCCAATGTAACATGAATCCAGATTACTTAATCAGGGAGAGAATGGATGCTACAGAAAGAGATCTTAGGAAGGCCAGAACTTTTATTAAAATCCCAGGTTCAAATCTGCCACGTACTACTTGTGTGACCCTGGGCAAGTCACTTAACCCTTTTGGGCTTCCTTCTCTATTAAATGACAGAATTGGGCTAGATAACTTTACAATTCCCTTTCATCTCGTAAACAATGATCAGTGGTCTCACAGAGGTCTTTTAGAAAATGGTATTTTGGAGCAGCTAGGTGGTGCAACAGATAGAGCACCAGAGTCAAAAAGACCTGGGTTCAAATCTGGACTCAGACACTCACTAGTTGTGTGTACCCAGGCAAGTCACTTAATCCCCATTACCTCTAAAAAAAATGACATTTTGTTTGTTTTTGGTCCAAAACTTGATATTTCATCACAGTGGGGAACTCCCCGTGTCATTTAAAGTCTTAGAGAACCTCCAGCGGCACAAGCAATTTATATGCCCTGCCCACTGTCATACAGCTGATGTTTGTTAGAGGTAGGATGTAACCTTGAAATCTGACTTTAAGACCCAGACTTTAAACCTTAATTAATTGAGATGGCACAAGAAAAGATGGAGCTAGAGACTGGACCCATGATTACATAAGTATTGGGAACATCCAGGGAAGAGATTCCCCCACTGCAAGCCACCATGTTGTAACAGTCTTAGAGAATCACCTAAGAGAGCTCTGAGAGGTTCAATAGCTCTCCACTTATGACAGAGATGAGACTTGAGCCCAGGGCTTCCTGACTTCAAACCAATTCCTTGTCTTCTCAAACTGAATTCTCTACCTCATTCTTAAGATCCACACATCTTTCCCAACCTTCCCAAAACTTTATCCCACAAAAAGCCTTCCTTGGTAAACTCATGCTCCTCCCATCATCTCCTTATTTTGAATTCCACTAGCATTTATATCAATAATGCCTCCTAATGGCTCACTATCTATTTCATAGAAGTCCTTGACTCTCCAATTAGATTTTTAACTTCTCTGGGAGCATCAGCTCTGTCCATCCCCTGCTTCCTCTGTATCCTTCCCTGATGAAATTCAGCATGGTCCAGTGGAGAGAGTGCTGAATATGGCATAAGAGGTTGCTGTTGTTCCATTGTTTCAGCTGAGAATCTTGGCTGGGATCTTGGCTGAGATACTGGAGTGGTTTGCCATTTCCCTCTCCAACTAATTTTACAAATGAGGAAACTGAGGCAAACAGGGTTAAGTGACTTGCCCAGAGTCACACAAGGTGACACCCAAGGTCACACAAGTTGACACTAGTAAGTGTCAGTGGTCAAATTTGAACTCAGGAAGATGAGTCTCTATCCACTGCAGCACTAGAGGACCTGAGTTCAAATCCATTCAAGCAAGTCATTACAGTTTTCTAGGTCTCATTTTTCCCTTCAATAAAATAAGGCAGTTTGACAAAGGATCCCTATATTTCTTTCCAGCTCTAAATCTGTGATCCTGTAATGATAACAGTTAATATGTATCTAACATTTAACATTTGCAAAGCACTTTACAAATATCTCATTTGATCCTTACCACCGTCCTGGACAGTAAGTGCTACTGTTGTACCCATTTTACAGACAAGAAAACTAAAGCAGACAGAAGCTGAGTCAGTTGCCCAGGGTCACACCGATCTGATCAGAACTCATGTCTTTCAGCCTCCGGTACAAGGAGCTATGTATCCACTGCACCACTGAGCTAGCCCTAATCCTGATTCTGAGATTTTCTATACAGTGCCACAAACATTTATCATGTACTTACAGTATAAAGAGCACTGTGCTAGATGCTAGATGGGATACCAATCTTAGAAAAGACAGACGTTCAGGGAGCTGACAGTCTAGTAGAGGAACAGGACACTGACAGATTTTACTCAATCTTACATAGTAAGAGCATTTGATTTAGAAAATACATAAGGTCTGACAGGGGCAGCCATAACCAGCCTAATGAATGAAACAAGGTTTAGGGAGGCGACCACAAAAGCTTAGAGTTGAAAAGGAAGCCAAGGAAGCCATCCAGTCCAACCCGGCACCTGCATAAGAATCCCATCAACAAAGTACCTCACAAATAGTCATCGAGGCTTTGCTTGAAAGACTCCAAGGAGGCTCTTCCTGCCTCCTGAAGCAGCCCATTCCGGTTTGGAAAAGTTCTAGTGGGTGGGACATCATCCCTGACATCCTGCATGAATTGACCTCTTTGTACTTTCCATGAATTGCCCCTAGTGCTGGTTGGAGATGGTATTCTCATTGGACTGACTCTAAAGAGTGGGGAGGAAATTTGCAGGTGAAGCCAGCCTGCCTTGCAGGTCCAAGGGACAGTCTGAACAAAGGCAGGGAAGCTTGAAAGCAAAGAGTGAATTTGTCAGTCAGGCAGAGGGGTCCAGCATGGGGGCATGAGAAAGTTCATGAAGGGGAATGTTGGCCAACTGTAACTCACTTGTGCAGGGCCTTGAAAGGAGGGAGAGAGAGACAGAGAGAGACAGACAGACAGACAGACAGACAGAGAGAGAGAGTTTGTATTTTTAGTATGCAAAGTTCAAGGACCCACTGAAGATTTTTGAGCACAAAAGTGCCATGCCCAGTGGCAAGAGCCATGAATTTAGAGTCAAAGAACCTGGGTCCAAGTGCTATTCCTTCAGTTTGTTAGCTATAACCTTGAACAAAGTCTGTTCTTTCGTTTCCTCTTTTGGTCCTAATTTTCTCGTCTCTAAGATGAGAGAATTAGACTCCATGACCTCCAAAAGATTCTTCCAACTCTAAATCTATGATCTTCTGAACCTATAATCCAGTCCTAAGAAAGATTACCTAGAGAGTATTACAGCCAACCGGGTGACTAAGTATACATAGAGCAAAGGACCTGGAGTCAGGAAGATCTCAATCCAAATCCAGCCTCAGACACTTACTAGTTGGGTGACCCTGGGCAAATCAAATAGCCTCGGTTTGCCTCAGTTTCCTCATCCATAAGAAAAATGAGGATAATATGGCAGTAGTGCCCACTTCCCAAGGTTGGTGTAAGGATCATATAAGATAATAATTATTAAGGGTTGAGAACAGAGCACACAGAAAACACGATATCAATGTGAGCTATTATTAATACTAATATGATAGTAGTTTGGAGGGAGAGTGAATGGAAGTTGGAAAGTCTACGATGGTAATGCTTATAGCATTTATAGATCACTTTAAGGTCTGCAAAGAATTTTACATATGTCACCACATTTGATCTTCACAATAACTGTGGCAGGTAGGTGCTGTTATTATCCCTATTTTATAAATAAGAGAACTGAACAGGTGAAATGGTTTGTTTGGGAGCACGGGCAGGTGTCTCAGCACTTCTTGACCCCAAGTCTAGAGTTCTAGCCACTGTGCACTACCTAGCACTGTAAAATATGTGAGTTGATGGTACTGAAGAGGGCCCTGTACTAGGAAGATGGCTCAGAGAATGGAGAAGAATGAGTAGATGAGATGTGACAAATGTGCAAAAAATAAGACATGGAACTAGTTAGATATAAAAGGTGAAGGAAGGGGGCAAAGGTTCTACATATGAGTGACAAGGTGAAGGATGCCGCCACAAACAAAAGAAGGGAACTCAAAAGCAGGAGTAGGTTTAAGAAGAAACCTTTGGCTAAGCTTGCTTTGTAAACTTTAAAGTACTCTAAAAAGGTTAGTTATTATTAATATTATTATTTGAGGTGCGAATGGGACATTTAGACGAAGCTGTCCTGTGGGGGAGCCGGAGATGCCCAACTAGAGCTCAGTAGAGAGACCAGGTCCGAAAATACAGCCTTTAACATCAGTTGCATACAGGTTGGTCCTTAAGTGCACACCAAGCCTCCCAAATTGCTATTATTATTCTTATTGAAATGGTTACCATTATTTCAAATTTTCCTAAAGTATATTGGGACGATGAAAGGATCATTTGCTAACATCAAGTTACTCAGGGGCAAGATGAGCAAAGTATATACATCTTTCATCCCCTTTCTTCCCTTCTTTCTCCAGCTTTTTTTCTATGCCCACACTGCTTCCTATTAACACCAGACCCCCAACCACAGCACTCACATCAGTCCTCCCCATTAACCTTCAGCTTTGAGAGTTTTGTACCAGGTGGGTGGGAAGAAACTCTGGAAAGCTTTTCATTCCATGCCTTTCTTTCTTGTTTTCTTTGTTGCCGGTGGGCTGAGCATCCCACAATCCCTTGTAAAATGTGACTCATTCCCCTATTATTTTCTTGGAGGTGCGATTTGTAAAGCGTGTTCGCCACTACTACCCACTCCTGTCTTACCCAGATAGACTCTGTTCAGATCTTAGGGCAGAGGAAAATATTCTCTGTCAAAAATTAAAAAAAAAAATCTTTCAACCAAAGCTCTGTCTTTGCTCACAGCATTTCCTCTGGGTTGTAACAAAAAGTCTTCCGCAGAGGTGTCAGCTCCTGGGTGAGTTTACATGGGTCTCATAACATATCTCACACCATCCCCTTCTCTCCATGAGCACCACCCTAATCCAGACACTTGAGATTTCTCAACTGAACTATTACCATAGTCTCCCAACTGACCTCCATGCATCTGCCTCTTTCCCTCTCCCGTGCATACTCCATGCAACTGCCAAATGGATATCCCTAAGCCAAACACCTGACTACATTACTCCACTGCTCAAGCAGCTTACATGGATCCCTATTGCCTTTAAAATGAACTACAAATTCATTTACTGGGTGGGCACTCAGTTCTTTGTAGTTCTTTCTTTTTTCAGACTAGTTAGATTTTATTCCCCCTCACATACCCTGTTGCAGTCAAACCAGCCAACGTACTGTTCTCCATAAACAACACTCCATCTCCATGTTTCTTGATCATTCCCTTTTCACAAACTGCACTCTGTGTCTGGGATGTTCTCCATCCCCACCTCTGCCTCTCAGAAGTCCTTGCTCTTCTTCAGAGGTCAAGGGTTCCCTCCTAGACGGGGCACTTCCTGGTCACCACAGGTGATGGTGTTTTCCATTCCCAGAGAGGAAATTGTGTTTGTTTATATTTCATATTGGTTTATTTGTGCACGTTTTTCTCTAGTATACTGGAAGGTCCTTGTGGGCAGGGATCATTGGTTTTTTTTTTAATTTCCAGTGCCTAACACAGTGGCTACCATATAGCAAACATTTAAGAAAGGGTGGTAGAATAAGATTATTTCTCCGTTTGCGCTTTTTAATTTGTTTCCTGCATATCTAGGTGTATATCTAGAAATATCTTTATTTATCTATCACATATGTATGTATGCATACATATATATGACTATCTAGGAATACATATATGTACATATATGTGTATATATGTATAGTCATATATATATTGTATATATATATACATCTAGGAATAAGAGAAATTCATTGAAAATGAGAAGATCCATGTTCTAAACTTAGCTTTGACATTTACTAGCTGTGTGACCCTAGGCAAGTCACTTGACCATTTTGTGCCTTAGGTTCTTCATCTAGAAATACATCAATCCCAGAAACACCTTGGCTACTCTGATTTTGGGGGGATGAATACCCCTTTTCTTAGTCAGGTTATAACCCCTTTAGCCTTAGTTTCATGAGTTCAGGCTTTAAAAAAACCATCACCCTATGACAAACCATGTGACAATGAAAATTTTTCAAACTTGGACAATAGCTATGCCAACCATCTCTGTTCCACGAATATAGCTACCTGAAAAGTGGACTTCTGGCCTCCCAACTTTCAGCCTCATTATCTTTACACAGCACCACAGACACGGAGCTAAAAAATTCATGTTAGTCAAGTATGGCCTTCTACTATGTTTGTCATGGCAGCTCACCTTTCTCCACAGTGTTTTTGTCAACTGCTAAGTTTTAGAGAAAGATGAGTTGCCTTTATAAGCATGGCAGAAGGAAATATTTGGCTACAATGATTTTTTTACTTTTCATTATTTCTGTTGAAAACCACCTCTCAATGTTTCCCAGGTAACCTTCCAGGACCATAGGCAAAAAGTGTGGAACTTAGTAAATAAAGAGCTTCCTAGTAGGAGTTCTTAGTTACTTTAATGAATACTTAAGAATCATTTTAAATTAATGTATTTTATACACAGCCCCATTATGACCTTGTGAGGCTTTTTGTGAGTTTCTCTTGCCTCTGTCTTGCCAAAAAGTAGCAAGGAATAATAAGTTGTGAACAGTAGAATGGCAGTTTCATGTGTAATCATCTTTTTATTGTACTGTTGTAGAAATGCTTGTTTTATTCCATAAATTAAAATACAATTTAATAATAAAAAAAATACTAATCTTCAGATGATTCGCATTTCTGAATTTAGCTAGACAAGTCCTTAGGGAAAAGACACACAGTCTCTAGGCTTGTACTAAAGTTTTTTCCAGTTTATTAGGACTTACAAGTACTTCTATGTATTATCTTCCCCCATTAGAATATAATCTTCTTGAGGGAAGGGACTGTAGATCTGCTTGTATTTTCATTCCTACTGTTTCAAATAGTGTCTGACATATAGCAAATCCTTAATAAATGCTTGTTGACTGGCTGTCACCCAGCTCAAAGAGCCCAAGACTCCAAGGTCACCTCTTTGCCACAGTAGGGTACTGGAGGAGTAAAAACTTAGAGGAAGAGTGGTTAAACAGAAAGAACAAAAGTTAGAAGCCTGGGTTCAGTTCCTGCCCCTGCTAGTTACCTCTGCTTCAAGTCTTACTGAAAACTGAAGCCAAAATAATAATCACAGCAATACCAACACATTGAAGGATTCATGGATCACACATTTCAACGGACCTTACAGGTCAACTAGTCCAACTCCTTAATTTTACAGAAGAGGAAACTGAGGCCTAGAGGTGATCTGCCAGGGTCACATAGAGAGTATCAGAAGTAGAATTTGAATCCAAGTAGTCAGAGTCTAGATGTACTCCTCTTTTCACTGCACTACAGGGTACCTTGATTGAGTCACTTAATTTCCCTGAGTTTCAAGTTCCTGTCATATGTATAAAATGAGATCACACTAGATAATCTCTAAAATCTCTTCTAGCTCTAAATCCTATTATACTATGAATTAGTAAACCACTTGATATGGAAGACTCTGAATATGCTTTCATTATCTACAATCCATCCCATGAAGACTTGAGGTTTTAAGTAGAGGCCTTTACCTCATGGATTCTCATACAACACTTCATTGATTGTACTTGTATTTCTAGCACCTTAGCGCAGGGTTTGGCACATGGCACACCCTTAATAAAACATCTGGTGATTGGCTCACTGATTCCTTAGGATTGATGACACCTTGGTAAGAATCAGTGGCAATATTGTTTGCTTCAATCTTCAGAGCATTTTGTAGATAGGACCCAGACTCAGGATGGGTGATGGTCGAAAAGGAAGTTTGCAAATCCCTTGTTTAGTTCTTGGCATGTTTCCACAGAAGTTGGATTAAAGGATTTCAACCTGGAAGGGGCTATATTTAGATTATTTAGTTCACCTTCCAGACTCAACAAATGGAACAACAGAGGTCCAAAGTAAAGGAGCTAATAGAGTGCCTAGCACATAGTAGGTGCTGTATAAATGCTAACTATCATCATCAAACTTTTCCAAAGTCACCCAGGCCATTAAATAGGAGAGGCAGAATTAAATCTAGATGCCCTCACTCCAGATCAGGGGTTCTTCCTGCTGAGTTCTCATACTGAGTCACCCAAGTCTTTTTAACTCGTAACTCATTTGAGCTATCGTCCTGTTCTTGGCATTTCAACTATACCTAATCAATATCCATAACATGGTTCTTGTGGGGAAATGCAGTTTGAGCTCCAATTTAAGGTGCTAGGAATGACATTCAAAGTTCAGCTGGTATCACTCCCTACTTAAGACCTTTCTGGTGGCAAGTGCCTCTCTCTGAAATCACGTCATATTTACCTTCTCTATTTGTATTTCCTTATAAATAAATGTACCACAAGTATCGTTCTTTCCAACAAAATGTTAGCTCTTTGAAATCAGGGACTGTTATTGCATGTCTTGGTACACCCAGCACCTAGCCCAGGGCCTGAAATAAGAATGATCATAAATCGTTGTTGTTTAATTTAACAGAGGCCCTAGGACTAGAAAGTAGGTTTCTTTATCTAGAACAGCTACTTGAGCATAGGGGCAACGTTTTTGCCTTTCTGTGTTCTTTAGCACTTGTCATAGTGCCGGGCCCAGAACGGATCATTGATACATGCTTGTTGACTGAAAGAGTGCAGGATTCGAGAGCTCTTGGGCCATTTTGTTTTTGTCTCTATACCCTAGTACCTGGAACATGACGGACACTTAATAATGAGTGTAGTGGACACTAGGTGACCCCATGCACAGAGCACTGGACTTGGAGTCAGGAAGATCAGAGTTCAACTTGTGTCTTCTGTACTTAGAAGTTGTATGTCTTCACCATTCTGTAAC
This sequence comes from Notamacropus eugenii, assembly GCF_028372415.1. Lineage (NCBI taxonomy): Eukaryota > Metazoa > Chordata > Mammalia > Diprotodontia > Macropodidae > Notamacropus > Notamacropus eugenii. Next base: position 21,288,161 of record NC_092877.1, on the reverse strand, counting down.
TCAATTCCTGATCTGTAAAATAGGGGTAATAACAGCACCTACTTCCCAGGGCATTATGAGTCAAATGAGATAACTTATGTAAAGTGCTTTACAATATATAATTGTATATGTATATGTGTGTATAAATTATTGTAAGATATCATCAAATTGCATATTTTAGAGTAGAAAGAGTCCTTGGAGGTCATCTAGTCCAATGATGTCAAATAGGAATGGAATTACTAAACTAAAATGCATATAAGGATCCCTGATGGCCACATATTGACTATAAACCACAAATTAACATTATTTGATATGTTCTATTGTTATGTAATTTGTTAAATATTTCCCAATAATATTTTAATTGATTTCAGGTAGCACTGCGGAGTATTGCCAACCTGCTCTTTGATACCTCTGAACTAGTAACCTTCCCCCCACCAGCACCATTTTTTTTACACATAAGGTTGCTAAAATCCAAGGTCACAGAAGTAGTCAGTAATAAAGCCAGGATTTCATCAGTGCCTCTGATGCCAAATAGGAAGTGTTTTCTGCTAACTAGATTTTAATGTTTGTGTTTATTTTTTTTTTTGTCATGAACCCATTTGGAAGATTAGGAACCCCTTCTGAGAATAATATTTTCAGATGTATAAAATAAAAGAATGAGTACAAAGAAGACTGAATATATTGAAATGCAACTATCAAAATAATTTTTAAACAAGTTCATAGTTCCCAGGCTAAGAATTCCTGAGCTATACCATATATACCACATCCCTCATTCTTGGCTCTCCCAAAAGCAGATAGGGAAATTATTTGAAGGATGGGGACTCCTTTGAGAAGCCAAAATATTAAAAGAGAGGCACTAATAGTTCATTAACTCTAAATCTGTATAAAAAGCAGCTCTGCAAAATTATTGTATGTGCTCTACTGATATTCATACAATGTTGATATCGCATAGGCTTTACCAGAGGAAATGGACAGGTGTTTTGGAGGATAAGGGAAGGATGGATGGACAGGTGGCAGTTTGTATTATTGGAGGGAGTACCCAAATTCACAAGATCACAGATCCATTATACTCTTGAAATATTAATTTTTAAGCCCCTGAAAATTTGGTAACCATGTTCAAATATGAGGAGGTACTTTCAAAAAGAGGTGGAAATTCTCCTGATCATTCATCTTCCTCTCCCCACCTTGACCCCATATTATAATTTGGGAAACAAAAGATAGTTTCTCCCTTTTGGAAAGAATATTCTCCACTTTGGTCCACCTTTGGAAACCTTTATGAGTTTCCTAAATCATTCATAAATTGAGTCTCCCTAAGTCAGAACTACTTGTATTGTGTATCTGGTGGTCTGGCTACAACTTTAGCTTTTAATTAATCATTCCCTTGATTGATGAGCACCTCTGGGCAGAAAGTATAATAGCTCATCTCTTTATCTGTCTGATTCTGGTTATGTACAGATGCATGTGAATGGATCCTGTGTTTATGTTGTCTTCTGTGTTGTTTGTAAGCTATAATGGGAATGCTAATTATTAAACTCCCGCAAATGTGCCCAGAGGCTACTGGGAGAGATGCATCCAATAGATCTAAAAATAACCGAGTCATAAATAACTATTTGCAGATGGGAATTGTTCTTGCCATCTTCTAAACAACAGCAGGTTTCCCCTTAACATGTGATAAGTGTTTTAAGATTTGCCAGGAGGTGCCCACAACACCACTAAAAGGTAGATCATCTAAACAAGGTGTTTATTAAATAGGCCAGACCAGTTTCTTTTAAAGGTAGAATCACCCACTGGTTTGGTCTTAGAACGAACTCAGGTGCTCTCAGTCTCCAAAGGGAGTTACACACACTAAGTGGATTCGTTTGTTCATTGGAACTATCCCACCAATATATTTTTGAAGAACATTTTTATTTGTAACTAACATGTCAAGGACATTTTTTTCAAAATGAAAACTTTATTCATTCTTAATGGATTAATGCATTATTTATCCAGGTTGTAGAACAAACTGTTTCCAAATAAATTGTTTGCTTTGAAAAGTTCATCAAGCCTCTTTATTTCTTCATTTTCTGTTACACAAGCATGTGGGTTTAGAAGCCGGGATGTTAGCAGAGAAAGATGTCTCCCCAACTCCCACCCCACCTTTCCCAACAGGAAAGGAGAACTAGGGACACTCAGTAGAGGTGAAATAGCAACTGTTACTGAAGAGGGTTGGAGAGGGCAGGGTAATATCATAGATCTAGAAGCAGGAGAGACCCCTGAGATTCAGGGAGGTGAGAGTTGCCCAAGGTCACATATATGATATGGATCAGAAATGGATAAGGAACCCACATCCTCTCACTCGCAATTCTTTAGGATGCCAGGTCTTTCTAACTCTAAGACCTCCTGACATCCTCTGTTCACAAAACTACCTCTAACTGAGATGCTGTGATTCATAATAATACTTAATTGCCAGACTGAAGGAGGTGTTATTTCTGTCTAGCAATGGATGGAATTTGGCCTGGAGCTCAAGCAGGAAAATCAGAGACTATGTCCCCCAGCACTGTAAGAGGCACTGAATATTTTATTCTTAAATAAATGGAATGTGATTATTTCAGGCAGTAATAATAGGTTCTAATTAAACATGTCTTTAGAAGGGAATAAATGTAATAAAGGAATTGGTAAATATTGTATTTCAAAAAATGGGACTGGAGAAATTATTTTTGTATTTTGCAAGGTACAGAGACAGTTTTCTCATTTGACAGGTTAGAGAGGAGGAGGGGAATTTTCCTAGAGGCTTTTAATAATTCTTCACCATGTGTAGCTACTCACTCTTGTGCTGCTTTGGGATAATGAAAGGAAATCGCATTGATTTTTCATAGGAACCTAAATTCCCCAATGAGGTGCAAGGGCTATATCTGTACCTATAGCCATATCTTGGTCTAAATGTACCATTCGGTGGATGTAGAACACAACCAAACTCAGCAGAGTGTGGTAGAGATCATTTGATGTAAAAAAAAAGGAACCAAATAAATAAATATGGAAACTTGTTTTCTAAACCTTCAGGTGTAATAAAGTAACCAGATTGTCTGAAAACACTAGAATAATGGGGATGGGAAAGAGGGAACATGGAAGGAGAGACAGAGACAGATCGAGACAGACAAAGACATGGGGGGGAGAAAGAGGAGAGAGACAGACATTCAGAGACAGAGAGACAGAGGGAGAGACAGAGAGGAAGAGACAGAGAAGGAGACAGAGACAGAGAGACACACAGACAGAGATAGACACACAGAGACAGAGGGAGAGACAGAGAAGGAAACAGAGAGACACGCACAGAGACAGAAGCACACAGAAAGAGACAGAGACAGAAAGAGAGAGAGAGAGAGAGAGAGAGAGAGAGAGAGAGAGAGAGAGAGAGAGAGAGAGAGAGAGAGAGAGAAAAGACCAGACTTGTTTTCACTTACATAAGAAACTTCCACTATAAATCTACCATTGCAAATAGGTGTCTGTTGTGCTAGAGAACTGGATAGGTCGTTGAAAAGTTAAGCGATTTGCCTAGAGTCATATAGGAAACTAAGCCTGTCTGTCTGTCTGTCTATCTATCTATCTATCTATCTATCTATCTATCTATCTATCTATCTATCTATCTATCTCTGTTTGTCTCTTCTGTCTCTTTCTGTGTGTGTCTCTCTCTGTCTGTGTGTGTTTCTCTGTTTTCCCTCTGTCTCTTCCTCTCTGTCACTCCCTCTGTCTCTCTGTTTCTCTCTCTGTCTCTCTCGCCCTCTCCTCCCCCTTCCAGTTTTCCTTAACTATCCTTGTTAGAAATTTTGTAAGTGAGGAAAGGGCATATCAGGAAAGAAATGCAATATTTAAAAAGACATCAGCAAAACATTGAGAGTGTTTATATTCATATGCATCCACTTCTAGATGTATATGAATGTATAGAGAAAAATATACACATATATCCCTATGGGCACCTGTGTATACACCCATTTTTTATTAATGCTCTTCTTTTTATGGCACATTTGTCTTCTGCTAGACTTCCCATAGAACTCCTCTTTCTTTTTTTTTATTGAATTATTTCATTTTCAGTGTTTAACAATCACTTCCATATATCTTAGATTTTTTTCCATTCCCCCCTCTTATTTCCCCCTCCCTCCCTGAGATGGCATACAGTCATACATAGATTCTACATGTACATTCCTATTAAATGCATGTTGTTTAGAAGAATTAAAATGAATGTGGGAAACCATTAAACAAAACAAAACATAACATAATGGAAAAGAAAATGGTCTGTTTCTGTTTGCAATCAAATTCCATAGTTCTTTCTCTGGATGTGGAAGGTGTTTTGCCTCAAGAGTCCATTGGAAATTTTTTAAGTCCATGCATTTCAGTGAAGTACTAGGTCTACCAGAAAAATTCCTCACACTGGGGTTGTTGCTCTGTACAAAGTTCTCCTGGTTCTGCTCCTTTCACTCAGCATAAGTTCATATAAGTCTTCCCAGGCTTCTAGAACTCTTCTTTCTAACAAAGAAATAGAGTTGAACCAAATGACCAACATAGAAATCATATCTTCAGGCATATGCCACATATTCGATCCACAGTCCCCCCCATCTCTAGCAAAGGAATCACCACCTTTTAGACAGAGAAGGAAAAAGCTTTGGAAGCCATCTAGTCTAACGCCCTCAGTTTATATCCAGGACACCCAGGAAAGTGACTGGTGCTAGACTCTAAGTACTTTAAGAGCCAGAGTCATTTTAGTCTGTTTTTGCGCCAGGCAGTGCAACTGGCACATTGGCAGGGAGGCACAAAGGTTAATTCATTGATTTATTGATTGGCCCAAAGTCAGTCAAATGGTAAGTGCTAGAGCAGGGATTTGAACCCAGGTCCTAACATTGAATTTAGTGCCTTTGACACTCTACCATGTAAGAAAGATATGTCTCCATTTGTCTTCTCAAAGGTCTGAAAAATGTATACAACGAAAACAATTGATTTCTTTTTTTCTTCTTTCATGAGTAAAATGTATGGCTGACAAGTAGGAGGAATTGTGGGAGAGTGGACAGGACAGTCAATTGGGAGTTGGAAAACTTGAGTTTGAACCCAGGTCACTTTCTGCCCAGGTGATGTCACGTAAGTTCTTGGAGTCCCAGCTTCCTCAAGCATAAAAAATGGTTGGAGAAGGATTGGAGTGAATGATCTCCAAAGTCATTTCCAGCTCTAAATCAATGATTCCAAATCTTCCTGGTCTATTTTTCAAATCAAAAATAAATCCTTTCGAGGTCAGTTCATCTTTGCCTAAGAATATCAAGGAAATGTTCCTTCAAACTGCTGCTTCTATTTCTCTAAACTGCTGCTACAGCATCTGCCTGGCAGCAGAGGACCTGGATCTGAGAACCATTCTCAGTTTCTCACTGATGCTAGGAAGGGGGACTCATTGGTTGGTCATTAGGATGAGCAACAATTATACAGGCATACATCAGAGATATTTGTGGGTTTGGTTCCAGACGACCGCAATAAAGCCAATATCACAAGAAAACAAGTCACACAAGATTAGCTTATTATGTGTACAATAGTATTAGGTCTAAAAAAAGTGTATTACCTTACTTAGAAACACATTATTGCTAAAAAGTTAAAAATGCTATATGTCATCTAAGTCTTCAATGAATTGTTACCTTTTTTGCTGGTGGAAGTTCTTGCCCCAGTGTTGATGGCTGCTGACTGCTCAAGGTAGTAGTTGTTGAAGTTGGGAGTGGCTGTGGCAGTTTCTTAAAATAAGATAATGAAGTTTGTCACATCGATTAACTCTTCCTTTTACTTGAACACTAAGAGGCCATTGTAGGGTTATTATTTGGCTTAATTTCAATAGTAAGAGCAGCTAGGTGGTTCAGTGGATAGAGCACTGGGCCTGGAGTCAGGAAGACCAGCATTCAAATCCATTCTCAGACACATAATTACTTGTTGTATGACCCTGGGCAAGTCACTTCACCCTGTTTGCCTGAGTTTCCTCATCTATAAATGAACTGGAGAAGGAAATGGTAAACCACTCTAGTATCTTTTCACCAAGAAAACCCAAATGGAATGACAGAGTCAAACACAACTGAAATGACTGCACAAGAACAAGAAAATTTCAATATAGTTGTTTCTCATGGAAATAGGAAGGCTCCAAAGAGAGGGAGAGAGATTTAGGAATGGCCAGTTGGTGGAACAGTCAGAACACACACATTTATCAAATAAGCTCACCATCTGATATGGACACAGTTTGTGGTACCTCCAAATAATTCCAAGAGTAACATCCAAGCTCACTGATCACTGATCACAAAGTGCAATCAGAGATACAAAAATAATGAAAAAGTTTGATATATTGGGGAAATTACCAAAATGTGACACAGAGACAGGATGGGAGCATGGGGTGTTGGGAAAAATGGTGCCAATAGACTTGCCCAATGTAAAGTTGACATATATCTTCAATTTGTAAAAAGTAAAGATAAAGCAATATTTGCAAAGTACAAGACAGGACTGAATGAAACAGCAACAGCAACAAAGGCTCTTCCAGCTGTAAACCATGCGATTTCATAGACAGATATTTTGAGTTATAATAGCAAACAAATAAATGAATAAATGAATCATTTCTTGGTGGCCAACTTACTGGTGATGATATCTGGCTTTCATTGGGATACTTTTTGGATAGGTGTCATACAGTCCATCTTTAGATTCCATTTTAGAAGCTTTTTTAGTCTAATAGGAACTAGCAGAGCTTTCAAGAACTCAGGGTCACATGATCAATTGTACTTTCTACCCCCAGAGATAGATCTGATGAACTCTGAGTATGGATCAAAGCACTTTCTTTTCACTTTCTTTATGTTTCTTGCTTTTATTGCCATTGTTGTTTGGTTTGTTTATTTTGCAACATGGTTCATATGGAGATATGTTTTGCATAATTTCACATGTATAATTGCTATCAATGCCTTTTCAATGGCTAGGAAAGGGACAGGAGGGAGGGAGAGAATTTTGGACTCAAATTTTCTTAAAAATAAATGTTAAAAATAAATAAATTAGACAATTATTAATTTAAGATAAAGATTTAATTTAATAATTTAAAATTTTAATAGTTTAATATTTAATTACATAATTTAATAATTTAGAAAATAACTCAGGATTACCTCCACACCATGGAGAAGCTACAGAAAATGATCTTTTGTAGGTGGGAAGGTTATTGGACCTGTGATTTCATTGATATAGAGAGCTCTCAGGAAACTCCCTCTACCAATATGGGCTTGGCACCTGATCTGTGACCTTTAGTCTTAGAAAATTGGTCTGGGGTACTGAGAGATTAAGTGATTTGCCCACAGTAACACAGTATGTGTTGGAGGCAAGACTTGAACCCAGATCTTTATGGATCTTAGGCTCCCTAGCTCTCAATCTACTATTCCCCATTACTTAATGAAAATTAGCATTAGCTAAAACAAAAAAAAAAAACCCTATGTTTTTTTTTGCATACCTCATTAAATACAAAATACATTATCTGTATCACATAGTATCTGAAACAGAGAACATGGAATCTTCCCAGGACTCAAATGTTCAAGAAAAATGACTGTGTCATATTAATCCATCCAGGAATAGCACACTGAGAGGTTCAGAAATTTTTATCCTTTTAAAACATGGAGTTGTGACAGTTCACTGAGAGTACTCCCTCTCCTCACCATGGAGAGCTGTCTTCAAAGTTCCCTTTGGGAAAAAATGGAAATTCTATCCATAAAGGTAGAAATTGAAGGAGGAAGGGTCTAAAAAACACTGATTTCCCTTGAGGAAAAAGGCCAACGAACTACAAATTGAGGAGAGAGTGTATTGCATGGAACACTATAAAAAATCCCTCTTAATCATACTGTAATATCATCTGCATGAAATCTATCATGAAGTTACAAAGGATAATTTTTTTACTCACATTTCTAGAGGGTTTTTTTTCCCCGTAGTGTAACAAGAATATCAAAATGTAAGGCCTCATGCAAATGGCTGATATTCATCCAGTCTTTTTGCCTTTTACAAACAGCCTTACATGTGTTTTTTTTCATTTGATCCTCACACTGAACCCTCCAAGGTAGGGTAGGTAGGTAGTGTGGGAATTACCATTCCTTAAGAAAGACCTTGAACAAGGCATTTGAGCCTTGGCCCTTTGAGTTAGGGCAATACCCCCTCCCACCCACCACCTCCTCCCAAAGGCTATCCTGCCTGTCTCCCCAGATGGCTCCCTTGCTTGTCATCCCTCTCCCCCTGTCCTTCCCTTTTCTCTTCTGGACCTACCTTCCCAATGAATATGATTGTCCTGAGGCATCACCTGGAGATCCACGTGATGTTGTCTATGATCACTGGAGAGTCAGCAGTGAAGAAATCCTGCTTCTCATTTTTAATAACTGTGTATGAACATAAATAGACCTCTGTATCTCTTTGAATCTCAGTTTCCTAATATGAAAAATGAGAATATTGGACTAGATGGCCTCTCTGTTCCCTTACAGTTTTAAACCTATGTTGCAATGATCCTATAATTAGCAAAGACACACTTAAAATCTTGTGCCAGGCAGTTAACAACAGAGGGCCCAGCCCCTGTCTAAACTGGGTACCTATCAAAAATAAAATTTTAAAAAAAGCTGAGCTGGAGCTCTAGATCACAACTAGCAAAATAATTCAGGCTCATCTGGACACTGGCATTATTAACATGACCTATTCTTGACATTTGCACTGCTTTCTTTACAGAGCTCATTAGAATCACATTTTCCACCTAAGTGAAAGGGGAAGGGGAAAAAAGGACTCTTAAGCAAACAATTCCATTAGAAACAAACAGATTCTCAAGCTTTTAGCCTTCTTACAAGGAAAAGTCAGCTAAACTCCTGAGTAAGCTCTTGGATTTCTTTTCCCAGCAGGACATGGAGTTACATGAAACCAGGTGCCTCAGCAAATGAAGTCCATTGGCATGCCAATTGAATCACCTTTTCCCCCAAACCTCTCCACAGCAGCTTCTATATGAAACCATTCCTTATCCTCTCCAGCACTGGTCGCCCATCTCTCAAACTACCTTAATTTCTTTGCATTTATTCTATTTCTATTTCTTCTTTCTAGACTTACATATTCCTTGTGGTCTCTTGCATTAGAAGGCAAGACTTTTGTGAGTAGGAATTGCTTCATTCATTGTTCTTGCATCCCCATTGCCTAGCACATAATAGATACTTAGTAAATACTTATTGGTTGATTAATTGCTTGACTAGGTCATTACCCAAATTTGTTTTTGCTGGTATTCTGTCTCTACCAGCAGACTTTCTATTGCTTTCCTCCAAGCACCCTTTTCTCATTCTGCTTTGTGTACCGATCCAGGTTGGCAGTTATTCTCTGTTACTGCCCTCACACTATCCTTGTGGCTGGATCTCAGTGTAACTTCAGACGTAGGGAAGGAGGATCTAGGTATTCTTTAGAATCAGATATCTGCTAGGGGAAAGAAAATTCAAAAATCATATTTCTGACTGATCCTTGTAATTATTTTTTGTTTTGTTTTACAAACTCAAGGTGAGTTGAACAGTCAATGAGAGGCGCATGACAAGCAAAGGGACCCCTCAATTGTTAACATATGCATAAGAAGAATGTATGGATTAAATATGACTGAAGAAAGGCAGTAAGATTCAATCTAAAAGTAGTTGAAACCAAAGACTTAGATGAGCAAAGAACTGAGTCTCCTCTGGCTCCCCAGCCTTAGTGCTGGCTGGAATATGGAATTTGCAAAGGGAGAAGATAGAAAGATTCTCATTAAGTCAACTTGCTGAACTCAATGAAATTTCACAATCCTATGTTTTCCTGGTATTTTATGGTCTCTGTTTATGATGCTTATGGCATCCTGTGATGGAATGAGACATATACAGAGAAAGGAAAGTTCACTAGGATTCAAAAGGTAGGGGGGATGGCAGGGGGAAGGAAATGAAATGGAGGAAGAAAGTCCAACTTCTCTCAAAATGTGGAAAGTATTTTTGTTCATTGCAATAAATAACCTCCTAAATGTAGATTCATAATTTAAAGCTCAAAGGGAACACAGAGGTCATTTGGCCCAATCTCCACATTTTACAGATTAGGAAACAGAGGTACTCATCTCGTGGCTCCATATCTTTATTCATAGCTAACTCTCTCTATCTATGTCCTTCTGTGTGTGAATATGTGTGTCACTTATTCCTCTACTCTATCTTCATTTTCTAAAATCCCTGACTAATGACTTACCTAAGGTCATTCACGTAGGTAGTTTCAGAGGTAGGGTTCTTAACACAGGTCCTCTAATGGCAACATGGCTGGCCTTTTCACTGTTGTTTATTAGACTTTTAACCCTTTCAGTTGGCAAAGGGTACCATAGAGATGCAATCAGGAATTTGAGGGATAGTAGAATCATAGTTTTATAGCTAGAAGGCAGCTCAGAGTTCATTTAGTCCAAGTTTCTCATTTTACAGATGAGGAAACTGAAGTCCAGGGAAGTGAAGTAATTTGCCTAAGACCACACAGGTTAGGAAGTAAAAAAACTAGAGTTTGAACCCAGGTGCTCAACCCAAATCTTGTACGCAAACCCTTGAACTTACCAGCTAAATTTGAGCCAGAAGTCAACGGATGGGGTTGCAACAACTACGAGAGAGTTGAATTTGTACCAGGAAAGTCAGAGAGGAAAAGAAGGTCTTGATGGTGAGGACATGAATAACAAGGCAAAGAACTTTCATTTAAATACTGGGAAGTGGTGAGAAGGACCTATTTCCATGAATGTTATAGATACTCCATTATTTAAAACCTTATTGTAAAGATGAGGTTTTTAAAGATCAGCTTAGAGACCAATTCTCTGTTTAAGATGAGGGAGCTGAACAGTAGAGAAGGGAAATGACTTGACCAAGATCAGTTCTCTATTAAATAGCAGAATTTGTCCTCAAGTTCAGAACTGTTCAAGCACCTGCTCTGGGTCAGGGTTAGACACAGACCAGAGAGTCCTATATGAAGAGGTGATGAGCTTAGTAGAAGAGAGCAACCAGATTATAAGATCCTTGAAGGGAAATCTATTCCTCACCCTTCCTTGAATCCCACGAAGCCTGAGGGTCTCTCCTCCCAGTTTGATTTTTTTTTTTACTAAAGGGGCCATCCCTTGAGCAACTACTTAAAGAAGCCTATTCATTGAATGGGTACATTGCACTCAAAGTGAGAATGTGATAAAACCTTAGCCTGAAAGGGCCAGGGTCTCCCATTGCATCCTGAGCCATCTGGACCCAGATGGCTCAGGAGAAGAAAGTGAGGTTGGTGACCTTGCAATCCTCCCTCACTCAAATCAAAGTCAATTGAAAGTCATGTCATCATTTTGATGTCATGGTCCTCTTCGAGAAAGAAGGACAAAACACCACCACAACAACAATTCCTTACCCTTCTTTGTATCCCTGGCAGGGGTTTGCCTCGAGTAAATAGCAATGACCAACATTTCTATAGCATTCCAAAGTGTTTTCCATGTATGATCTCATTCAATTCCCTGTAAGATAGGGGTTATTATCACCATTTTACAGATATGGAAAGAGATTGAGAGAGGTTAAATGAATGACCCAGGATCACACAGTGAGAGAGTAATTGAGGCAGGATTATGGTCTTCTTAACTCAGAATTATATCCACTATGACAACTAGTTGCCTATATATGTCTGAGAAAGAAAGGAGAGTAGAAAGGAGGGAGGAAGAAAGTGGGATAGAGAGAGAGGGAGAAAGGAAGGAAAGAAGGAAGGAAGGAACGAAGGAAGGAACGAAGGAAGAATACTTATTTAAAAGCCTGTTGAAAGATTTCTGAGACCAGAATACAAAAGAGCGAAGAAACAAGCAAGCAAATAACCCTGGGTGTCAGATAACTACAGAGGAATGCTTTTCCTCTCTGTAAATAGTATATACCCTGAGATTTCTCACACTATAGTAAAATAAATTTTGCAGTCTGCATGGATGGCAGGAAACATGATAATCTGGATGATGGATGTGTACCAAGGATTTGGAGTATGTTTCAGTCTCAAGATTGTGGCCCCTCTAAAAAGAAGAGAATTCTTTTTACCTCCTCAACTAATGATCAGAGAACCACAGAGAACATGATAATCATCCCATCTGAGGGTGTCTAGTAGTTTCATCATTCATGTATGATACAAATTTGATGGTCCATTTTATATCTTAGATGGACTGACATCTCATGGGTACAAAGCAATGAAACTCAAGAGATCCAGTGATAAGATATAGCTAAAAATCCTGCCTTTGTCCTTCCCTACCTATGTGACCTTGGGAATAGTTATTTAATCTCTCTACATCTTAGACTCTTCATCTCTAAGATCTGTAAAGGGATTACATGACCTCTATGGCCCCCTTGTCATTCCACATCTATGATCCTATAAATCAAGCTTGGCTACGAACCATCCTTTTGACTTGACTTGGGCAGAAATTTCCCAGAGCTCCATGGTCTCTCTCCCATCCATCCCCTTTTCTCTACTCACACCTAGTACACTAATTCAGTCCCTTATCACCACTTTTCCTGGAAAATTATAGCGAATTTCTCCTTGGTTTACCTACCTTGAGTCTCTCATCCTTTCCAATCTATCCTCTACAAAGCTGCCTAAATGACTTTTTTTCTAAAATGTGTCTCTGTTCATATCACTCTTCTATTTCTTGTGCTTTGGATGTTCCCTATCACCTTTAGGATCAAATACAACGTCTTGTGGTTGGCATTCAAAAAGCCTTGAAACATAGTGCTAACTCCTAGCCATTTTATATGTTTCTCTCCTTCAGCCACTTGATGGTTCAATCACTCTGGCCTTCTTCTTGTTCCCCATAAGTTATATTCTCTCTCTTTCCTTTGTGCATCTGTACTGGTCATGGTTCCTGCCTAGAACACATTTCCATCCTCAGCTTTTAGAATCCTTTATTTCCTTCAAGACTCAGATCAGGTATCATATTCTCCATGAAGCTTTCGTGACACTCTCCCCTAGCTGCTAGTTGCCTTCCCCTGATTACCTTATGTTTATTTTATATGTATATTTCATATACCTACATACATGTATGTTATCTCCCCCAATAAAACTTAAACTCTTTAAGGGCAGGGACTACTTCAGTTTGGGTTTTTGTATTTTCTATGCTAGGCATATGATTGGTATTTATTTGTTGACTGGCAAATCTGCCCCCATCTCTACCACATTTAAAGGTTTGAACTAGGTGATCTCAACTACTTCATCTAGATCCAGCATTCTGTGATTTTGTCTCTTGATTTTTACACAGCTTTACAGCTCCTCTGGAAAGCTCCTATCCATCAATCATCTCTCCCAACCCTCCTCGCTCCCCCAAGAATTAAGTGCATGAGATATTAAAGAATGATGTGCTGTTTCACCTAAGCAGGCCCCCTTCTGACTCATCAGTACCTTTAAAAGAGCATCAGCTTTGAGGGAGTACATGAGCTCACCTTCATGAGCTCTCCAACTCTTGAAAAAGTAATGACCTGTCACTGTAGTTCCTCCAAAGAAATAGTAAAGGCACCTATTCCACCAACCTAGAGAAGGGAGGAATGGGACTATTATGAGGACTTGGTATATATAGACTCATGACATTGCTTTAGCTGAAAAGATAGAGAAATGAGCTAAATGTTTCTCTCTCAGGTACAAGGCTCGGAAGTATTTACCATTTTCGATCTATAAGCACAAAGAAGCCTCTCATCACCCCAGCTTATTGCACTGTTATGTAACATTCCATGACTTAACAAGTGGCATGTCTCACTGACAAGAGCATCTTCTCATCGCAGATGTAAACTGGTATATAGCTAATAACATCTCTAAAAGTTATTGGAGCTTATTTTCATTCTTTGTGGAAATAATGCCTTGTTGTAGCATAGTCCAATTCACAGAACAGGAAAAGAGCAAAGCACCATCCCACCCCCATTTCTCCTCTCAAAGGACAGACATTGGTTGCTTTTATAAGCCAAGAAGGTTTGGAGGTGGCCCCAAGAGGAAGAGGGAGTTAATTCATCTTTATAAGATTCGTGTTATCCAACAGATTTGTACTCCAAACATCCTTCAAGGGAGTCCCATATAATTCTCCTCTATTTTTTGAAAATTTTGTTTCTGACATTATAAAAGGTTACCTATAAATATATTTTTTTCTATTTAAATTCATACTGTTGCTGTCAAAGGGAAAAGCACAAATCTTGACTACTATAAATAAATTGGCATTCCTGAGATATGTGACCCATGTTTTGCACTGACTGCTACAAAATATGCTTTCCTTGGCTAGGAAATCAGGAACATATGCAGGTGTTTTGTTTTGTTAGTCTTAATTTTTTAAGCAATGGCTCCCCACACACACATGATACTGGGGCACAGAAAATGGAAAGAATCTGGAGGCTAAAGAGACTTCCAGTTAGGTCCTGAGGATTTCCAGTAAGGAAATACCCACTAAACACCACAATGGAATTATGGCTCTGGTGAAGATTTTTAGCTTTAACCTTCTATGTTTCATTTATTCTAAGATAAGCAAATCATCTATGTAACTAATCATCAGCATAAGATCAATTTTTCCAATATTGGTTAGTGATTTATCTTTTGTCATCATTCTCGTTTGACCAGTATGCGCATTTTTTTTTCAAATGGATGCAGAGGGGCAGTTTTACTGTTCATCCTTTGTTTTCATAGAGGACTAGTGACATCATGGGGTAATGTCTTAATTTGCTTGTGTTGGATTTAAGTGAGGCAGAGTTCCACAGTCATCAGTCTCACTCTCTCTTCCAGGGGGAAGACACAAGTTATGATGATTGGCAATATCCCAGGATACCATGGGTGCCATTGGCATCTTCAATATCTGGCCAAGCTTTAGCTCTCCACAGTGAATAATCATTGGAACAAATTGTTCTCATTTGCCCATTCTACCAGGAAAGGTTTTCACATGCTTGTGGTAGGCATTCCCCTAATTCACCAATGGAGTTACCTGTCAGTTACCTTCAACCTGGTTTAGTTCATATGCCAAGATGGTTTTACTAGGGTGTGGCCATGGTGCATAGTACAGCTTCTTGGAGCCATAGGTGAGAGTTGGGTGAATCAGATGGACACCAAAAGCAGAAGAGCAGCCCTGAAAGCATTTTGGCAAGCCCTCACAGTGGAAGTGCTAGTTTTTCTTGGACAGTAGAAGTCTCAGAAAAGAACTCTTTGAATGAAGGTATCTGGACCACTGTTGGATTAAACTTGTGAATTTATCATTTCAAAATGGCAAAAAAAAAAGAATTTACTTTGGTATCATAACTAGCTCAATTGGTTGGCAAATGCCAGCCAATTGAGCCAGCAGGCTCATTCAATAAAACTCATGGCTATGGTAGAAATCAGGAGTTTTCAAGTCTTGTATTCAGTTCTGGGTATCACAGCATAGGAAGAATATTAATAATCTAGAGAAACTCTAGTGAATATCAACTAGGAAAGTAAAGGGTCTCAAGTCCAAGACATTGAAATGGATTAAAAAGAACAAGAAATACTTGTTCCAGAAATGAGACTTAGGGAGGACCTGACTAGCTGTCCTTAAGTATCAGAAGGGTTGTATGGAAACTTGACTTCTTTGATTCCAGGAGGCAGAACTAGAAGAGATGCTTAGAAGTTGTCAAGAGTCGGATTAATACTTGATATCATGGGGGAAAACTTCCCAATAATTTGAATTATATGAAAATAGAATGGATTACTTCAAGATTCAGTAGATTTGCTGGAGGTCTTCAATCTGGATAACTATTTGTGTTTTACAGAGAATCGTTTTCATGTATGGATTGATCCACATGGTCACTAGCTGGAAGGGGCCACCAAGGTGCCTTTCAACTCTGAAATGTGTGGATCAATTGTAAAATGATGTTGGATAATAGTTTAAAATTTTAAATGTCACAATTATAAAATGTTAGGATCCTAAAAGCTTGGAGAAATTGAGTCCAAATTCTCACTATTGAAGGAGTTCATTCTTCAACATGCCAGACATAACCAACCTTTCCTTGAATACCTCCAGTGGCAGGGAAGTCATTATTTCATATGGAAGCCTATTCATTGTTGGACATCTCTAGTGGATGCCTGGCTCAAATCTGCTTCCTTATAAATTTGACCCATTGGCCCTAGTTCCGCCTTCTATAACATTGCAGCAAAATATTTAAAGACAAAGATGATGACACTGCACATCAGTGATTTGAAGAAGCCTTAAAGGATATTTCATACAACCCATACCCAAACAAGAATGTCATCTCCAACATCCTTGACAAATGGTGAACCAGCTTTTGTTGAAGACCTCCCCTGAAGGGAATCCAACCCTAGGGCAGTCTATTCCACTTTTGGAAAAATATACTTGTTAGCAAGTCTTTCCTTGCATCAAGCTGAAATTTCACTATTGGCAACTTCCATTCATAACACCCTTGCTCTGCCTTGTAGGGCCAGACAGAACAAATTGATTCCATCTTCTAACTTAACAGCCTTTTAAAGTACTTGAAGAGAATTATGTTCCCTACATTGTCTTCATCTTTTCAGGCTAAATATTCCCAGTTCCTGCACTCATCACTTTAATAACATGATTTTCAGACCTTTGGCCACCTAGACTGTCCTTGCCTGCCTGTTCACTAGTTTCTCAAAGTGCCTCCTAAAAATGAGATGCTTAAGACTGCACACAATACTCCAACTATGGTCTTATCATCAGACTGCAATGAGAAGATTACTTTACATGATTCAGATCAAGGATATATCTTTTCTTATGATGCACTTGAAGATTTCACTAAATATAATTATACCATTCCCTTGCCTGGTTGAGTTACAGTTTCAGGAGTTTTGTTCTGGCGAGTCTTCATTTAACAGTTCCTTAGAAATATATTCTGTTTTCTTTGGAATATGCCTGTATTGGAGGAAGTTGATCTCCCATTATAAATGTCCTCCATTTGTCTTTCATTCCAACAGTTCTCTCTTATTGCTAGACACATAAACTTGGGTAAGTCACCTAAATCCTCTGAAACTTGGCTTTTTTTTTAATCAGCAAAATGAGTATACAATACAATATGAATATAATGCAATACAAATACTTGCACTATTTACCCGATGCAGGGGAGCACCAGAATTTGGGGGATTTGGAAGCACAGCTATCTCTGGGAACAGCAGAGCAGTCATGATGACAAAGTCCATAAAAGAGGTGGGGGTAGGAGAGAAACATCTCATGAACCAGTCAGTCCTTCAGATTCTGCAAGACTTTGAAACCTGGGGTTAAAGTAAAGGAAGTGAGCATTTTCATGGACATTGTCTTCTAGGCTGTTGGGAGCACTATATGACAGTGTGGGGTTTTTGCCACATCTGGGCAAAACTATCCGGGGAAGCAGTAAGATCTGAGTTCAAGTCATACCTTTATGTGAAGCTGAGCAAGTCATTCAAATTCTCAGTACCCTAGGCAAATTAATGCCTGAGGCACCCATTCTAAGAGTATAGTTGCCATTTGAATTGATGGAGGGAGTTTCCTCATCTGGAGTTCCCTACACAGATGAGATCATAGGTTCAAACAATGATGACCTAAAAGCATATAGACACCATAGAGACAACTCTTTTGCCTTTTACTTGTTAACTGCTTAGGTGTTGTGGAAGAAGAACAGCTAACATTTATATAGCACCTACTATGTGCCAGATATCACGAAAAGCACTTTACAAATATTATCTCACTGGATTTTCACAACAATCCTATAAGGTAGGTGCTGGTATTATTCCCATTTTACAGAAGAGAAAACTATGGCAAACTGAGGCAAAGTGACTCCCAAGTGCCTGACATTGAATCGGAACTTAGATCTTCTCATCTCAGGCCTGTCCAACAGCCCCAACCGGTGGTAATCTTGCCTCTCTGAAAACCTCTACTGAGGAGAATGACTTTCTTCCTAAAGCAAGCCAATCCACTTTGAAACTGATCTTTTTTTGAGGAAGTTTTTCTCTCCCTTAACCATAAATCTCAGCCTCCTCTAGAGCAGTGTCCCTGGCACTGTTGCAATAACCTTCCAGTTGCTCTCTGGACCTCAAGTCTGAGTATTTCTCCACCCAGCTGCCAAAGTAATTTTCCTGACCATGTCACCCCCAATATAAACACACTCACACCCACTTAATAAACTCTATTGGCTCCCTTTTACTTCCAGGATCAATTATACAGTTCTTTGGCATTTACGGCCCTCAACAACCTGGCCCTTTCCAACTTTTCCATTCATCTTCCTCTTTCCTGCCCTCCACACCCTATGACCCAGCCATTCTGGTCTCCTTAAGGTTCCCCACCTACCACACTCCATGGGCTAGCTGAACCTCAGGTTTATAACTCATTGCTCCCCTCACTTCTGCCTCTTTGTTTCTCTGGATTCCTTCAGTACTTAGCCTAGATATAATCTTTTGCAGAAGGATTTCCCTAATGTCTCCCCTAGGTGATGGTGCCTTCCTCTGTAAAGTTACCTTCTATTTACCCTGTATATATCTGGCATTTACTTATGCATGTGTTGTTTTTCCATCATATCTGACTTTTTATGACCCTATTTGAGGTTTTCTTGGCAAAAATATTGGAATAGTTTGCCATTTCCTTTTCCTACTCATTTTACAGATGAGTA
This sequence comes from Notamacropus eugenii, assembly GCF_028372415.1. Lineage (NCBI taxonomy): Eukaryota > Metazoa > Chordata > Mammalia > Diprotodontia > Macropodidae > Notamacropus > Notamacropus eugenii. The sequence goes on along the minus strand of NC_092877.1, from coordinate 21,269,580 downwards.
AACTTAGGCAAACAGGGTTAAATGACTTGCCCAAGGTCACACAGCTAGTAGGTGGCTGAAACCAGATTTGAACTCAGGTCTTCCTGACTCCAGGCCAGGCATTCTATCCACTGCACCACCTATGTATGTATCTTATACATAGTATCTTTCATATTAGAATGATGTCAGCTCCTTGATGTCAGGGAGGGACCCCAGAACTCTCTCCCCAGAACTTAGCCCAATGTCTGGTATACAAAAAGTACTTAATAAATATTCTCCAATTAATTGTACGCTAAATCTTTATCTATATATTTTACATGTATATGACTTGTTTCCCCACTGGGTCATACATTTAGAGCTAAATTGGAGCTTAGAAAAACATATGACCCAACTTTTTCACTTTATTGAAGAGGGAACAAGCCCAGAGAGGGTGAGTTATTTGTCTGAAGTCACATAAGTAACAGATAGCAGACTCACTTTAAAAAAGGCTACTGGCCATTCAGAAATATAAACTTGGATACATAGAAGGAACTCAGAATTATCCATTATATCCTTCTGGGAGTCAGATACAACAAGGAGCCAGAGGCTTCTAGGTAGGACAGCGGAGACAGTGACCAAGTGTTGATGAGTTTGTGGGCCAGGCTGGAAGCCTTAGGTGGATGGGATTAGAGAAGTATCTGTGTTAGAAAAATAGAGGAATTCTCAAAGAGGATTTCCTAGACCACAGTGGCCAAGCCTTTGACCAATGACCCATCGCTAGAAGGGGCCTCAATCCCATCTCAGGACTCTCTCAACTCCACCATTTTGGTCTCCTGGTTTTCCACTGACTACAATGTTTTAACTACTCTTCATAAATGGGACCTACTTTAAACCCCAATCTTTTATCATCACAGCTGAACTAGATCTGATTTGGTAGTAATAAAATACTGTTCTTATTTGTTCACTTTGCATTTTTTTCTCCAATGCCTTCTTGGAGGGTTGGACACAGGCCCAAGAATCCTCACTTCACTGACCCTGATTTGCATTTTATGAAACCAAGAAAATGCTTGACTCAATCAGTCTGAAGACACTTTCCAGCATTTGGCCAAGTGAGCTATAACCTGTAGTTGCCAGGGAAAACATAGAAAGCCCCATTTCTGGGAACTGTATAGGTCCAATTGCAGATGCCATCTTGGCTGCTAGTCATGGGGGTCACAGAAAAGGAAAACATCAGCAAACTTCAGGGAAGGTTTGATGTTTTCCAAATTAAAGAGGCCCTGGATTTTAAAGCTTTATCCTCACTCCAACCACTGGTATCCAATTGGATTTTCTAATGAAGTCATGCATTTACCAGGACTATTCACTTTGCCTTCATTTGGAAGGTGAGTTCAGCATTTTGCAAGTTACAGAAATAGATAAATTTGTTAAGTATTAGCCAGACACCACCCTGAAATTAGAAAGCCGGTCTGACAGGAACCTCTTCTCCTCTTGGGGTAAGTGAAGAATTTAACAATTCAAAGAAACATACATTGAGTACCTACTGTGTACAAAATAGTGGGGTCAGCACTGGAAGAGATGTGAATTGTATAAAATAAATTGAAAGAATTTACAGTCTAGTAGAGGAATATGGCACATTGGAAAATAACTATAAGATAGAATAATACATTATCTGATGATTGTAGAATTACAAAACAAAATGCTTTGTGAAGGCTCAAGTTGGAAAAAAATGTTACCAGTTGGAGGATAAAGGAAGGTTTCATAAGATCGTCAAAATAATAATAGCATTTACATAGCACTTTAAGGTTCGCAGAGCCCCTTGCAAATATTATCTCATTTTATCCTCACAACAGCACTGGAAGGTAGGGGCTATTATTACCCCCATTTTATAGATAAGAAAACTGAGGCAGATAGTACTTAAGTGTTTCTCCCAGGGTGACAAAGCCAAGAGACTTTTGAGACATCATTTGAACTCAGAACTTCTCAACTTCAGGACTAATGTACTACCCATTGCTCAGGCTTCAGAGGTCATTTAGTTCAACTTGCAAATTTTACAGTTGGGGAAACCAAGGTACAGGAACATTGAATGATTGCCCCAGAATGAAGTGAGATCTGAACCCAGATTCTGTGACTATTCAATCCATTCTCCTTGCTGAAGAAGGTAGAATGGAAAGCATAGGTAGAAATTTAGCAGGTCAAGAAGGAAAGCCAGGGCATTTGGGGCATTGCCATAGTGTTGAGTAGAAATGTGGAGGTGAGAGATTCACATTCAAGATCAAAAGACAGAGGGAAGTAAAATACAGCAACACTAGTAAGGTTGGGTTCAGTGAAGCAGTGGTCATCCTTAAATGCCAAATCAAGGAATTTGAACTTTACTGGGCATCTAGGTGGCACAGTACAGCCCTGGACCTGGAGTCAAGAAGGTCGGCATTCAAATCCAGCCTCAGACTCTTACTAGCTGGGTGATCCCAGGGAAGTCACTTTACCTTTTGCCTCAGTTTCCTCATCTGTAAAATGGGAATAATAATAGCACCTGCCTTCCAAGGTTATTGTGAGGATCAAATGAGGTAATAATTAGAAAGCACAGCACAGAGTCTGGCACATAGTAGGTGCTTTAAAAAAGCTTGTTCCCTTCCCCCTTTACTCAGTAGGTAAGAGCCACTGAAAGACTGAGTCTTTTGAGTGACAACCATGTCTGACAGTTGTTTCCTGTACCTTCTGTATTCCACCTCTGCCTGTTTAAATACTCCCCATTCCTCAAAACTCAGTTAAAATACTTTCTCCTTTTTTTAGCCTTTGTGATTACCTTCTCCACACCACACTATGACACCTGCCACCACTGGATCATGTATATACTTTTGTTTCCACTCATTTTGTGTTAATTGTGTGTGTGTGTTTACTGGATCTATGATGTCATTGGTGTAAGGAACTCCCTCTACCAATGCAGTATTGGCACCTAACCTTGTAACTGATAGTCTCTGAGTCACCTGGGTCTCTGAGAGGCTCAATGTCTTGCTGAAGACATTCTGAATGTGGCAGAGGCATGACTTCAACCCCAGTCTAATTGGACTTAAATTCTCTGTCCACCGCACTCCATGACCCTCATGTCCTTATCCTGCTGTATCATGTGTCAGAGCTATCTGTGTATGGACTAAAAGTTCTTTAAGGACAGGAACTGCTTCACTTCTCCTTCTATCTTCCCCAGCATTGAACATAATATTTTATACATGATTGTCCCTTTCAAAGAAGAGCTTGCTGAAGTGAATTATTCTTCCCCACAAAAGAAGCTGATGAGACTATCCTGAAATGATTCTTAAGGGTCCTTAGGGATGACCTGCATTCTTTGTGAGGTCCTGGTAGATAATAGCAAGCAAAAATTTTCTGTGCCTCAGGAAATCTCACCCCTACAATTCCTACTCATCCCACAAAAGCTTAAATAAAACCTGATCATGTCACATTGAATAGTATGTCTTGTGCCATCTTCAGTGACCAAGGGCCTCCCCAACAGAGAGAGGATGATATCATGAAACTCCAGCTCAAACCACTTGGATCCTCTGGGGACTAACTGACTAACTAAATAAGTCACTTCAGCAGTCTGAGTCTATATTTCATACGGTCCTAATCAGGAATCCAGGGAACTTAGAGGTCTTACATGGATCTATTCCAACCTCTCTTTATATAGGTGAGGAAACTGAGTCTCAAATAGATTAAGGGACTTCCCCAGGGAAGCAAAAATAGTGATGGAAACTGGATTTGAACCCACATTTCCCTGATTCTAATCTTTACTCTCTGGTCCCTAGATCAGACTGTTAAATGCATGCCTGCCTAGCAACACTCCCAAGTGCAGCTGAAACAGATTGAAATACAATTAGAAAATATTTAACAAAATAAATAAAAATACAATAGACATAGACAATAGAACATAGACATAGACGTAGACAATAGAACATAGACGTAGACGTAGACAATAGAACATAGACGTAGACGTAGACAATAGAACATAGACGTAGACGTAGACAATAGAACATAGACGTAGACGTAGACAATAGAACATAGACGTAGACGTAGAACATAGACAATATGAATATATGTTGTTTTCTAAGTCAATATGAAGCCTGCACAGATCTTTACGAAGTATTTAGTGGCCCCTGTTTTATTTCAGTTAGACCCCACTCCCTAGACCACATTTGCCTCTCCGGAAGCAAGAGAAGCCAGAACAGAATCAAGCACTTCATTGTATGGGTCAGTCTACACATTCTACAGGCACTTCTATACTTACTTTCAAGCATCTAAGTTCTGTAATCTCCTTGGTGTACTGTTTCTTCACCAACACAAGTCCTTTATAACTTAGTTATTGAGGGTAGCTATGCCTGAAAAATTCGTTAGCCTTTAGCCAATATGGTCATGAGCCTTTTTAAACATTGCCCTTAGGTAACAGACAAATAGTCCAACATTAGGTCCATTTCCCAGTTAAGTAGAACCTGTCAGAATTTTCACTACACTAGTATTACCTTCAAGAACTTAAACTGTCTTTCCATGCTGTGTGTGAAAGGGCGTTAGAATATAACTATAGTGGAAGTCATAATCTGTAAAATGGGAATAACAGCACATACACTCCCTACTTCTTAGAGGTATTGTGAGGTATAAGTAAGACAGTATATAGGAAATACATAGTACAAATATATATATATATATATATATATATAAATATATATGATAGATAGATAGATAATATGTATGTGCAAACTCATCTATTACTCTCAATACATCATTCCACAACTGGCCCTTCTCCAAAGGGGATGGAACAAATTGAAGGCTTGGAGTTAGAGGAATAGGATCCAAATCCTGTATCTGCCACTTACTCCCTATGTATTTTTGTTCAGTCATTTCAGCTGTGTTCAACTCTTCGTTTGGGGTCTTCTTGGTAAAGATACTGTAGTGGCTTGTCATTTCCTTCTCTAGTTCATTTTACAGATGAGGAAACTAAGGCAAACAGGGCTAAGTGACTTGCCCAGGGTCACACAGTTAATAAGTGTCTGAGGCCAGATTTGAACTCGCAAAGAGAATTTTCTTAACTCATGGCCAAGGATTCTATCCTCTCCATCACCTAGCTGCTTTATGCCTTCTTGATCTTGAGATCTATCTTGTCATTTGTAAAATGAAGGGGTTGGACCAAATGACCTCTAAATTCTCTTGCAACTCTAAAATCCTATGATGTCGTGGTCCTGTAAAATTAAAAATGAGTTGGACTCCCACTGTATTTGGTACTACTATCTAAAGATGATAGGGTGATAGGAAAGGGCTACATAAAGTGATTTCCCTTTCCTGGATTTGAGTACTTTACAATCTGAGTTGTCAGTAGTAAGTTGCTTGTATAGATGATTATGAGCAGTTGACTTGAATTATTGTGGCTTCTCAACTAAGCAAGGCTCTGGGCAGTGTGCTTAGCCACCTCGGTAATGGGGTTACATGACTTAAAGATGCTGAACGGGAAAGGCCAGGTGAATATATTCAGCGACACTATTCCTCTTACTTGACTGGGTATTTTAGGAATATCTATCTTATTACCCTTTTTTTGCTAAGCTTTGCTGGAGATCAGAAAAAGCCCACATCATGGCATTCCTGTAATTAAGAGTCTGACTTGATAGCAACAGGAACATGTTATTCATCACCTTTTTTGAACAGATGTTTGTTTGTTTGAATTCCAACTGATTTATTCCTTTTTGTCAGACTCCCATCAGTGCAGTCAGGGCCCCTCAGGTTACCCACCCTTAGTCACATGGGAGAAGCTCCAGTTCAAAAGAAGCCTGTAAGCTTTGTTCCTCCCCAGAGGAGAACAGAAATAGAAACATTCTGGGCTGGATTCTGGGCTCCAATAGGTGTGTGGTACTCTTTGAGTTCCACACATAACAGAGGGTAAAACTGTGCTGAGCATGTAGAGAAGAATATGTTCTTCTCTATGGGGATGTATTGTGTAAGGAAAAGATGCAGTAAGATACCGCTGCTGAACTGTCTGACCACCAATAACACAGAGCATTGACTCAAAAGAATTTTTAAAAGATGCTCTTTTCCTTGTGCAGAGAAATCGAGAGCCTGGAAATTCACATCACCTCTCCGTTATCAATAGAAAATAAGGAAGCTTATATAAAGTAGCTATATATAGTAGCTCATATAGTAGCTTGTAAGGGAAATAGAAGACACAGTCCATAACTAGTATCTAGCTCCCATTTATATAGCTCTTTAATGTTTGCAAAGCTCTTTACACATGTTATTTCATTGGATCTTCACAACAATCCTGAGAAGTAGGGTCTATTACTTTCCCCATTTTCCAAATTGGAAAACTGAGGCAAAAAGGCTTGCTCAGAATCACACAGTTAGCAAATATACATAATAAACACATTAAGAAGATGTGAAACAGAATACTTTAGGAAACCTGGGTGACTAAGCAAGGCCATTACTATGATAGGTGTGGTTTTTTTTAGGGAGAAACATCATGACTAAAGATAGCATTTGAAGTAAGCCATAAAACTATGGAAAGAACTTACTAGATCTATGGCCTTGGGCAAGTGTCTTGACTTTTCTGGGTATCCATTTCTTCATCTATCAAATGAAAGAATAAGACTAGATAAACTCTAAGATCCCCTTCAGTTCTGAATATACGATCCTGTCAGTTATCAGGAAGTTCATCCTTGAGTGACAGCTAGAAAGGAGCTTAAAGTTTATCTAGTGTCTTCCTTTCACAAAACTGAGGAATGATTTCATCCTGGCAGCCTAGCTGGTAGGGCAGCTAGGTTGTTCAGGGGATAAAGTGCAGATCCAGAAGAAGGGAAGACATCTTCCTGAGTTCAAATTCACCTTCAGACATCTATTATCTTATGACCCTGGGCAAGTCATTTAATCTTGTCTCAGTTTCTTCATCTGTAAAATGAGCTGGAGGTGGAAATGTCAAACCACTTCAGTATCTTTGCCAAGAAAAGCTCAAATGGGATCACAAAAAGTTGGACATAACTAAACAGCAACAGCATAGCTAGTAAGTGTCCAAACAGAAATTATCAGAATCAAACTTATATTTTCTCATCTTCTAGTTGAAGGCCAGGGCTATTTCCACTAGACCTGGGATTATTTTCACCCCAAGAATGACATCCTTTGTGCTCAAGTTTCACTTTGAGAACGACAGTACACTTGAACATGGCCTGATTCACTCTATAGTGGTGTGCACACACCACCGTGGGCGCTAAGTAAAAATAAATGTTTGTTGACTAATTATCCTTCCGAAAAAGAAGCACACAATAATTATCTTCTCCCCTTTTAAAAATAGAAGAGTAGTCCTAGCTTGTCTATCCTCAGTGCCTTCTGAGCTCACAGCACTTGTTTAACCCTCATCTATGCGATCAGTTCCAGTCATATTCAGAAGCCTAAGTTGGTGGTATTCCCATTTTACAGATGGGATGAAATGCAACAAGGAAAGACATAGAATCATATATGGGAAATAAGCAGTAGAGAGACAGGGCCACATCCTGAATCTCATGTTGTTTGACAATTTTACATGGATGAACGACTCACCATTTTTTTGTGAAAAATAAAATAAAAATTACACTTCAACAACAAAATTGGAGTATTGATCCAAGAGGCGCCATCAAGGCTTTGAATTTGCTCATAATCTGGCTTTGGGCTGTTTTGCAACATGTCCTGGGTTTGACAGTTCCTCTTTATAAGATAGAAAATGTAAAAAATATTGGCGATTCAAATATGCCAGACATAGTCAATGCTGCTATATTCAGGAGATTGTTCATCAGAGAAACAACTGTGTATTTCTTTGTTTGTGGGAGCTACCACCAACCTCTTTTAGGAAATGTACTTGTCTCTGACAAATAAAGCAGATTAAATAGCAGTGGTTAGATATCAGGAAGCTTTTGCTGGGTTCCACAGCTGCTGGTGCCCCACCCCAATTATCTCTATTTTGTGTACATTTTTATATATTTATAGTATATGTGAACATGCCTGAAATGAATATAAGTATATATGAGCATTCCTGGAAAGAATATAAGATCCTTGAGGGTAGGGATTGCTCCATTTTTCTCTTCTTGTTCCAGGTGCCTTTCACAGCACCTGACACATAGTAAACATTTAATGAATGTCGATTGATCGATGCTGACATTTCCGATTTATTGAATCCTACTTAAGCTGGAGAAACTTCCAAGGTCAAGTCATTGAAAACCAATGTGGATGTCAATATATTCTGAAACCTGGTCTATTTTTGATGTGAATGCCAAGTTATCTCTTACAGCAGAGCTCTGAATAAATAAATCAAAGGCTTTATTAGAAGATACCTGTGAGATATCAAGGTATCAAGTGAAGATTCTGAATGGCAAAGAAAGGTAACCTAACTTGTTCCCATTTGGTCATAGTCAAAGCCTTGTTTAGTCTGTTTAACTCAAGTCAGAGCTAATTACCCTCATGGTTTTGCAAGACCTCAAAGAACACCTCAGTCAGTCAATAGTTAATAAATATTTATTAAGCACCTTCTATGTGTCAGACTCTCTATTGAGTACTGAAATATCGGGATCTGTATCTTAATTACAGAGCAAAATAGCCTGAGTATGTTCAGCTATTGAACAATAGCAATTGAAGCTAGAAATGTTTCATTCATTAACGTCATCAGTAAACATTTATTAAAAGCCTACAATGCAAAATATTCTATTCTTCACACTGGGAGAAATGCAAAGACAATGAAAGCACGGTACTCATATATAAGTATCTTATAATATTATAGGGAGATGAGAGGCACACTCATAGCAGTTACATAAATTGTAATGTGATCGTCTCCTTTCAAAAGCAATTTATAGCATAATATAAACATGTTATTTTGTTACTTCTCCAAGACTTTTGCATTTAAAAACCTGCGCCTTCATTGTGGAAGGAAAAGGTCTATCCTCTATTAAAAGAATCAATAAGCAAATAAGAGAGAGAATGATATGGGAGACATATCCCTGGTGCTTCTGAATCAATTCAACACATATATAGCATATGAATTTAAAAGTTCCAATTGCTATCATAACCGGGACTTTCATATCATCCAAAAATTTAATGGGACTAAGACTCAAACACCTGCCCAAGCAGAGATAAAATCCTAGACTGTTCCAGGAAGACTTATCATCACATTCTCACAGATTACCTGAAGACTGAACCAACAACTAAGTGGCAAGTGCCACACTTAACCAAAGCATGAGAGACACCAAGTGGGAAGGAATGCACAGTATACACACACACACACACACACACACACACACACACACACACACACACACACACACACTATTCCTAGATGTGAGAGTTCTGGGTAAGATATTCAGTGACTCATTTATGGATATCAGAGAAAGTCATAGAAATCCTCATAGTGCAGCCCCAGTGTTCCCCAAACACTGGAGGCAAAGGCAACCAAAACCATGTCCTCTTCTGTAAGCCTTTAACTATGTGCCTACAATGGGATTCATCAACCATTGGCAAGGAACTGTCCCCTTCAAGGGTGCTGAGATAGTTCACAGTTCTTAGCCACCCTTTTGCCCCTGTCCAGGGTGCTGAGAATCAAAAGCTATCATACCATGAGTGCTTTTTGGTGCTTTAATGACTAACGGAAAATACTAGGTCCCAGTTCTCTTCTGTTAACTTGTGCTGCACGCTTTTCTCTGAACTTCAGTTTTCATATCTGTTGAAGGAGAGGTTGGAGGGAAATAATAATTGTAAGGTCTATTTCACGGAATCATTGGCTCAAATGAGATAAAATTGCAAAATGCTTTATTTTATATGTTGTTATGCATAACTAAATTGTTATCCTATGTTATAAAACATTACATGTAGAAAGTAATTACTGTTACTAGAGATAGGAAAGTATATTTAAATCATAACATTTTCAAGGAAACAATGTAAACAAAGCTAGTTATGACTACCAAACAAATGTACTTGGGAACAAAAGATCAGATCCAAGAATAAGTGCCTTTTAATACTCTCTTTTGAAATAATTAATAACTATAATTTCAGAGAATATTAAAATGTAATATCTCTTGCTAGTTGCTATAGCAAAACTAATAGACATTTAGAATAAAATGGAAATCATTAATCATAGTAAAGAAATCAATTATCTTGAGACATCTCAATGTTTGATGTACTGGAAATTAACTATCATTTTAAATTTTAAAAATTTATTTAGTAGCTCATAAAAGTTTATAAGATATTCATTGAGCTGGGTGCTTTATCGGTCACCCTGTCTAAAGAACCACATTTTTTACAGATAAAGCAATAGAAGCCCAGACAGGTTAGTTAAATTACTTTGCCCAGAGTGACACAGCATTTCAAATGCATATATGAATTAGATTGTATTCTGTGCCAGCCTAATCTGCTGTCTAATGATACATAAGCCACTTTTAGATGCTTACTTTTGTTAGGTAACCATTATCTTGCATAAATAAAATTATTTTTAAAATCAATTTTATTGATTTTTTAAAATAATTTACACTTCCAGATACATCCCCATCCCAGAAACCATACCTATAACAAAGAATAAAGAAGAAAAATTCTGATAAAATGAACCAATACATTGAAAAAGTCTGACATTATATTTAGCGTTACATACTCATATCCTCTCACCTTATGAAAAAAGTGTGTTGTTGGGAGCATATCTTAATATCTCTTTTTTGGACCTAAATCTGGTCATTATAATTGCACCACATTTAATCTCAACTATTTTCATTGTTGTTTCTGTTCTCACCAACTATTATTGTACTTATCATACCTATTGTTCTCCAGATTCTGCTTTCTTCCCTTTGCATGGGTTTACTTAAGTCTTCCTATCCTTGTTCATATTCATTGTTTTTTACAGAGTAATATCATTTCCTTACATCCCTTACCATAACATGTTTGTCATTTCTCCCAGTTGATGGGTGTCTGCTTCAGTTGTGTTCCATGCTATGGCTTCTCTACTCAGGGCATCACTCCCATTTTCTCCCCACCAGTAAATTAGACTCCATTCTGGATCACTTGGCTGGTCCATGACAATTACAACTTTCCCCTTTTTTAGAGCTCACATTTATGTGCTGTTTTCATCCAGCTAAGTAAGAATTCCTAGGCATCAGAAATTTCTTACTTGCTTATATTTGTGTCTTCAGCATTTCACACAGGGTCTAATGTATAATGATCGCTTGCTCTATCTATCTACCTACCTACCTTCTTTGTTTTCAATCATACTTTTTGCCCCATTTATGTCCCTAGGGTATATACCTATCAGTATGCTTTCTGGGTCAAAGGGTACAGATATTTTAGTTCTTTGTATTGTACTATCCCATATTGCTTTCTAGAAAGTTAACCAACTCACAATCTCAGTAAAAATTTATTAAAATGTTTGTCTTTCTACAACTCCTTCAATTAGTTGCATGTCTTGTTATTTTTATCTCTTCCACAGCTCTGATTATGTCTCCTTATTTTTATTCACACAGCCACCACCTTAGTTCAGGCATTCATCACCTCTCACCCTATTCCCTTTCTCAAGCCTCTTCCTCCTCTGACCCATGTCCCACATAGTTGTCAAAGTGGTTTTCCTAAAGCACAGGTCTGACCATGAAATCCCTCTTTTCAATGCATTCCATTGTCTTCCTATTGTCTCGAGGATCAAATTTAGATTTCTCTCTTTGGCCTTGTAAATTCATCACAATCTCACCCCATTCTAATTTTCTAGAATTATTCTATTTATTTTCAACCTTAAATTCATCTCTTCTATGCAGTCTATGGACCATCCATGCTGGTCTATTTGTTGTTCCTCATATACAATGTTTCATCTCCTACCTTCATGCTTTCATAGTGGAGTCTCAGTCCCCCATGCCTGGGAAGTCCTGGTTCCCTATGCCCTACCTTTGGAATCCCTGGTTTCTTTATAATTCAAATCATAAGCCAGATTGTGGTTCTACCATCTATAAGATGTCTTTCTGGATTCTTTCAGCTTCTAGAGACCTGTTTCCCAAAATTTATATTTTAATGTATTCTGAATATGTTTGCATATGCAATTATTGTCTCCCTTCTTAGAAAATATATTTCCTGAAGTGAAGGGCCATTTCATTTTTTTATTTTATATCCTATGATATCTTTCATATAGTAGATTTCTCAGTGGTTTGTATCTAATTCAATAATTGTTTGTTAGTTACACAGATGGAACTTGGTTTTCCATATAGAAACAACATATTCCAATATTAGAAAAGAGAAATAAAAAAATGTACATTGATTCACTCTTATTAGTAAACAACACACCTCCTCATTCCACTTGGACCAGAATACAGCCACATAGATTCAGGATTTCAGAGTGCTGAGATCATCCAGTTCAATTTAAGAAGCCATCCTCAACAACACACCCAAGTGGACATTTAAATTTATCTTGAAGGCCAGGGTAATGGAAAACTCACTACATCTCAAAACAGTTCATTCTACTTTTGGACAGTTCCAATAGCTTAGATTTTTTGTTACATTATACCTAAACCTGCGTCTCTGCAGTTTCCATCCATTTTTCTACTTTTGCCTTCTGGGGCCAAGAAGAATCATATGCTCCCTCTACGATATGACAATTCTTTGAATACTTAAGCTAGTTAGCATATGATCTCCTAGGAAATACCTTCTCAAGTGCATACATTCCCAGTTCTTCCAACTAATTCTTAAACAACTTGGTCTCAAAGCCCTTCCTCGTGCTGGTACTTCTTCCTTTCCCACATTTCCAAAGACCCTACTAAAATGTGGTGGCCACAAAAATACTACATTTCAGAGGAAGGTCGATCAGGGAATAAAATGGTATGTCTACTAACCCCCTCACTCAGAATCCTGTATTTATATCAAAGTAGACTTATGTTATTCTGGCTTTTCTGGTTGCCATATCAAACTAATGACTCATTGAACTTGCAGTTTCTGTCAATAAAACATTTTTTTTTCATCTTTGTCAGGTATAATCAGTACATTCAGTGATTCATAAATGAAAACATGGCAATATTTCTTTATCACATGCATATCTTAAAGCCCAAAATATATTGGAGAAACTGATGAGAATTGTCAAGGCCATGTACTGTCATAAAGCTGATCTAGCATTTCCACTAATAAAATGAAACCATGGGATTCCAACCAATTATAGGTAATTTTATAAAGCAGAATAATAGGAAGGAAAAGATTAGGTCTTTCTCTTTAATTTATAAAAGTAATAGGTTGCTGGAGTCACTGACTTTCATATTCTGGCAAGACTGAACCAATGTATGAATGGAATTTTGTCAAGAGATATTTTTTAATAAAAATGGTATCTTGAACTATAACTTATGAAAGAAGAAACAGTCTTTCACAATTTAGAAAGCAATAGTTTTAAATTGGCCATGCTAAAGAAGTTTTCAGGATGAGAGAATCTCAAGTTAGAAAGTGTCTAAAAGTCCATACTAATCCAGCTTCTAATAGCAATCTTGACATTTGACTATGTAGATTTCCATTCACAAGCTTATTAGGCATCCCATCACACTTTTAGATAACTTTAGAAAGTTGTTCATTACCTCAAGCTTAAATTGGCTTCTTCACAACTTCCACCAACTGCTGGGTGTGGTAGAACATTCCTGTTACCAAGGAAGCTGACGCTGTCCAATTTCTTGAGTTCAGGAATTTGGGGGTCTGAACAAAGTCTATCATCAATATGATGAGTTTTCCAGGAGATGCAGGAGGGGACACCAGGTTGCATAAAAAGGTGCAAACTAGCTCCAGGCCCGATAGGAAATGGAACACATCAAAGTTCCTATACAGATCCATTAGCAAGGGGATCAAACCCAGGAGTAGCTCCTGCAAGTCTAGCCTGGGAGATAGGGAGAACTATTTGAAAACAAAACAAACAAGCATCAAAACAACTTCCACCAATCACTCCTAGGCTTCTCTTCTGGGGTCAAGAAGAACTAGGCTAAACCCTCTTCCATGCATGAGCCCTTCAGATTCTTGAAGATAGCTATCTTCATTTTGCTGCTCTGCCTTGTTTCAACTCAACAGGGAAAAAGATGGTCCTCCCAGGAAAAGTTCATCAGTTCTTATCTCACCGTCAAGCCCTGATTGACCCCACCTCCCTCCACATCCTCTCCCCTCAGATTGGAGAGCTGGAGGGTGGGGTACCAAACTCCTCCCAATACCTTCCTTTATAGAGGAAGAGACTGAACTCTCAGCTGACTCTTCATTGCATCTGCCTAGTTTCAATTCCATGGAACAATACGCCTCTGATGCTCCCTCCATTTTCTCCCAATCATCTTTTCGTATGTTGTCACCCCCTTAGGTTATAAGCTCCTTGAAGGCAGAGACTTTTTTTTTTTTTTTGCACCCAAGCCCTTAATCAGTGCTTGGCACATAGTAGGCCCTTTAAAATATTTTTTGAATTGAATTGGATTGGGACATTACTGCCCAACCACACCCTTCTCACCTTTAACTATCATTATTATCATCATTAACTATGTCATCTAATGTTATATTTTCCACAAATAAACAGTATTGGGGGTATATTTGTATACGTTTTATCATCCCTGTTAAATCATGATCCTTAAGGGCAAGATCTATACTTAAGTACCAACAGCGCATTCCTGGAGTAAAGTGAAATGTGAAAAGGAGATTGCACATAGTGGTGGGGTCAAAGGATCAGGTCGATTGCTCACTCACTGTCCTTGTTTTGTTGTCATTCAGCCATTTCAGTTGTGTACAACTCTGTGATCCCCCTGGATTTTTTTGGCAAAGATACTGGAGTAGTTTGCTATTTCCTTCTCTAACTCATTTTGCATATGAGGAAACTGAGGCAAATGGTGCTAAGTGACTTGCCCAGGGCCACACAGCTAGTAAGGGTCTGAGGTCAGATTTAAGGTCAGGTCTTCCTATTTCCAGGTCTAGCACTCCATCCACTGCACCACTTAACTACCCTACCATGTGGTATAAAACATGGAGTAAGCTATAAGGAAAGGCTATATAAGACAAGATTCTGTCTGGTGCAGCACATCTTAATTTGTATTAAAAGAGGAATAGTGTCCAGGACTAAGGGGAAGAAAGAAAAAGAGTATTTATGTAGCACTTGCAATGTACTTGTCACTCTGGTAAGCACTTTACAGCTATTATCTCATTTGAACCTCACTAAAACTCTGGAAAGTTAGTGCTGTTATTATCCCCATTTTACAGTTAAGGAAGCTGAGGCAGACAGGAGTGAGGTGATTTGCCAAGGGTCACACAGTACGTGTCTGAGGCTGGATTTGAACTCATTCCTTCCTGACTTCAATTCCAGTACTCTATCCACCATCACCAAGATGTTATTAGGTTATTAAATGCATCTGTTATTTTATTGATGTCTCTTGCATCGTCTTATAGAGTGTACTTATATTATATGGTAGTGTGGGCTAGAATTAGTATAACTGATTACTTCAAACAGCCATAATAAACCTGAAGAAACTAGAAAGGTCTCCAAGAGCTAAGTTGTAAAAGCCTTGACAGTCCTGTGTGATGCAGAACGCATGTAGGTACTAGCCTAGGTGGCACAGTGGATAGACTGCTGGAGCTAGAAGCAGGGAGAGTTGAGTTCATAACTCGATTCAAACACTAGCTGTGTGACCCTGGACAAATCACTTAAGCTCTATCTTCCTCAGTTTCCTCATTTGTAAAATTGGGATAATAATAGATCCTTCTAGGGTTACTAATAAGGATAAAAGAGATAATATTTGTAAAGTCCTCTGCAAATTCTAAAACATTTTATAAATGTTAGCTATTATTAATATTAGTTTCCCTAGGTCCTAGCACAGAGTCTTGTAAATAAGTCTTTGATAAATGCTATCTAAGCTAAATTATGATATGTGATGATAGAATTCAGTGTAATCTGACAATAGCCACATAGTACCATAGCCAGTGCTCAACCTTTCATCTAAGCCTAAAGCAGGAGGGTACCCTGAAGGGAATTTGGGAGACAGTATCTCACAGGCAAATTGAAGCACCACCACCTTAACCATCAATCTCCCCTTGGATCTTGACAGACAACCCAGGACCTTGAACCCAAGAGCCTTGGGAGAAGCATTGCTTTTAGCTTAGTGTCCTGAACCATCTTCCTGGGAAGCATTACCTGTGGAGGTGTAGCCTGATTAACTGTTCCTGCAGGTGTTTCAGCCTCAACTACTGAAGACCCGGAAAAAAAAGTTCTGGAAACCAAAATCCCTAGCACTTATAAGCGGTTCAACATCAGAAACTGGTATGATTTTTACCACTGGAAATGACCTTGATGAAGAGGCATTACCATCCACTGTACAACTGTATTCAAAGGACCATAGGACTTTTTCATCTGACATGCAGCTGAAAGCTTCCACATAGATTGTTGCCCCAATTAGAACATGAGATCCCCAAGAGTAGGGATTATTTTATATTTGTAACCCCAATGCTTAGCACAACCATTAATTAATATCTTATTCATTCATTTATTCATCTTATGAAGTTGTTCTGAGATACATCCAACTCTGTGCCATATAGCGTAAAAAGCAGGCCCACTTGATTAATTGGGCATACTTCTATATGTTCAGTATTGGAATATTCTTATAGAGAGTGCAGTTGCAATAGACTGTCATTGGATAATAGAATAATAAATCATCTTATAGAGAGGCCCATTACTGAATGTAATTGCTTTCAATCAAACATAAATCATCACCAAATAGTGTACTTTTATGCATTTTCATTGCTTGGTCAAAAGAATTAGAGTACCAGACTGTGACAGTCTGACAGGATGATATTTTATTTATTATAAAAGCAAAAGCTTCCAAATCTAGAATCAGATTCAAATCAACTTTTTTTTAATATTGCTACTCTCAGATCTAAGACTGCATATGAACCAAATCCTGTGCTCTTATGCCATTGAAAGGAGAGTTGTAGCATCAGATGTTGCAATCAGGTAGGCCTGGGCTCATTATGGTCATTAGGCATTTATCAAGCTCTTTGTGTCAGCAAAGGACTAAGCAATTGTTGAGATTAATTATTCTACAAACACTCATGGGTCTTTATTAGAACTCTCTTGCTTCTTATAATAATAACTCACATTTATATAGACTTTATATATTTATATAGCTTTATGGAGCAGTTTCTTGAAAACAACCATATGAGGAAGGCATTGTAAGTATTAATATTTCTGTTTTACGGTGCAGAGAGCCAAGATTTAGGGAGATTAAGTTGAATTCTGAACTTAAAACAAAATTGAATAACAAAAAATAAACAACAAGTAGAGAAAAAGAAAAAAGTTATTTTCCTCAAGATAGAGAAGGGATGGATTCAAAATGCAGATTAGAGTCCATTTTTTCTCCTTTTTTTCAGAAGCTGGCTAATGTAGAAATTTGTTTTGCATGACTTCATATTTATAATGGGCTTTATATTTCTTGTAGGATGGAGGAGGGGGCCTGGGAAGAGGGAGAATATGAAACTAAAAAGAAACTAAAACTAAATAATAAAAAGTAACAACAAAAGAGCATTCTAGTGATATGTCCAATGCCACAAAGAGAAATGAGCTGGGATATAAGAATGGTAAAAGATCCAAGATCAAACGATATGAGAATTGGGTAAAGGATTTGAGGAGGTTTCTTGGAGAGAAAAGAAGACTTTGGTTGGACAATAACCACCTTCAAATATTTGGAGGGCTATCTTGTGGAAGAGATATTAGAATTGTTCCCTTAGTCCTAGTGGGAAGAATTGAGAAAAATGAGAGAGAATTTCTGCCAGGTAAATTTCGACCTGACATAAGGAGAGTATTCCTAGCAATCAGACCTGTCAAAAGTGTAATGATTTTCCCTCTGGAGGTAGGAGGTTCTCCTTTACTTGAGGCCTTTGGGAAAAGGCCAGAAAACCTGTTCAGGTATGCTGCAGAAGGAATGCTTAGGGGAAGCAGGCTGTCAGAGTTGATAAAGCACTGTCCCTGCAGTCAGGAGGACCTTGAGTTCAAATCCAGCCTCAGACTCTTACTAGCTGTGTAACTTAGGGCAAGTCACTTCACCTCAACTGCCTCCACAAATCAACAAAAAAGAAGGAAGTTTGTTCAAGTATAACTTGCATTAGAAGGCCACTGAGGTATCTTCCAGCTCTGACATTCTCTTAAATAAGTGACAGAGAGAGGATTCAAACACAGGACTCCATTGATTCTCAGCCCAGTATCCTATCCAAAATATCTCACTACCTCTCCAGATAAGAGAAGTCATACTGACTCTGAATGAAGTGATTGTTTTCCCCAGTGTTTCAGATCTGTTCATATTCAGGGCTAGAACCCCAATCTCAATACTTTAAATCCCAGAAATCTTCGCATAGCACTAGATTACATTACCCCCCCCCCCCCCATCCCATTCATAATGGAACAATTTTATCAAGAATATAGACCTTTTCCAGTCTGGAACTTTAAACCTGAAGTATCTCCCCATCTACTTAGAGAATGTTGACATTCCAATATAAAATCAAATTACAACAGAAGTTATAACTTTCACTAATATGGTGAAACTTGAACACTTTCTTCATGATTCTGTTTCGGTAAGGAGTATACATAGCATTATCCCCCATTGAAGATGACAAATAGTGAACTCAGAGAGCTGAAGGCATTTGCCCATCGTCACACAATTCATATATTTTTGAGACAAGATAAAGACATTAAAGGAATAAAAATCAACAAATATAAGGCAAAATTCTCTGTATTTGTCCATGACAAGATGCTTTGCTTAGAAAACCCCAGAGAATCTGTTAGAAAGCTAATTTAAGATGATTAATAACTTTAATAAAACAATAAGTAAGAAGAAATCCACAGAATTCTTTAGCATTTCTATATGCTTATAACAAGAATAAGGATGAAAAGACAGAAAGGTAAATTCCATTTTAACAAACTAAAAATGCTAATCCTAGTATGTTTATCATATTTGGAATTAACCTAGTAAGGTAAATACCTATCTTATGTAAATATAACCACAAAACAGCTTTTATAAAAAACACTTCTGACACATTCTCACTTGAAAGCTAACAATATGTAGTAGATAAAATACTGGACATGGAGTCAGGAAGCCTGGGTTCAAAATCTGGTTTAGACATTTACTAATTGTTTGATCCTGAACAAGTCAATTAGCCTTTCTGGTACTCTGGTGCTTTATGGTTAAAATGAGGAAGTTGGACATGCTGATGTAAAGTCCCCTCCAATTCTAAATCTAAATCAAAGAAGATCTAAGTAGTTAGACAGCTTGATGGTCATGGTTGAGCCACACCAATACAATGAAATGTTTCCTCAGTTAATACACATATTTAACATCACATTAGTCAAATTAGCAAGGAAAAATGTTATAGAATCAGACACAATATTAACAAAATTCATATATGAGAACAAAAATTCAATAACTTCAAGAAGAAAAATAAAAAGAAGTGTACGCATTAAGGAGACCTGGAATTTCCAGTTATAATAAATTTCATTACATTAAAATTTCATATTTTATAAAAATATACATTTATGAAATAGGTACCATGAAATATCATCATATATTTCAAATTTCACTAAATTCCATACATTTGTTTCAAGATATTAAAAATTCATCATCATCAAAACTATTTAGTACTGTTTAAAAAATAGAACTGCAGTTCAATTGAATAGACCATATAATAGCCTAGTAGCGGTCAATACAAATTTTTCAACAAGAACTGATGGAGAGGGCGGAGCCAAGATGGCGGAGTGAAAGCAACAACTCACCTAAGCTCCTGGACAAACTTTTCTGGATATCTCTGAAAGGAGAATCTGCCCAGACTCTGGAGGTGTAGAATCCAGTGGGTGACAGACTTTGACAGATTCGGAGCCCAGGTTGGACTGGAAGGTCCACAGGAAGGATCTGTTCTGCGGGGGTAAGCCCCCAGTGCACAGCGCAGCGTGGTCAGCGCAGCAGGGTGGAAGGGACCTGAGAAGCCCGAGAGTGGCGGGCGAAACCAGCGGAGCAGGACACAAGCCAAACCGAGCCAGTGAGAGCCGCTGAGCGCCAGATATCAGCGCAGCAGCCCTTGAAACCTTCAGCCTGAAGACTAAACTTCGGTAAGTCACCTACTTGAACTTCCGGGAGCCAGGATGGTGGAGTGATCAGTAAATGCTCTCTCCTCCCCCTGATGACCATGAAAGAACCATAAAATATTTCCCCAGATAAATCCTGGATCAGCGGGAACAGCAGAAGGGGGCAAATAGTCTCATAACACCAGAGGCTAGAAAAATAGCAAAGGGGGATTCTTCCTACTGTGGCGGAGGCGATCTGGAAGGACAGATGACCCAGGGCAGAGAAAATTCGCACTGAGACCCAGGCAAGCCTCAGCGCCAGGAGACAAGCCCCAGGAGGGGCGGGAACACGCATTAGCTTCTAGGCGTGCCCCAGCCCTCCAGGGGAAAAGGGAAGACAATAGGGAAGCTGGGATCACCA
Organism: Notamacropus eugenii; assembly: GCF_028372415.1. Lineage (NCBI taxonomy): Eukaryota > Metazoa > Chordata > Mammalia > Diprotodontia > Macropodidae > Notamacropus > Notamacropus eugenii. Next base: position 21,249,160 of record NC_092877.1, on the reverse strand, counting down.
TCCCCTGACCTTGTCTTTGCCTCAGGTCAGCTGAGGAGATCTCCTGAGATCAGACCACCCCTCCCACACACCTAACAAGCTAACCCCAGGGTTGATCTGGGAAACAAAAAAAAAAAAAGCCTGCTTTTAGCCTAGACACACATCAGCTCAACTTAAAGATCTGTACCTTCTGACTGAAAGAACCAGAAGCTACAACACTCAGCCAACATCATGAATCGGAAAAAGCAAATGAAAAGTGAAAAAACCATAGAATCTTTCTATGGGGATAAGGACCAAAACACAAACACCAAAGAGGTCAGAGCTGAGACTGTACTTCCATCTGAAACCTCAGAAGGGACTATGAATTTCTCGCAAGCACAACTAGATTACCAGGAACATCTGAAGAAGGAAATAAAAGAAAAACTGGCCAATGATTTTAAAATTATAAAAAAAGAATTCCTGATGAGAACATCACTCTGAAAAGGAAAATTGAACAAATGGAAAAGGAAGTTCAAAAATTAACTGGAGAGAATAATTCCCTAAAAGGAAGAGTTACTCAAACGGAAAAGGAAACCCAAAACCTAATTGGGAAAATTGATCAGATGGAAAAGGAAACACAAAACCTAACTGGGAAAATTGGTCGAATGGAAAAAGAAGAACAAAAATTAAATGGAGAAAATAGCTCCTTAAAGGGAAAAATTGGTCGATGGAAAAGGAGATGCAAAAGCTAACTGAAGAAAACAATACGATGAAGATTAGAATTGGGCAAGTAGAAACTAATGACTCAATGAGGCAACAAGAATCAGTCAGACAAAATCTAAAGAATGAAAAGATAGAAGAAAATGTAAAATATTTAATTCGAAAAACAACTGACCTGGAAAATAGATCCAGGAGAGAAAATCTAAGAATTATTGGCCTGCCAGAAACCCATGATGAAGAAAAGAGTCTGGACAATATCTTCCAGGAAATCATCAAGGAAAACTGCCCAGAAGTACTAGACTCAGAGGGCAAAATAGTCATCGAAAGAATCCACCATTCCCCTCCCGAAAGGGATCCCAAACTCAAAACCCCAAGAAATATCGTTGCCAAATTCCAGAGCTATCAAGTGAAGGAGAAAATACTACAAGCAGCCAGAAAGAAACAATTCAAATATCAAGGACACACAGTCAGGATCACACAGGACCTTGCAGCTTCTACATTAAAAGATCGAAAGAATTGGAACCCAATATTCCGTAAGGCAAAGGAGTTGGGACTTCAACCGAGGATCAACTACCCAGCAAAGTTCAGCATAACATTTCAGGCAAGGAGAAAGTCATTCAACGAAAAAAGGGATTTCCAGAGCTTCCTGACCAAAACACCCGGACTCAATAGACAATTTGATCTTCAAATGCAGGTCTCCAGAGAATCATAAAAAGGTAAACAGAGGGGAAAAAACAAAAACAAAAACTTGCTACTCAATTAGGGCAAACTGTTTACCTCCCTATAAGGGAAGATGATACCTGTTAATCTTGAGAACTGTGCAGCTATTATGATAAAAGGGATATATGTAGAGGGAACGGGTATAAAGTAAATGATGTCATGTCAAAAATATGATTTAAGTATGAGAAGGGATTGTAATAGGAGTTGTGAAAAGGGGGAAGCAGAAAATGGCAAATTATATCACAGGAAGAAGGACAAAACTATAGTAGAGGGAAGGAGGGGAGGGAGATGAGCATTGTTTGAGAGGTACTCTCATCTGATTTGTTCAAAGGAGGGAACAATAATCTTAAGTAGATAATCCTAACTAGCTCTATAGGTAGTAGGAGGGGAAGGGGGAAGAAAGGGGAGGGTGGCTAAAAGGGAGGAAAGAAGCAATAAGAGTAAAGGGGAGTAAAAGGGAGGGGGGCTAAAAGAAGGAGGGGAAGGCTGCAGGAGGAGGGGGAGAAAAGTGAATACTATTGAGGAGGGGAAGGGAAACGGGAGAGCTAAAAGCACAAATGGTGGGAAAGAGGTTGGAAGGAAATACACAGATTGTAATCATAACTGTGAATGTGAATGGAATGAACTCTCCCATAAAACGGAGACGGATAGCAGAATGGATTAAAAGCCATAATCCAACAATATGCTGCTTACAAGAAACACATTTGAAACGGGGGGATACACATAGGATAAAGGTCAAAGGATGGAGCAGAATATATTGTGCTTCAGCTCATGTAAGAAAGGCAGGAGTAGCAATCCTAATCTCAGACAAAGCGAAAGCAGAAATAGATCTAATCAAAAGGGATAAGGATGGAAACTATATCCTGCTAAAAGGCACCATAGACAATGAAGCAATATCATTACTAAACATGTATGCTCCAAGTGGTATAGCATCCAAATTCTTAGAGGAGAGGTTGGGGGAGTTGAAGGAAGAAATTGATAGCAAAACTATACTAGTGGGGGACCTCAACCTCCCCCTCTCTGAACTCGATAAATCCAACCTCAAAATAAACAAGAAAGAGGTTAAGGAGGTAAATAAAACTCTGGATAAGGTAGATATGATAGATCTTTGGAGAAAATTAAATGGGAATAGAAAGGAATATACCTTTTTCTCAGCGGTACATGGAACATTTACAAAAATTGACCATGTACTAGGACATAAAAATCTCACAAGCCAGTGCAGAAAGGTAGAGATAATCAATGCATCCTTTTCAGATCATAATGCATTAAAAATTACATGTAATAAAAGGCCATGGAAAGAGAAACCAAAAATCAATTGGAAACTAAATAATCTAATTCTAAAGAAGGGTTGGGTTAAAGAAGAAATCATAGAAACAATCAACAATTTCATTCAAGAGAATGACAATAGTGAGACAACATACCAAAACTTATGGGATACTGCAAAAGCAGTTATTAGGGGAAGTTTCATATCTTTGAATGCTTACATAAATAAAACAGAGGAAGAAGAGATCAATGACTTAGGCTTGCAGTTGAAAAAGCTAGAAAAAGAACAAATTGAAAATCCCCAAGTAAATACCAAATTAGAAATACTGAAAACCAAAGGAGAGATTACTAAAACTGAAATTAAGAAAACTATTGAATTAATAAATAAAACCAATAGGTGGTTTTATGAAAAAACTAATAAAATTGATAAACCTTTGGTCAATCTGATTAAAAAAAGAAAGAAGAAAATCAAATTACTAATATTAAAAATGAAAGGGGTGAACTCACCTACAATGAGGAGGAAATTAAAACAATAATTAGAAACTACTTTGCCCAACTTTATGCCCACAAATTCGATAATCTAAACGAGATGGATGAATATTTTAAAAAATACAAATTGCCTAGATTAACAGAAGAGGAAGTTGAATGCTTAAACAACCCCATCTCAGAAAAAGAAATTGAACAAGCCATCAATGAACTCCCTAGGAAAAAATCTCCAGGGCCAGATGGATTCACAAGTGAATTCTATCAAACATTTAAAGAATAGTTAATTCCAATACTACATAGACTATTTTTGAAAATTGGGGAAGAAGGAGTCCTCCCAAATTCTTTCTATGATACAAATATGGCTTTGATACCCAAACCAGGAAGAGACAAAACAGAGAAAGAAAATTATAGACCAATTTCCCTAATGAATATAGATGCAAAAATTTTAAATAAGATTTTAGCAAAACGAATACAGCATCTTATCACGAGATTAATACATTATGATCAGGTAGGATTCATACCAGGATTACAGGGCTGGTTCAATATTAGGAAAACTATTAGCATTATCGATCACATCAACAACAAAGCTAACAAAAACCACATGATTATCTCAATAGATGCAGAAAAAGCTTTTGACAAAATACAACACCCATTCCTACTAAAAACACTGGAGAACGTAGGAATAAAGGGAACTTTCCATAAAATAATAAGCAGTATCTATCTAAAACCTTCAGCAAGCATTATATGCAATGGGGATAAGCTAGATGCATTCCCAATAAGATCAGGGGTGAAACAAGGTTGTCCATTATCACCACTATTATTCAATATGGTACTAGAAATGTTAGCTGTAGCAATTAGACAAGATAAAGATATTCAAGGAATAAGATTAGCCAAAGAAGAAACTAAGTTATCACTCTTTGCAGATGATATGATGATTTACCTAGAGAATCCCAGAGATTCAAGTAAAAAATTACTTGAATTAATAAACAACTTTGGCAAAGTTGCAGGTTACAAAATAAACCCACACAAATCTTCTGCGTTCCTATATATTAGCAACAAAGTCCAACAGCAAGAGATAGAAAGAGAAATCCCATTTAAAGCTAGGGTAGACAGTATAAAATACTTAGGAGTTTACCTGCCAAAACAAACCCAGGGATTATATGAACACAATTACAAGACACTTTTTGCACAAATAAAGTCAGATTTAAGTAAGTGGAAAAACATTAGTTGCTCATGGGTAGGCCGTGCTAATATAATAAAAATGACAATTCTACCTAAATTAATATACTTATTTAGTGCCATACCAATTAAACTATCAGACAATTACTTTCTAGAGCTGGATAAAATAATATCAAAATTCATTTGGAAAAACAAAAGGTCCAGAATATCAAAGGGACTAATGAAAAGAAATGCTTGGGAAGGTGGCCTAGCGCTACCAGACCTCAAATTCTACTATAAAGCAGCAATTATCAAAACCACTTGGTACTGGCTAAGAAACAGAGAGGTAGACAAGTGGAATAGACTTGGCACTCAAGATGCAGTAGGCAAGGAATATAGCAACCTTCTGTTTGATAAACCCAAGGACCCCAGCTTCTGGGATAAGAACTCATTGTTTGACAAAAATTGCTGGGAAAACTGGATAACGGTGTGGCGGAAATTAGGCATAGACCCATACCTGACACCGAACACAAGAATAAAGTCCAAATGGGTACATGATTTAGGTATAAAGATTGATACCATGAATAAACTGGAGAAGCAAGGAATAGTGTATTTATCAGATCTATGGAGAAGGGAAGAATTCTTTACTAAAGGAGAGATAGAAAGCATTATGAAATGCAAAATGGATAACTTTGATTACATTAAACTGAGAAGTTTTTGCGCAACCAAACCCAATGCAACCAAAATCCGGAGGGATGTAGTAAATTGGGAAAGAATTTTTACAGCTAAGCTCGGGGATAAAGGCCTCATTTCTAGAATATATAGAGAACCGACTCAAATGTATAATCCTACAAGTCATTCCCCAATTGATAAATGGTCAAAGGATATGAACAGGCAATTTTCAGAGGAAGAAATTAAAGATATCTATAATCATATGAAAAAATGCTCTAAATCACTATTGATTAGAGAGATGCAAATCAAAACAACTCTGAGCTACCACATCACACCTATAAGATTGGCAAACATGACAGAACAAGAAAATGATAAATGCTGGAGAGGATGTGGGAGAGTTGGAACACTAATTCATTGTTGGTGGAGCTGCGAGCGCATCCAACCATTCTGGAGAGCAATTTGGAACTATGCCCAAAGGGCTACAAAAATGTGCATACCCTTTGACCCAGCAATATCGCTACTAGGACTATATCCCCAAGAGATCATAAAAATGGGAAAGGGTCCCACATGAACAAAAATATTTATAGCAGCACTCTATGTAGTTGCCAAAAACTGGAAGTCAAGGGGATGTCCATCAATTGGGGAATGGCTGAATAAATTATGGTATATGAATGTAATGGAGTACTATTGTGCCATAAGAAATGATGAACAAGAAGACTTCAGAGAGGCCTGGAAGGACTTATATGACCTGATGCTGAGTGAAAGGAGCAGAACCAGGAGAACTTTGTGCACAGCAACGACCACAGTGTGCGAGAGTTTTTTCTGGTAGACTTGGAATTTTGTAATAACGCAAAAACTTCTTATAAAAAAAAAAAAATCCCAAAGGTGGTTCTCAAGGCAAAATGCCTTCCACACTCAGAGAAAGAAATATGGAAGTCACTCACAAAATGTAGCAGATCGTGTTTGTGTATGTGTATGTGTTTGTGTATCATGTTCTGATTTGTTATACGATTTCTTTCATTTATTTTAGTCTGACTACATAGCATGACTATAGTGAAAATATACTCAATAGGAAAGTATATGTAGAATCTATACAGAATTGTATGCAGTCATGGGGAGGGAGGGTGCTAGTGGGGGGTAGGTGTGGGGGGGATAAAATCTCAATTGTATGGCAGTGATTGTTAAACATTAAAAAATAATTTTAAAAAACAGTTTAAAAAAAATAAAATAAAAATAAATAAAATAAAATAAAAAAAGAACTGATGGAAAAGCTGGGAAGTAGTTTGACAGAAAATAGGTTTAGACAGAACCAGGAGGACGATGTATATTATAACAGCAGTATTAAAAAAAACAATTTTGAATGAGTAAAGAATTCTGATTAACCATAATTCTAGAGGACTCACGATTAAAAATGCTGCCCTATGAACAGAATTAAGTAATATGCAGAGTAGGACCAATGTTTTTGTACAAGGACAATATATAGGAATTTGTTTTGCTTGACTATGATTATTTTATGGAGTTTTTTTTTCTTTTTTCCTCATGAGAGTGGGTGGTAGCCAAAAGAAAAAAAGTATGATAATTGAAGAAAATAATAAAAATGAAGGGATTGCAGCTAGCAAACTGCTAAAGTACTCTACAGATCCAAATATGTAAAAACTGTTACATCACCTTACAAAACAGCCTTCAAATTTCAAATAACATTAAGTATCTTCTTATAGTGAGAAATTTAAAATCTGCCTCCCTAGAAAGTCCAATTCCAGCATCTAATTCTGATCTCTGAACCCAGGCCCAAAGCATCTAATATTTCTTCCATGTTACAGCCTTTCAGCTATTTTAAGGTAGGTCATTGTGTTCTCACTAAATCTTTTTTTGCTGCAGGCTAAACATCTCTTATTCCTTTAATTACTCTTTATATTGCTTGGTTTCAAGTTCACTCACTCTCATGCTTACCTTCATCTCGAAATGACATGAAACTCTGTGAGAATTGGTGGAAAGCATTCAAAAGGGAGTAGACTTCACACGTATATATGGTAATTGTCTTCAAGTATCTTAATGGAAGCCAGTGTAGAGGAAAGAATAACTAGAATGATCCTACATAGTTTCAGAAGGCAGAATGACTTGTCAACACCTCTTCTAAAACCTGATGCCCCTAAACTGTACACAGTGTTTCTGGTGTAGTCTGACTCCTTATATTTGACACTCTTTTGAGGATTATTAGAAAAAGGTGAGATTATCCCAGTGATGCTTTGAATTACCCTTCTATGTCTCCAGAAGATAAAACCAAGAAGTCATGAATGTTGATAGAGCTTCATGACTCAAATGTTTTTATGCCATTGCTTTTAAGCAATGAGGAATGTTATATAAGAAGTGAGGGTAGAAAACTGACCCTAAGACAGAACTAATATAAAACCGCTTTCCTTTGTATTAGTTACTAGTAGCAATATTCTGGAAAGGAAAGGAAATCATCCAGAAGGCAAAGAAAAAAAAAACCTGACCATCTGATCAGGTTAGATAAGTAGCATTCCTCCAAAATGAAAGTCAGTATTCAAGTCAAAAAAAACTGATTGTAAGTCCTTTTGGTAGAAAGAATATTGGAAAATCCTTTTGTACTACAAATTAAGGTTATCATACATACCTGTACAGGTTATTCCATTTTACATTTCACATAGCATAACTAACCAAAAGAAAATCACTTATATAAATTATGTTCTAATTAATTCAGCGAATGCTTAGAGCTAGTTGAAGCTTCAAGGGTCATCTAATCCAATCCCCTCATCATACAGAAGAAGGTTGGTTGGTTATTGTCCTTTGTGCTCAAAGAGGACCAAAATGGCATCACTGTGTCAGAGTCAAGATGAAGTGATTTTAAGGCCACAGAATAGTTTGCCTCAGAGAGGACTTGGGCTCAGCTCCTTTGACTTGAAAATCAGCATTTCCACTGTACCATACTTTCTCCTTGATAAAATCAAAGAGCATAGTAAGTATTTATTAAATGTTTCCCCTGTTCTAGAGCACTGTGAATACAAGTATAAAACATAAGACACATAGGCCCTGACCTCAAAGAGCTTCCCATCCAGTAGAGGGGGACAACAAAATGTTACCATAAGTTGTACAGTATCCCAGGCACTGGGGAGACTATGGACTATAAATAAGACACCGCCCCTGCCCTCCAGTGATTTACAACCTCATAGGGGGAACTGTCATATATACCAATACATATGATACAACTCTGAATGTAACAAGTGTTTATAAGAAGTTTTACCAATCTGATCAGTACACCTTTCAGATCGAACCAACAAAGAGATCACTGTACTCACTGTTTGTGGGTCACATGGAACTACAAATTAGACACAAAATTTCAGAGCAAAAGCAAGTGTTTCTTCAACCTTTCAAATGACCCAAGGGTGCAGACTTCCTGAACTCTGGATGCCAGGCAATATAGGTTTCATCAGCACATTTTCCAAATACCCTTGAAGATGACACTGTGGAGTGCATATATACATATATTATATACATACATAATATACGTATATACTTATATATGTAGGCATATACACACATATGTGTATACATACACATGCATATGTGTATATATCTTTCTGTGTCTATCTCCCTTTCTCTCCCTCTCCCCTCCTTCTTCTCTCTACCTCTGTCCTCTGTGTCTCTGTTTGTTTCCATCTCTGAATCTGAGAGAGACAGAGATGGATAGATAGATAGATATTGATACATAAGTAATCTCTGCCAAGGATTATTCACATTTTTTTATTTAGTCCTAGATAAAAAAAAATCTTCTTTACAACAGAACAATTTTATTGTGATTTTTTTGAGGTAGAAAATTCATTGTTCTGTAAATTTCATTTTGTTACTAAGGCTTTGGTTAAGTGATCCTCTCTGTGCCATGATGCATCAAATACGAATTTTATGAATAATAAGGTGATAAATGAAATAAGCTAATAAATGTAAAAGTTAAATCTCTTTCTGGTTATATGCAAACTATTAAAGAACAGGAATAGTGGAGAAGGGAAACAGGGCTGTGGTTTTCAATAAAAGTTCAAAATACCTTAGAGAAAAGAATTTGTTCAAACCATAATTCCTTGTGTAAATTGATCATTTATCTAAAGAGAAATAAGCAATCTGTAGATGTTGGTAATTTGTTATGTTCTAATATTATTATCTAAAAAGACTTAAAGAATCTTTTTCTCTCTATCTTGCCCAAACAATTCAGCTACCTTTTTATATCATCTCTTTAGACACTTCTCTGGGCATCAGTTCGGCATAATCAACAAATATTTATCAAGCACTTACTATATGGGAACCCTTGGACTTGGTGCTGAGGATGAGGAAGATTTCAAAACTCTCATCCTTCTCCTCAAATAGGAGGATAAGATATGTGTAAAACGAGCACACTTTAACTCCTCATTCCTCTTGCCCAAACATAAGAGTCACAGAGAGGAATATACTTTCAAGGCTATCTAAGTCCAACCATCTCATTTTATAGTTGAGGAAAAGGAATCCCAGAGGGGAGAAATGATTTGTCCCAGATCACACAGGTAGTAATAATTGGTAGGGTCAGGATTTGAACTTGGAACTTTTGACTTCACCAGTTTTCCTCTAATGCTTCCCCATCATTCCCCCTTGAGACTCATTCTGTATTTTTCCCCTTACACACGCTCTATTGCCACCAAACTGGCCTAGTTTCAGTTCTCTATAATTTACATTCCATCTTTTACCTCTGTGCCAATACAAAAATGTCCTCCCTCCTCACCTCTACCCCTTACCATTGCTAGCTCCCTTTAAGGCTCACTTCAAATACCACTGCCTTCCAGATGAGGCCTTTCTTCGTTCCCTTCCCCCAATCTATTTACCCTTTCCATCACCCCCCAAAATTACTCTGTATTTGCCTTGGATGCATCTTACATTAGAAAGCCAGCATTATGCAGTAGAAAGAGACAGCTAGCCTCAAAGCCAGGGAGACCTTGGATCGACTCCTATCTCTAAGTCATACTTTCTGTGTGATCTCTCAATGCTCCAGACCAGAGGTGTTAAACATGTGACTCATGGCCCACAACACTCCCAAGGGTGGTCCACACCAGATTAGAAGATAGCTATTTTCATGTGTTTATGTGCAAATAAAAAAAGAAATGTATAAATGTGTTTTCTAAAACAACATATTGGTCTAAAACAACATATGGTCTTCCAGGATCCTTCAAGGATCCAAGGCCCCAATTTCTATTTGAGCTTGACACCATTGCTCTAGTCAACAATCTGGCTATAGAAGTTGTAGGAAAAGTGCCAACCTACATTAGTAGAGGGAGGTTCTTCACCTGGAAGTTCCCCATACCAATGAAATCATGATCTAGTCCCTATCTCATTTCCTAGAGCCTTTAGACATTCACATGTGCTGTCCTGTGTATAAGCCCTATAGATATATATATATATATATATATGTCTATCCTTCCATCACCTCTCTGTGTATATACTGCATCCTCCTAGTAGAATGTAAAATATTTTTAGGACAAAGATTGTCTTGTGTCTTTATATTCTACCACCTAGTACAGTGAATTGTAATCAATTAATCAATCAACAAGTATTTATTAAGCATATACTATGTGCCATAGTCTGACAGATTCTGGGGATAAAAAGACAAATTACCCCAACCTATGCTGAGACCTGCACTTGTAATTGGGTCTTCAGTTCTAGGGTACTCTGTGTATCTGGGTTCCAAACACTCCAGCTCATGAGTCCCTACCATTTTTGTTTCCCATTAAGAATAAGTCAGTAGACAAAATTAACTCAAAGAAAAGGCATTTACAAAGACAGCAGGGTAAGAAAAATAGCTCCAAAACACCCCCTACCCATAGCATCCACAGAAAGATTGGTTACAGAATATACCTATAATAAAACTCACATTTGGACAACACTTATGGTCAGAGCAACTGATACTGGTACTGCTGAATCTCCATGTCTTTTCTCTACTTGGGCACTCCTTTCCTCAACTCTCCTTAGGGTGCACTATCTCTAATGAGTAGATTACTCAGGTGGATTTGTGGGGTATGTCCTTCTTTATATCTGAGTTACCATAGAGAACATATGACTGTTCTCTGCTAGGTTTGTTTCACTGTACTTCAAACTCTCTTTTAATGAACTAAATACTGGATGGAGTGTCTTCTACTGGGCAAGTAGCCCCACAGCTAGAAACCATGGACAATGAGGGAAAGGCTGTTCTCTCATATCACTATATATGGCACACTTCATCAAGCTGATCCAAAACTGGACACACTCAAACTATCTCCCCAAAACAATCAGACTAACATTTAAGGGTCACCTGGGAACAAGGCCAAACTTCTTCCCAAAGATTCCATGCTGTCTGATTCAATCAAGAAAAAACTTTCAAACTGAGAAAAATTTATAAGAATTCAAGTCATTTCGTGGATATGAACAGGTAGTTTCCAGAAGAAGAAATCAAAGTTATCTATACTCACATGAAAAAATGCTTTAAATCACTACTGACCAGAGAAACACAAATTAAAACTACTCTGAGTTACATACCTTATAGTTACCAGATTGGTCAATATAATAGAAAAGGAAAATGACAAATGTTGGAAAGGGTGTGGAAAAATTGGGACGCTAATGCACTGCTGCAGTTGTGAACTGATTCAGTCATTCTGGAGAGCAATTTAGAACTATGCCCAAAGGGTTATTAAACTTTATATTCTTTGACATAGAATTACCAATACAAGGTCTGTGTCCTAAAGAGGTTTTTAAAAAGGAAAAGGATTTATTTGTACAAAAATATTTATAGCAGCTCTTCTGTGGTGCCAAAGAACTGGAAACTGAGGGGATGTCCATCAGTTGGGGGAATGCCTGAATAAGTTCTGGTACGGATACTATTTGCTGTAAGAAATAACGAGCAGGATGGTTTCAAACTAACCTGGGGAGACGTATACGAACTCATGCAAAATGAAATGAGCAGAACCAGGTGAACGTTGTGCACAGTAACAATGTTCTATACTGTACAACAATCAACTGTGAATGACTTAGCTACCGTCACCAATATAATGACCCAAGACAATTCCAAAAGATTTATGATGAATAAAGCATCCACCTCCAGAGAAAGATCTGATGGCGCCTGAATGTAAATCAAGGCACACTTTTCTACCTAATTTTTGATCTGTCTTCTTTTGCAACATGGCTAACATGGAAATAAGTTTTGCAGGACTTCACACATATAATTTAGGTTAAATTCCTTTTCTTCTGAGGGAAGAAGTGAGAGAATTTAGAATTCAAATTTTTTAACGTTAATTATTTACATATAATTGAGAAAAATAAAATAAGAGATAAAAGGATAAAAAAAGAAATGGAAAAAAAACTTGTTCATGCTTTATAAAGGAATTAACTGGCGTACCTTCATCTTTTCAGTTGTATTCATACTTTTCCGTACTTTTTATGTTTACCTTCTGAGTGTTCATGGGAAGAAGATTGGTCAAGGACCAAATATCCTAGTATAGAAAGTAAACTCAGTTACTTGGATGGGGAGAAACTAGCAGAGGATGTGACATAAGACTTTATATAGGAAGTAGGCATAAGCAGAACTTTGAAAGAAGCTAGGAATTCTAAGGGAAAGGCACTTAGTAATTTTTGTGGCCACAATGAGGCAGTGTATGGGATAGAAATATAATTGGGCAGCTAGGTGGCAACATAGTGCAAAGATCTGCAGGCCTGAAATCAGGAAGACTCATTCTCCTGAGTTCAAATTTGACCTCAGAAACTTACTAGCTGTATGACCCTGGGCAAGTCACTTAACCCTGTTTGCCTCAGTGACCTCATCTGTTAAATGAGTTTTAGAGGGAAATGGCAAACCACTCTAGTATCTTCACCAAGAAAAACCCAAATGGGATCTTGAAGACTTGGGCATGACTGAAAAATGATTGAAAATACAGTGGGGAAAAAGCAATAGCTCTGGAACCAGATGACCTCCAGCATCAACTCTACTACCTATTATCTTGGTGATCTCAGACCAAGTCATTCACATGCCTGGAGCCTCACTTCATTCATCAGTAAAATGAGGGGGTTGGGCCAGAGAGATTCAGATGTCTCTTCTAGATCTACATCCATGAATGAATGAATGAATGAATGAATGAATGAATGAATGAATGAGAAGAAAAGAAAGATCAAAACCAATTGTTCTAGAAAAATTTGAAGTGGAAGGTCACATTCAGAGTCTTAAATCTGGGGTTTGCCATAGACTGTAATGGAGGTAAATGTTCCATTTATTCTAAATCTACAAACAAAGGCAACATTACTACTATTATATTTTTCATTCCCCTCCCTCTGAGAAAAAAACTAAGGTCATAGAATATTTAGAGATGTAGTCGACTGAGTGCCAGACCTGTATTCAGGAGGGCTTAATGCCTTCAAACTCATCTCAGTCACTAACTAGCTAGGTGAACCTGGTTCAAGTTGCTTAATCTCTCAGCTTTTCAAACAACTTCCTTAGATTTATTTTTTTTTTAAGTCAGAGACCCTTATGATCCGCATTAGCAGAGAAAGGTCCCACACCAAAAGTTCTCCAGAGTAAGAAAATCACGGAGCCTTTAGGTATTCATACAGGCTGTCCAGTGTACAGAAATCTAGACTTGGAAGAATTCCTAGTTTGGCTTCCTAGTAAGTGTGTGGTCTTTGGGTTAACACTCTCTTGGACTCAGTTTGCTGCTCCTCTGTCAAATGAGTGAGTTGGTTTGCCTTGAGAGGTGTTAAGTAAATGAAGGGTTCACCATTTATCAAGCAAGCTATAATGGGGATTCCTTTTGTATTTAAGCTGGACTAGCTAACCATTGAAGTCCCTTCCAACTCTCAAATTTTGTAATTTTGTGACTAGATGACATGTAAAGTATATTCAGCTCTAAAATCCCATGTGAGTCAGAGGTAATAGCCTAGGATTTGAAAAGCCATCTAATCCAATGCCTTCATTTTGTAAATGAAAAACCTGAGGCCCAGGGGGAGGTGAGGGTGAGGGGTGACTTGCTCAAGGTACGTTGGCTAGTTTATGTCAGAACTGGCACTGGCAGCCTTATCTTCTGGATCCCAGACCAAGGTTCCTTCCATCCCATGTGACTTTCCCTGATCTTGTTGCTCAACTGTGCCATTCTTTCTCAGAAGGCGAGGCCTTTAGTCAAGGAGCTCCCCTTCACATTTCTCTGAAGCCTAGAGAAGACCATGCCCAAAGATTATAAACAGGAACTCAGGAAGCTATTGGTGTTCTTTTGCCATTTATCACAAATTGTGTTACTTACTAACATCCTTGGAACTCTGGAGGGAGGTCTCTGTAGGGAGTTCTATTATTATGCTGATGGAAATAAACCTAGGTATGGAATAAGATTGTGGTCTCCTGGGCACACGGGGTATTTTTCTTTTATTTAATCCAACAAATGATTCTTCTAAATCCAATTTCCGATTCCCCACTTTCTGATCATTTTGGAGGGGATTGCCTCCAGGGTCTGACCAGACTCCAAATCAGGTATTTTCTATCATTTCTACCTCCATTATATGTCAGGTTCTCCAAAGTATCTAAGTAGTCAATTCAGAGTTCAGGAAGAAACATTCCATCTTTCAGACACACGGGATCATTCAGGTCAATCCCAGGCAAAACTGTAGAGTCAATTAATGGATCTTTGGTGCATGTTCATGTACTCTTTCAATGCTACCCCAGGAAGTCAATGTCTTCATGCTGTCCTCCTGGAAGGACCCAAAAGGGAAGAAGGTGTTAGAGAAAGTTAAACAAAATGAACGGAGAAAGTCAAACATGAGAGGTAACATGGTATACTGGAGAAAGGGTTTAGAGTCAAAAGACCTGTCTTTAAGTACTGGCTCTCCAGCCTCTGCTAGAACTCACCCTAGACAAAACTGTAGATGCAAAGGACTAGGTCCTGGCTACCTGATCCCTCTGATTCCAAAGGTTTCCCTAGAACACCTCTTGTTCCCTGATGCCCAACTCCACCAATGCCCACCTGCTAGGACATGTAGTTGTTACCAACTGCTTGACCTCTGAGACTATCAACCTTCCTGGAGCCCTTCTTGTTTCCTTCCTGGTCTTCCTCCTAACTTCCACTTCTAGGACTGTCCAGGATTAATCACTCATCCATTCAGGTATAGCTAGGTAATCTTTAATTCTTTGCAATTCTTGGGCTGGGCCATTCCTCTACCTATGAAGCCTAGCACTGATACAACCACCTCTGGCAAACAATATCAAAAACAGCAGCAGCAAAAACTGTATTATCAATAACAATATCTAACACATATATAACATTTTAAGGTTTGGAAAGTGCTTTACAAATATTATCTCATTTGATCTCACTCTACCCTGGAATACAGGAATTTTTTTATCCTGTTCTACAGATGAACAAACTGAGGTTGACAGGTTAAGTCGCTTGCACATGGCAATGCAGTCTAGTAAACGTCCAGTCCAGGATTTGAACTCAAAAGTTCCTAACTTTAAATCCAGGATTCTATCCACTATGCCCCCAAACTAGGTTTCTGTGGATTAGAGCCCAAAGGCAAGGCAATAATACCTCCTCTGTGCAAGGGACTGTGTGTGACACAGCTGGCCTTAGCCCAGCCTCACCATTATATCCCTCCAGGAGCTGCATGACTGATCATGGAATTCTACTCACAATGGATTTGGCAAAATAGGACATGAAAAATTCACATCTGTCACAAAGTTTCTCATGAATGACTCTAAAGATTTACCCTGTATCTAGCTAGAAGCAATGATCTTAGATGGCTAGACAATATATGCTTTAAAAGTATTGATATATTTTATTTTTACATCATCTTTATTGACCAATAGACCTAGAGCCAGTCAGTCAACAAATATTGATTAAGTCCATAATATGTGTCAGGCACTGTGCTAAACATTAGAGATACAAGAAAAGACAAAAGCAAGGTTCCTGCTCTCAAGGAATTAGAAACTCAAATGGGAGGACCTACATGAAAATAATTATGTATAATTATATACAGTGTAAATGGCATGTAATCTCAGAGTTATGAAACTGTCAAGGGGATGGGGGGGTGGCCTTCTGCAGAAGGTGAGGGAGATTTTAGCAGGGAGCAACCCATTACGACAAAGAATTTTTTAAAGAAAAAAATAGCAGTTCAATAAAGCTAGCCAACACATTAATTCAGTCTGACAATGTGTGCTATGCTCCGGAGACAGTAAGGTAGCACACTGGGCCTGAAATCAGGCTGAGCTGGAATCTAGTCTCAGACACTTACCAGTTGTGTAACCATGGGCGAGTTACTTAAAACCGTTTGCCTCAGTTTTCTCATCTATGAAATAGGGATGATGACAGGATCTATCTCCCAAGATTGTTGTGAAAATCAAATGAGATATGCATAAAGAACTTAGCACAGTGCCTGGCATGCAGTAGGCACTTATTAAATATTTGTTTCCTTTCTTCCTACCTCCACACTCATAGTCTCCCACCTCTACAATAAAAGGAAAGAGGTATATTTTCATATTTCTTCTTTGGGGCTAAGTTTTATAATAATAATTAGTTTAAGGAAAACTACCTCATTCCCCCAATTTTCAGTTTCTTCCTTCTTTCTCTTCTCTCTTTTTTCTTCCTTTATTTATACGTCTCTTTCTTCCTCCTTTATTTTTGTTTCCCTCAAGAGTGTGAGCTCTTTGAAAGCAAGAAATGTCCCAAATTTCTATTTGTATCCCCAGTGCCTAATAAATACTTTGCAACTCCATTATAATGTCACAGCATTCTGTTTCAATTATTTTATATTGGTGTTAGAACAAGAGATATTCTTTCACTTTCCTTTGTCTACTCTTAAGCATCCAACATCACCTTCCATATGTGAGTCTCTTTCATGGCAGTGAAAAATACCAATGGAGAACATATGCTCACTTGTCTTATACCTCACACACTTTTGGTGATCAAAAAGTCATTGCTTGGGATAATCTCTTTTAAATATTTCAAAAAATCTTATGTGATATGTATATACATACATATGTATAGATATAACTAGATATAAAGATGTAGATATGGTATAGATATGATATAGCTATGATATAGATGTATATATAGAGATAGATGGAGAGATAGAGATAGAGAGACAGAGATAGATATAGACATATAGATGTGACAGCTCTTCTTGAAGGAAAGCCTTAAGAAGGTGTTTTCTTTTACTTAGTCAAATCTTTATAAAATTTAGAACTAGGACTGGCAGGGACCTCAGAGGCCATCCAATCCAAATTTTTTTATTTTATATGTAAAGAACCCAGGGTACAGGGAGGTTATATGACTTTCCCACACAGTGAATAGCAGAGATTAAATTGGAACCCAGGTTCTCTCTCTCAATATGCTTTCCCCTGAACCAAACTTCTGTAGTAAGTACTAAAGGTAAATGAATGGCACCTTGTACTGTCTACTTCTCCCAGACTTTCTCCATGAATATTAGGTGGACTCCCTGTATCAGATTTATAAGAGGAGTTGGATAAGAGTGAGCAAAGACAGGCTGGCATGGATGGGTAGTAATCTGCACAATTGGAGGGAATAGCCTAATAAATGAGATCCTCAATGCATATGAGTATTAGAGAGACATGGTCTAACATTTCAACTCTCCCTCATAGCCCCTTTCAGTCCCATCATGAAGCTTCCCCTGTTTCACTGAAATTGAAAAATTCCAAACTAGAGGTCATCCAGTAGAAGGGTATTCTTGGCTCACTTTCTTCATTGTATTCCTTTAGTAAAGGTCAGTATCTGTCTAAGTATTAATGAAGGTCATCAGTCTACAAAAGGGAGCTTCTGGCTACTGGGGTAAGGAATTGGCTAAAACTTTATTTTAGTGTTGTGGGTAAATGTGAAACATTTAACAAGTTTCTTAAGTTAAAAGTGATGATGTCGTTAAAATGGGGACCTAAGAATGTCCTTCACAAAAAGAGCCAAGATGGCAGAGTGGGAGCAGGAACCTGCTAGAGCTCTTCCCCCAAACCCCTCAAAATTCTTGTAAAAAAAAATGACTCGGAACAAATTCTGGAGCAGCAGAAGTCACAAAATGATGGAGTCCAGCCCAGTCCAAGACAATTTAGAAGTTTGATGGGAAAAGTCTGGGAGTGAGGACAATTCAGTGTGAGCCATGCTAGCATAAACAGAGCTGGAGCAGGTCTTAGGGGACTGAATCCCTTGCAGCTGCTGTAGTTTCCAAACTTCTCAACCTACCAACTCCAAAGACAGATTCAAAGGTCAGTGGGGAAGAGTCCTTCACCTGACTGAGAGGGAAGTGTGGTCCAGCCACAGCCCCAGCCCCAGCCTGGTCCCCACCCCAGCCCCAGGGTGGTGGAAGCCACTGCCGAAATGGAGGCTGTTCTTGAGCCCTCCACTTAACAAAGAACTCAAAAGTCAAGTAATTGACTGGAAACTGATCAAATGAGGGAAAAGAAACAGACTATAGATTTTTGCTTTCTCAGTGAAGAAGCATTTTCTTACCTCATTGGAAACAAAGAAGATCAAAACATAAAACCAGAAGACAACAAAGACAAAGCTCCTGCATCCAAAGCCTCTGAGAAAATTACAAATTAGTCTCAGGCCATGGAAGAACTCAAAGAGGATTCTGAAAATCAAGTAAGAGAAATAGAGGAAAAATTGGGAAGAGAAGTAAGAGCGATACAAGAAAAATGAGTCAACAACTTACTAAAGGAAACCCCAAAAAATGCTGAAGAAATTAACACCTTTAAAATTAAACTAACCCAAATGGCAAAAGAGGTCCAAAAAGCCAATGAGGAGAAGAAAGGAAAGGAAAACAGGAAGGGCCAAATGGAAAAAGAGATCCAAAAACTCACTGAAGAAAATAATTCCTTCAAAATTTAGAAAAGAGCAAATGGAAGCTAATAACTTTGTGAGAAATCAAGAAATTACAAAACAAAACCAAAAGAATGAAAAAAAATAGAAGACAATGTGAAGTATTTCATTGAAAAAATAACTGACCTGAAAAATGGATCCAAGAGAGATAATTTAAAAATTATTAGACTACTTGAAAGTCATGATTAAAAAAAAGAGCCTAGACATCATCTTTCAAGAAATTAAAAAAAGAAAATTACCTTGATATTCTAGAACCAGAGGGCAAAATAGAAATGGAAAGAATCCACTGATCACCTCCTGAAAGAGATTTCAAAAGAAAAACTCCTAGGAATATTGTAGACAAATTCCAGAATTCCCAGGTCAAGGAGAAAATATTGCAGGCAGTTAGAAAGAAACAATTAGGCTATTGTGGAAATGCAATCAGGATAACACAGAATCTGGCAGCTTCTACATTAAGGGATCTAAGGGTTTGGAATATGATACTCCAGAACTCAAAGGAACTAGGATTAAAACCAAGAATCACCTAGCCAGAAAAACTGGTTTGAATGGCCTCTGAGATCCTTGCCAGTCCTAGTTCTAAATTCTATAAGTATTTGACTAAGTAGAAGAAAACACCTTCTTAAGGCTCTCCTTTAATGAAGGGCTATCACATCTATATCTCTATATCTATCTCTGTCTTTCTATGTTTATCTCTCTATCTATCTCTATAACAACATCTACATCATAGTTATATCATATCTATACTATATCTACATTTTTATATCTAGTTATATCTATACATATATATGTATATACACATCACATAAGATTTCTTGAAATGTTTAAAAGAGATTATCCCAAGCAATGACTTTTTGATCATCAAAAGTATGTGAGGTTTAAGACAAGTGAGCATATGTTCTCTATTGGTATTTTCCACTTCCATGAAGGAGACTCAGATCATGGAAGGTGATGTTGGATGCTTAAGAGTAGACAAAAGAAAGTTGATAGTTTTTCCAATAGCACTTGTCTGCAATAAGGGTCTTTTTACCCATAGAAGAATTCACCCATCCCAGTCAAGTCCAATGAGATGACCCACTAGGGGCTGAAAGAATATCTCTTGTTCTAGCACTAGTGAAACAGAATTGCCCTCACTCCCAGACCCTTCCCATCAAACTTCCTCAGGGGAGGAAAGGAACTTCAGTGAAATAGAGGACTTTGAAGAATTTTTGTTGAAAAGACAAGAGCTGAATAGAAAATCTGACTTTCAAAAACAAGAATCAAGACAAACACACAAAGGTAAACAGGAAAGAGAAACCATAAGGGACTTATTGAAGTTGAACTGTTTACATTCTTACATGGAAAGATGATATTTGTAACTCATGAGACCTTTTTCAGTATTAGGATAGTTGGAGGGAATAGATATGTGTGTATAAATATGTATATGCATAAATATATAGAGAGAGAGACAGACAGACTGACAGACAGAGACAGACAGAGACAGGGGGCACAGGGCAAGCTGAATATGAAAGGATGATATCTAAAAGAGAAAATTAAGTGTTGAAAGTAATATACTAGGAGAAAGAGAAAGGGAGAGGTAGAATGCAGTAAATCATCTCACATAAAAGAGGCAAGAAAGAGCTTTTACAATTTAGAGGAAGAAGGGGAAGGTGAGAGGGAATAAGGGAGCCTTCCTTTCATCAGATTTGACTTTAAAAGGGAATAACATACACACTTAATTGGAAAGCAGGGGGAAGGGGATAATGGAAGGGGTGGTAGATTAGGGGAAGGGGTAATCAGAAGCAAACACTCTGGGAGAGGGACAGGTCAATGGAGAGAATAGAATAAGCGCAGGATGGGACAGGATAGAGGGAAATATAGTTAGTCTCTCACTACATGACTGTTATGGAAGTATTTTGCATGACTACACATGTATAGCCTATATTGAATTGCTTGCCTTCTCAATGAAGATGGGTGGGAGAGGGGAAGAGAGAGAATGTGGAACTCAAAGCTTTAAAAAATGAATGTTAAATATGTTTTTTACATGCAACTAGGAAGTAAGATATATAGGCAAAGGAGTATAAACATCTATCTTGCCCTACAGGAAAATAGAAGGGAAGGGGATGGTGGGGGGGGGGGGTGATAGAAAGAAATGCAGATTGGAAGAAATGGTAATCAGAATACATGCTATCCTGGGATGGGGGGAAATGGGGAGATGGGGAGAAAGTTTGAAATTCAAAATTCTGTGGAATTTTAAATTTTTAAAAAAGAATGTCCATCAATATGTATCAAACAACAATACTCAGAAAGTCCTGCCCTAGCTGGATATCCTTGGAAGTCAAAAAAATTCATCCTAAAAACACTTCAATATTTGTAGAAAAGGCAGGATGATGTAATGGGCAGAGCGCTGGATTTAGAGACTGAAAACCTGTGCTCAAAGCCCAATTCTGTCAGTTCCAAGCTGTGTGACCTTGAACAAGTCATCTCACACCACCAGTCCTGTTTCCTTGGGCACTGAACTTGTGGTTGTTGTTTGTCCTTCATTCTTGAAGAGGACCATGGCATCATTAAGGTGATGCCATGACTCACAAGTGAAATATACACACAACACAAGGCACTGAATGAAAAGATCTCTATAAAGTCCTTCCTGCTACTGAAATTACAAACCTAACAATTTCTGATCTCATTGATGGGCATCAGATCCTTTCTTCCTTAACACACATACAGACCCCCTCTTTGGACTTTGGATATGGTATACGAGAATTGTTATAGAAAAAAAAACAACCCAGTCATCCTGAGATTTATCTTTAACAGACTTCTTTAAACTTAATTAAGTTGGTTCCTCAGAAGACAAATGTATGATGATTACCGACCTCATTCTTGAAACTTTATGTTTTGGTAAAGTTTGCCAGGGTCTGTACTCTCCAGGTTTGGTTTTCAGGAACCCCAAGGTCACCTCAAAGTCATGATGGCCTCAGAGCTATCAGAGTAAGACTTTGGATAAGTATATATATATAATATTCTACATATATATGTAGCATATAATACTACATATATACTATATATAATATGTATATGTGTATTATAATATATATTATAATTATATAATGCACATACATAAATAATTGCTCACATTTATATAGTGTGTTCCTCATAATTATGTTGATTATATCACTGTATCAGTATGTTCCCTGGCATACGCAGGAGGGCCTCCTGTATAGGTCCTTAGATCTACTTTTCTAAAAGGAAAGCATTTTTGAGGAGTCAACAATCTTTTTTAATTACATTCAAAACGGAGAAAATATAAGCAAAGAAATAAAGAGCAACAGAAAGAGTTTTCAACTGTCTGACCATAAACAACAGATGCATAGTTACCAGAGAAAGAAGCACCAACATCTGGGTTTTCAAAGTTGAGGGGCTCCTTGAACAGCTACCCATAGTCTTGTCTGACCAAATGAAGATTTCCAATGAGTAAGCCCCAAAGCAAAACCTCACCTCAGAATACAGATATATTTTTCATAGCCAGAGGGCATCACGAACTTTGTGAATCTGTCTCATTAGAAATTAACAAAAGGTGTGGGCCTTCCCATAAAACAAGTCTCCTCTAATCAAGCTTCCCTTAAAAAGGAGACCCATTAATGTGCTAGGAAGATATTTAACTCTCATTAACATAATTACCATTACAATTATGTAAGTATTATAATCCCAGTTTTACGTATAGAGAACTGAGGCTCAGAAGGGTTCAGTAATTTTTTTCACCGTCATTCACCTTGTAAACAGAAGAGCCAGTAACAGAATCTGACTTCCATACTGGTGATCTTCCCATGATAAGCATGGCCATCTATTACATCAAGAATAATTTATTTTCATTTCTTCACCAATGTCTTGCTCCAATTACTCATTATTATGTGGAAAGCATCATTAGCAGAAGCAGCAATATAAGCTGGTATACATATAACACATTAAGATTTGCAAAGAACTTTACACATATTATCTCATTTGACCCTCAGAACTACCTGTGAGGTAGGTGTTTTTATTATCTTCGTTTTAGAGATGAGAGAACTGAGCCTGAGAGAAGTTAAGTGACTTCCCAGAGCTAGTAAGTATGTGGGGTAGGATCTGATCACAAGTCTTTTTGCCTCCATGATCCTATGTTCTCAAAAGCTCTGCCAACAAGAGCCTTGACAAGGCCTATCAAAATGGAAAGACTACGGGTTTCATGATAGTTCTGAGTGCTGAAGCTTTCTAAGGACATTGAATAGCAGGAGGAAATTCAGAGGATGGTGAAAGAATATGAGTTGGTCTTACAAACATTGGTTGAAGGAACTGGGGAGGTGTGGGCTGGATAAGAGAAGAAGAAATGTGTTTGCTCCTCATATTTTTCGAAGGACTGTCACATGAAACAGATTAGGCTTACTCTGTTTATGAGAAGAGGGCAGAACCAGGAAAAATGGATGCAAATTAAAATTTTATATCAAGGGGGAAGTACATCGTAACAGTTATGCCAAAGTGGAATGAATTGCCTCAGAAGATAGTGAGGTCCTTCTTATTGGAGATTTTCAAGCAAAGACATGGTGACCAGATGTCAGATATCTTAGGTCCCTTCCAATTCTCAGATTCTCTAGTTCTATAACTTTCTGTCTGTCATCCATGGAGTGGACCAGCCTAGTTAAGTTCAGGCTTGCCCAGGATTAATTTTTTAGCTTTGCAACAATTATAAACCTTCTCCCAGAGAAGAGAGAAATTTTGACCTGTATTGGTGCAAAGAAAGAGTGCACAAATTAAATGACTAGACAAAATATTGAGCTATTTTCATTAGAGAAAGTTTCCTCCCAAATTATTTTGAATAGTAGTCCCTCTAGTGCACTTAAGTGTTGGTTTGCTAATTACTATTGGACCAAGAGTCACCCAGACCCACTTTTGAGGCCTAAGGCTATTAGATAGATACATCCAGCTTTTAAAGATTCAAAATGAAGATAAAACATCTCTGAAAATCTGTTATAAATCAATGGAATCTCAGGGAACTGGCCAAATCCTCTCACAATTGCTCAGTGAAAGACCTAGGTTGTCCCATAGCTTCTTCACATCCTTTTCTTACATAAGTAGTTTTCCCAAACCATCTAAACATTCAGTTGTTTTTGACTGGTTATGCATGACATGATATATTTATATGCTACAACCTTTGAAATGGACTTGAATGAAATAACACCTGTGAAGCACTTGAAGCAGTATGTAAATGCAAGCTACAAGGCAAAACAAAGAGAGAACTGGATTTGAAGTTGGGAAGACCTGAGTTCAAATCCCACCTCAAACGTGGAATAACCATGTGACCCTAAGCAACTCACTCAACTTCTCTTAACCTCAGTTTCCCCATCTATAAAACAGCGACTACTTCACAGGCTTGTTGTGAAGATCAAATGAAATATGTGCAAAGTGCTTTGTAAACCTTAAAGTGTCCTGTAAATACTAGATATTATTACCAGTCATTGTTACTATTACATTTTCATTTAGTTCCAAGACTTTTATTTTAGACCATAATGTAAAGATCTTTCAAATAGAATCTGTTAGTTCTTCTACTTCAGTGTTATGTTTATTTTTCTCAGACAGTACCCGTTATCATGGATCTTTCCAACTTTTCAGAGACAATGGTGGCACAGTGAAAAGAGTATTGGATCTGGAGCTAGGAGGTCTGGGATTCAAGCCCCACCTAACGCATTTAACAATAAAAGTAGCTGATATTTATACAGGACTTTAAGGTTTGCTGTGCACTTTACATAGCATCTTATTTGATTCAATGCTCACAGCAACCCAGTTTCCTAATATTTCTTGCTGTCTCGTGATGGCATTTGTTTGTCTGATCTATTCTAATTCTTCAGAGTATGTTACTTGGTATTTACCATTTTCTGTCCTTCGCTATTTATTCTCCTTCCATGTTTTTTCCTTCAGGACTTCTATTTTATTTTTCAATTTCTCGTTTCATTTCTTCTAAGTTTTCATGTCATCTTTGTAGAAAATTTATGAAAATCTAAAAAAAAAAATTTCCTTGGAGTTTCTGCTTGGAGTTGTTATGGAGTTATTCTCTCCTTCTAGGTAGGAGTTTGTAGTTTCTCAGGTTCTACAATCATTTTTATGAAAATGAGTGTCATCTTCTGTTTATCCATCTTTCTAAACTTGGTTCCTGAATTAGAGCTGTATGCCAGTGCCAACTTCATCTCCCTGCTATGAATTTGTTTAGGTGGTTGGCCCTGCTTGTTCTCATCTGAGGTAACTTAAATTCCTGTGCTGATCTCCACCTTTTTAGTATGCCTATATTATAGGCATTGGTGGATTTTAAGGTCTCCTGGATTATTGTTCAGAGTGCTGAATCTTCAGGGCTTTCTATGATATCTCAAGAAGGAATGTTAAGGAACTCAAAGCCCTGGGTCATAGGTGTCCCCATCTGAGTGCTACCTTGTGTTCAGACTGGTCATTCCCATTCCCATTTGCTTCCAAGGTATTAGGTGTCTGTGTCTGATCATCCTGAGACATTCTCATGGGAACCCCATGAACCTTTTGCCTCTAGATACAGAGGTTTTCATACTATAGGCATTTCTTACCCATCCCCACTCACACTGGGAGATTTCTGCTTTGTTTACCTATCTTGGCACTAACTTTTGTATGTGGCCCCCTTTCCTATCGCCACTTGACTTCTGGATGATTTTGTTTTTCAGTTCTCAAATGGAAAAAATAATTTATTACAATTTTCCATCGGATTTCTTGAATATTATTGAACTCAGTGGTTTTTTTTTAGATTTTTCTCTAGAGTTGATATGTTGGAGCTGTACTATTTATCTCCCATTTATTCTGATTGCCATTTTGACAAAAAAGTCCAAAGTTCCACATTTTTAAAAGATCTTTGTGTTGTCTGTATTACTCTGTGAAGACTTTGCCTGACAAGATGGGCAGATGAGAACAGTTTGTTCCAATGGCAATGAAGGTGGGCCGAAACAGGTGTTCCTGAGCTTGCTCAGATATTGAAAATGACAAGGTCATCCACTACATCCCAAGTCATCACCAGTCATCTTGACTTTTGTCTTGCCAATGGACTTTGATAACTGTGGAAGAGAGAGTAAGGCTGACAACTTTATGCAACTGTCTCTCCACAGGTTCGCTGAATAAATCAACTTCCAAATCAGATGATGCCTCAGAGACCATTGAATTCAACTTATACACCCAAAAGAGTCCCATTATAGGATACCCAACAAGGAGCCATTCAATCTCTACTTAAAGATCTCCCATGTGAAGCCCGTTTCCTCCACTGTGGGGTAGCTCTAATTCCTAGGAAGTTTTTCCTATTGTTTTCTAGACTAGACCTAAACTCAGAGACTTGAAAGCCAATACAGTTTGGCACTTTATAGTCTTAGAGTTATATTCTTTTATAGTATTAGAGTTTCCTGAAGTCACTAGAGGTTAATTCATTTATTTACCCAGGGTCATGTACCTAGTATGCGTTAGAGGTGGAATCTGACCCCTGGTTTTCTTGAGGTCGAGGCCAGCTCTCCATTTACAAGCTATCCATCAAATTTAAGTCTAAATGAGAACTGAAAAACAAAATCATCGAGAAGCCCAGTGGTGATAGGAAAGAGAGCCCCATACAAAAGTTAGTGCCAAGATAGGTAAACAAAGCAGAAATCTCACAGTGTGAGAGGGGATGGATAAGAGATACCTATAGCCCAAGAACCTCTGTATCTAGAGGCAAAAAGTGCATAGCTTCTTTGCAGCTTCCTTCCACTACTATTGGTTCTGCTCTCTAAGGCCAAATGAAAGAAGCTTAACCCTCTTCCATGTGACAGCCATTCAAATATTTAGAAATTGCTAGCTGTATGATCATAAGCGAGTCACTTAGCCTCTCAACTCTTCTATTCACTTCATCATCTATATAATGGGGTTAACAATGTTTATAAGTCTTCTCCCACTGAGCCATTGCTATATAAATATAATTTATTATTACTTTCCATTTAAATCTTTTGTCAAAGTATTCTCACTGATATTTTATGCTAAGTTCCTTCATCTTCCTACTCCACTCCCAAATTACTATAAATTATACCATTAAGTCAAAAAAGTTCCAAACAGACATCATTTATCCCTTATTCTTAGTATCACCACTTGTGCCATTTCTTTGTGAAGGATGAAAAATAATGGGGTGCTGATTTTTGTGTCCCCCACATACACCTGATCAGTTTTATTAGCTCACCTCCTCAAAGATCTAACTTCTCAACAATCCTTCACGGCCCCTCTTACCAAGTTCTCCCTTTTTCACTCAGATTATGGAGTCCCAAACTGGAGCTCATGCAGGATTAAAATCTTTGAAGTTTGCAAAAGGAATAAAACTTCTCAATAATCAGTGGGATGTAGACAGATTCTGTTTGCAATATCTTTTCCCTTCTTACCTTAACATCCTAAACATGTGTTACTGACTTGTAGGAGAGAAACTCTTCCCTTATTTTGTCATGGAAAATAGTCTCTGGCTCTCCTATATAAAAGATGTTTCATGCAATTAATGCAAGAAACAGGAGTGTGTGAGAATTGAGAAGTGCATTCTCTTCTTTTCCATAGTTTATTTTCTTCAGGGTATAAATTACAGGAAGAACTTAGCATTTTCTATGAAAAGGGATATGGATAGAAGTAGTGAATACATTCTGAATATTCATCCATCATGACTTGTCTGAATAAATAGTCTGTTAGTGTTGGTCTCCCCACCTCCCCCCAATGCATGCTGAACACTCAAAAGATCTAATACCTATTTATTACAAGTTGAACCTTCCTAGTTCATTGTCCATCATCTTCCTTTGCCCTATGAAACAATGCAAAACCAGATCATCTCTTCTTTTGAGCTTATCATTTTGGAAGAAATAAACACTCACTAAAATTGAAGTCTTTGGTCAGGGATGGTCAGGTTGGCTGTGGTCCATCATTCTCACAGAGAACCAAAACAACATCATCTTGGGGTCAAAGTACAGGGTGGCTGATCAGATCAGTACAAGCTCAGGAGGTTCTATGATAGGCTGGGCTCAAGCAGTCTGTATGAACATTTGAGGTGGGGATGACTAAATTTGCCCATCTCAAGTTTCTTTTGAGCTACTGCAATTCTGTTTTGCTCATAGAGCACAGTACCTTCTTTGACAAGATGCAGGCAGGCCATGCTGGGTAGACCTTTGCCGGTGTCTCACAATTGATTGTGAAGTTCTCTAAAGAGACCTGGAGAGTGACCTTGTATTGCTTCTTCTGACCTCTGTGTAAGTGTTTGCCTTGTGTGAGTTCTCTGTAAAACAGTCTTTTAGGCAAAGTTACTTTTGTCCTTCATTTCAAAGAATACCAATGACATCACAGAGCGATATCTTGACTCATGTGAATTGGATTTAAGTGAGAGAGAGTTAGACAAAGCTGTCAGCTTCTTTCACTCTTCCACAGTCATCAAAGTCCAGTGATAGGACAAAAGTCAAGATGACTGACAATGACTCTGGATGAATTGAATGACCTTGTCATCTTTGATGTCCAACTAAGCCCTAAGTGCTCCACAACACCTTTCATTGCTTTTGGAACAAACTGTTCTCATCTGCCCATCTTGCCAGGCTAAGTCTTCACATGCTTGGAGAAACACCCTTCTAAGTGACCAATGGGGTTGAGAAACCTCAGTTACACTCAGTCTGGTAGGCCCATCTGCCAAAATGGTTCACCAAGGCGTGGCAGCTTCACATGCTGCAGCTTCTTGGAGTCACAGGTGAGAGTTAGGTGATTCAAGTGAATACAGAAAATGCAAAGCAGCCCTAAAAAGGCTCATCAGGCCCCATACCAGAAGTACTGGTATTCCCTGAACACCCTGATTACTCCAGGAATATGAATGAATGAAGAAATGAATATTGCCCTAGAAAATGACTATGGGATAGATTATAGGATATGATATGGATTATAGAATATTTGGATGCATGGCTTGTTGTCTGAGGAGGCTTCATGATTGTGGAATCATATGTAGACCTAGAAGTACCTCAGGCAATCTAAAGATGAAGAAACTGATGTTAGATGGAAAAGTGTTTACTCTTAATCATGTGCTTTAGAGCTAAAGGGGTCTCATAAAGATCCCACCCCTTCATTTTATAGATAAAGAACTAAGACCCAGAGAAGGAAAGTGACTTCTTCAATAAAGTTGTATTCCAAATCTGCAGTCTAATGAGGCTCTGATAAAGAGGATTTTCAAGAACTTGTTTTTTTCCAAGAGGGTAACATGGCTGTAAATAGTAGGGGTACCACTTTTGGACCTTAGAGGTCAAGTACTCCAATGGTGTCAAACTTGGCCATGAGCAACACTGCAAAAAAAGAAGTGGCTTTAAGTGGGCAGCCTTAGCCCAAAGCCCATTGCTATGAGCTTCTCTTCTCACTGGTGGACAGCAATGCCCTGCTGTCATACAGAGGCAGGATAGAGTTAATGAGATAAGAGCTCCAGTCTCTTCAGTCTCTTCAAGTCCTTGGACCTGCTTTGAGTTTTTCAAGTCTCTTCAGGCTTCAAGTATTTCTTGTTTCCAACTTCAAGAGAGAAGATGAAGGATGCCAACCCCACTTCAGGTAGCTTAAGGAAAAGACTATGGGAAATTGAAATGAGAAGAGCTGGTGGTCTCTATCATATCCCTATTCTCAACTTGCTACACTAGAGCTTTGGGGAATTTCCCCTTGGGTGAGATCTAGAACTCCCTCTCTCTTGGTGGAGTTATCTCATTCCCAATGGGAGAGCCCCTTCACTTTGTATGGTCTGCCATACATTCTCCTAAGTACACCTGATTTAAGCTTTTGCTATTCTTTGGATAAATGGGTTTCTTTCCTATTTGCCATGTGTATTTATTGTGGCATTTGGTGGGTAAGGAGCCAAGCCTTGGATAGAGTTTGAGTTCCTGATCCCTCCCAATTAATTAAATATCAATCATAAATTAGCTTAACCCTAAGAATCATATCCACTAGGCTAATCACATTTAAAGAAGTTGATAGATATAATTTTCTGAGGAGAGCAGAGTGGTCAAACTTTTGGCTCCAACTTCCTGCTTCTCTTATTTTCGGGAAATAAAGGCTTCATTGGAAAAGGGTAGAAGGAGAAGAGGCTTGAGATGTCTACTCTCCCTCTACTAAAGTCACACAACTGACACCCACCACCACCACCAAGCTAGGGATAACCCTAGCCACAAAAATAATTAGGAAATGTTTGACAAAATAATTTAAAAATCAATACAACAGATAATGTTAATTTGAGGTTTTCTAAGTTAATAGCCCACAGGATCCATTTCTAATTGAGTTTTAAACCAATGATATAGTCCTATGCCCTCATTTTACATGTGAGGAATATGAGGCCCAGAGAGATTAATTGGCAACTCCAGCATCACACAGGGGCTTAATGGCAGAGTTAGAATTCCAGTTTTAGAATCTCTGAAGACAGATTCTATTCCCTTTTCTCCTAGGTATCTCTATCCCTCTGGAATAATCTCTTTCTTTATAACTTTGTGTCATCGATCTTATAATGTTCTTCCCCTCAAGGACAAACCCAGTGGCTTACCTGAATTAGTAGGTGCCCTCCCTAGAAGAATGAGTGTTTACTTAGTTGTTAAAGATTAAGTGAAAAGGTATGATTGGAGTACCAAAAATCCAGCACCTATCAGTCGATGTGCCTAAGAGGGAACTTTGAATTACAACAAGAACCAATGAACTGCCTCCAAGTTATCTGGCCAAGTCAATCTCAAACAGGCAGAAACCAATCAGGGAGAAAGAATCCTTTCTCTTTGGGGAGTAAAGTAGCAGCAGGGCACTGTTTCCTGAGGGTGAATCATGAAGTGCTTATTTGACTCAGGGA
The DNA here is from genome assembly GCF_028372415.1 of Notamacropus eugenii. Classification (NCBI taxonomy): domain Eukaryota; kingdom Metazoa; phylum Chordata; class Mammalia; order Diprotodontia; family Macropodidae; genus Notamacropus; species Notamacropus eugenii. The sequence continues at coordinate 21,218,473 of NC_092877.1, read as the reverse complement.
AATATTAGCTCAATAGGACAGTTTAGGAAAATTGACAATCCTTTGGTCTGTGTTGGGTAGAATCCTTTTAGACTCCCAGTTTCTCGAATTTTGCTATTGTTATTTCTTTAAGTTCATTTCCCCCTTGTGGATAAATATGTTCAGAAAAGCATATCTGTGGTCTGGATTGTGTAGAAAAGGGCAAAGCAAGGAAATAGGAATAAGAAGTGAGAACCAAGACTGGAGATACATTTGACAGTTCCAGGGTTATAATCGTACTATAAGCAAAATATACAGCTTGTATTGATTTAGCTATATTGGGCCAGATATTATTCATTTCCATTCATAAGACACTAAGGTAAATGCTCTGAACCAATGGCACGATTTCCTTTCTGAGTCAGACCAGAGAAGGAGCCACAGTCATAAACAGAACCTTCTGTAGTTCGGGACAAATCTCCAAATCTATGTGAGAGCATAATAAAAGGAATATACAGTATGGTGGATTTGAGATACCTGGATATAGAGAACCTCACCAATCAAGAGAGCAAGACCACCAGGAGGAACCCCCAAAAGCAGCTATGTGGTCCAGTAGATGGGCCCAGAGTTGGGAAGACCTGAGTTCAAATCCAACCTCAGATCCTTATTAGCTGTGGGATCCTAGGCAAATCACTTCATCTCTGCCTGCCTCAGTTTCCTCAGTTGCAAAATAGGGTTGATAATATCACCTGCCTATTCAGGGTAGGTGTATGGATCAAATGAGAGAATATTTATAAACTGCTTAACACAATGCCTGCTACATAGGAAATCTTTAATAAATGCTTGTTTCCCTCCTCTTGATGGAGGCTACAGCACAGCTAGTTGGCAGAAGAATACAATAGGTAACACAGAGGTACCATTAAACTAGAAAACTGATGCAGTGATAATGTAGCTTGTGCCTCATTCTGCACCTGTAACCTACCACCTCTCTAATAAAGTAAGAGAGGCATGTTTCATAATTGATCCTTAAAAGCCCAAACTGGTTACCACTTTGATCTGAAGAGTGATACCTTTGAGTGTTTACCTTTAATGAGGCCTACATGTAAGTGGTACCCCTGGTTCTAACTACTTCATTCCACATCAGTTTGTACAAATCTTCCTATTTCTCTGAATTTCATGTGTTTGCCATTTCTTATAGCATAATAACACTCCATTGCACTCACATATTACAATAAATGGATTAAACTAGGTGAGTTCTAAGGTCTCTTTATGATCCTATGAATTCCTGTTTGTCCAACCATTCTGGAATCAACAGACATTCATAGTAGGACCCCAGGTCTGGAAGGCTACCTCCAACACCCCCTGATTTTAAAGATGAGGAATCCATGACCTAGAAGTGAATTGTCCAAGGTCACATGGATAGTAAGCAACAGAGATGGAAGAGATGGAATTGGAACCCGGATGCTCTGATTTCAGAGCCAACATTTGATCTACTGGTGGCTTTCCTATAGTTTTTTGTTTTGGTTTTTTGTTTTGTTTTGTTTGCTTTTTTTTGCTGTGTTTTTTTTTGTTTGGTTGGTTGGTTTTGTTTTGTTTTGTTTTTTGCTATTACAAAACATGCTGATTTCTGACTCACATCTTTGCCTGGACTTTTTTTACCAAAGAAATTTGGACCCTAAATATTGTGCATTTAAAGTCAGAAAGCCTCCCTATTTGGACCCCACAGATCTAGGTTTGAATATGGACTATGATCCCTACTATCTGTAGGAATTTGGGCAAGTCTTAACTTATCTGAGAATCAGTTTCCTCAAATGTAAAAACAAGGGAGTTGGACTAGAAAAGCTCTGTTTTATCTATAATCCTATGAATTCCAGTTTCTAGGAAACTGCTTTAGAGATGCTGGCAGTAGGATCCCATATTTAGAGCTAGGAGGCCCCTGAGAGGCCACCAAGCCCAACCTCCTTCATTTTATACATGAAATGGAAATCCATGGATCTTAATTAACTTGCCCAAGGTCAAATAATTAGCATCAGAAACAGAATGTGAAGCCGAGTCCTCTCTCCCTCCAATCTGTCCTTTTTCCATGGAACCAAATTACCTTATAAGCCCTTCCATCCACCAAATGAAATAAAGGGCAAGAGGTACACCTTCCTGGAACCACATCAGATGTCCTTTCACCTCTGCTATCTTAAGAATCTGATAGTCCTTGATCTGAACTTTATAACCTTCTCATTGTTTTTAGTTGTCCAAATGGGAGATCTAAGAGAATTCACCAAGACCAGACTCAGAACAGAGCAGGGACAATTGAAGGTGATGAATTTACAAGCCAGACACATGGAACCCTGCCCAGACAACTCCATCAACTATGGCTAATGACCCAGTGTGGAGGGCACCATGCTGTCATTTGGCTCTTATAACAGAAACAACCCTAGTACCAATTACAATCCTGTGACAAAAATTGTTCAGAGCCTAGAGAACTCAATAATCTCTAAATGATGTGCCTCTAGTTCCTTTCTGAATCAGTTACAAAATTTGTGATTTAAGATGATGGCTTCAGGCTGTGTGTATACTTTGACCCACTAGGCATTTATCCCAAGGAGATCAAAGAAAAATGAATAGGACCCTTGTGTATAAAAAGACATTTGACAGCTCTTTCTAAACTAGCCCCAAACTGGAAACCAAGGGAGTGCCCACCTGTTGGGGAATGGCTAAACAAATTGTGGCATATGAATGTAGGGGAATGGTACTGTGCCATAAGAAATGAAAATGGTAACAATAATATAAACGGACCATAAGTAACAGATTTAAACCTAGAAGGGAGGCCCTTTAGTTCATTTATTTCATTAACCGATGAGAAAGCAAGGTTACACAGGTATTTCATGAGAAAGGTAGGATGTGAACCCAGGTCCTGCCACTCCAAAGTCAGTGCTGGAAATAACAAATGGATAGGACCAAAGATGAAGCATGTTACTGGTCTCATTACACAGATTGCAATGGATTCTAGGTACAGTATACGACATATGCTTTTAGACACAATCAGTAAGGGAATCTGTTTTCCTTGAGTCTGCATTTTTTTTTTGCAAAGGATTTCTTAAATGCTGTGTTCAATTAGGAGAAGCAGAAGGGAGGCAATGAAAATAAGAAAAAAAATTTTTAATGGAGAAATGATCAATTCCCCAGAGTCTCCAGGTTTGAGGAGACCCAATGCACCATTTTCCATCACAAGTTGTAATGATAAATCATGACTTCTCTTGCTTCTTGGGATTGGAGTGTTGTCCCTCATATTCTTAAAATCTCTTCCCCAAAGTGGGGGTTAAAAGAAATCGGAGACAAGTAGTGGAGAAGGAGGCCCCAGTCTCAGAATGGCATAGGTCCCACAGGACAATCCTACTTTGACAGTCGTGCCACAGAAACCAGAGAGAGGTATAGTTCAGCCTTGCACAAGTCAGGGCTGCCCCTCTCTATCCCATGAGCCAACTGAAGTCATTTACACATGCTCCGAAAGCCATGGGAGTGATTGGGTATGACGTTTCAGTCTTTCCTGACTTCCTGATCCCCAGTCATTGAAATGAAATGTTCCCTTTTACCTGTAATGGTTTCTTTGCCTGAGAACACACTCTCCCCTCATTATTTCCCTCAGGGAAAACTGAAAAGGCCAAAAAGCCACAGAATTCTGCCCAGGGCCTGGTTATGTAAGAGTGAGTCAAATCTGACAAAGTAGCAACGAGGTTTGTCTCCACACGTGTACATATCTGGGAAGCCTAAGTACATGATACCTTCCTCCTGAGTCAGGAGGGTCTAAGTTTGAATACTCCCTCAGACGTGGACGACTCCAAGAAAATCACTTTGTCTATTTCAATTTCTTTACCTGTAAGGTGGGCATAAGAACAGCACCACCTTCCCAGGATTGTTGTGAGGGTCAAAGGAGATCATGCATGTAAAGTACCTAGCAGACCTTAAAGTGCTATATAACCATTATTATTATTAAATTCTCTTTTACATAACCATAAAGCTGGTGACTGGCCCTCATTGTTTTCCATGGCTCTGGAGACCTAGGATATTGACCAAAACTTCATTGCCATGACTGACTCTGTCACCTTTAATTAAGTGACTCCCCAACATGGTGGATGAGCCCAGGACTTGGAGATAGAAAGACCATTGTTCTAATGTCACCTCAAACTCTCGCTGACTCTGTAACCCTAGACAAGCTATTCCATCTCTCTGGGACTCAGACTCCTGAATGATAAAATGACGGTCTTGAAAGATTGCCCCAAAGGTCCCTGCAGCAGCAAGCATGGTGACACACATCCAGGATGACTGCAGCACAGGTTCTTAGATCTGCTTTTCTAAAAGGAAAGCAACTTTTGAGAGGTCAACAATCTTCTTTAATCACATACACCAACAGAGAAAATACAAGCAGAGAAATAAAAACCAACAGACAGGGTTTCTGACCATAAGCAATACATACAGGTCAACACACAGATCCAACCATCTGACCATTACATACATACATAGTTACCAGAGAGAGAAGCACCATCTGGACTCTTCAATGGCTACCAAGAGTCTCATCTGGCATGTGAACCTTATTCCAAAGAGTAAGCTCGCAAAGTGTATGTATATATATATATGTATGTATGTATGTGTATATATATACATGTATGTATGTGTATATACATGTATATATATGTATATACATGTATATATATATATATATATATATATATATATATACATATATATATGGACTTTTCAGAGCTGGAGGACAACATGACCCTCTTGAGCTTGTTTTATAGCCTTCCTATAAAACAAGCCTCCCTCAATCAAGCTTCCCTTAATGGGCTCCAGGTGAGGCCTATTAATGGGGGAAGATCTTTAAGTCTAATTAACATTAAACTCATCTGTAAAATGAACTGGAGAAGGAAATGGCCAACTACTCCAGTATTTTTGCCAAGAAAACCCCAAATAGGATCAAGAAGAGTCAGGAATGACTAAAAAATAATTCAACAAAACCAAATCATAATAGAATGATGGGAAAGCCTAAAGACCAGCCCAAAGGCTTAGGTTCTCTCTGTCTATAGTCTATTAATGACTGTTGGCAACATTTATCCCCTTGCTGGTCATGAATCAATTGCCTACCTTCCTGATGGTAAGAAAACATCTCTTTTCCTATTTCTTCGGATTCCCCCACAGTCCATATCTCATCATCTCAAGGTTATGTTCTTGCAAATGTCTTCCTCTGCCTCCATACTCTACTGGCTCCTCTTCCCCAATATAAATTCATACATTGCTGCCAGCTTATTTTTCCTTCAGTATCATTTTGGCACTAACACTCTTCTACTGAAAATTCTTCAATGACTCCACATTTCCTGCAGGATTAAGCCCAAACCCCTAAAGCCTCCACAAGCTAATGCCAATTTACCTTTTCAACTTTATCTACCACAACTCCACAATACAAACTCTACCTCTCAGCCAGTTTATACTACTTGCTTTTCTTTGGACCCACATTTCAATTCCCCTTCTCTATAACTTTAGACAAATAGTCTCTACCTGGAATAGTCAATCCCCACATTCCATTTCTCCCATCTCCAACTCATCTAGATGGCAAAAGTAAAATCTTCCAAAAGCATGAGTCTGACCATGTCACTATCCTGAAGCAACTCCTTATGACCCCTAGATAAAAATTCAAAGTCCTTAGCTTGGCTATTTAAAGCCCTTCCTGGTCTGCAATCAGCCTGTCTCTGTAGGTTCATTTCATATCATTCTCCTTTTCATTCTCTACTTTTTAGCCAAGTTGCACTAATATCCCCCAAACATGGCATTTTATCTCCTGCTTCCATACCTTTGCATAGGCTGTCCCTCATGCCTGAATTGCATCTCCTTTTCACCTCCAATTCTTAGGAGCCCTAGCTTTCTCCAAGACATGGCTCATATATCAACTCTCTCCACTAAACCTTTGTTTGCCTAGTGGCTAGTACTTTCTACCACCACAAATCACCGTGTATGTAATTATCTGTTTACTGGTACAGTTACCTCAAAAGAATGAATGGTCATAGGGGAGGAGGAATGCTTTTGATTTTTTCTTTGTACTCCCAGGATCTTTCACAGTGCCTTTGTACATAATAAATGTTTTTTAAAAAGACATTTTCAATTAGCTTGAATTTTTGGATCCTCACATATTTTGTATTTCAGTCATGTCAGACTCTTCATTTTGGAATTTCTTGGCAAAGATACTGGAGTGGTTTGTCATTTCCTTCTCCACCTCATTTTACAGATAGGGAAATTGAAGCAAACAGGGTTAGGTGACTTGCCCAGGATCACACCACTAGTATCTGAGGCCAAATTTGAACTCAGGTCTTCCAGACTCCAGGCCCAGCACCCTAATCTCTGTGCCACCTAGCTGCCTTCCTCATCTATAAAAATCCTCAATGATTGCTTCCATATTCACAGCAATATAAAGTGACCAAGCCTCTGCATAATCTGACATTTAACCTGTATCATTCATGGGGAATTTATCATATATGGTTTAGCATTAGAAGATATATCATAAGTAATAGAAAATATATCTTGTCTCCCAGGTTAAATTATAATCACCATAAGGTCAGAAGCCATATCTTATATAACTTTCATCTTTCATAATGGTGCCCTAGATAGTAAATAATAACTAAATGTTGAATGGATAAATACACGAATGAAATGCCTCTTATGAGGTCAGAGGCCATGTCTTTCATCTTTCAGAGTGCCTTGCACCTAACAAGTACTCAGGAAAAGCATGCTGAGTGGATGAATATATGACTGGATGAATGAATGAAATGCATTTCAAAAGATAAACCAAAGATTTAATCTAGTTTGAAATAAGGCTCATTATAAAGCAACTGGCCATTTTAACTTTGACTAAGAAAAGTACTGGATTTGGGGTCAGAGGGCTAGGTCCAGGTTCACTTCCACCTCTTCCTTCCTGTGTGAACTTGGCGAAACAAATTCTCTCTCCAGGTCTTATTTTCCACATCTGTAAAATCAGGACATAAGCCTAGATGAGCTGTGGCTGTATATTTTCTGATCCTATAACTAAGAACTCATCTTGTATTTGGCGCAGTGTCTGACACATAGTAGGTACCTCGTAAATTGTGATTAATTGATTAACTGAGAGATAGTGTGGTCCAGGGGAATTCGAATTTAATCTGCACTCAGGAGATGTGAAGTTGAATCTTGGCTACCTGTGTAACCTTGGGCAAGTAACTTAACCTCTCTGGATCTGTTTTGTCATATATAAAATGAAAGGGCTGGATTCAGTGACCTCTGAAATCCCTTCCAGCTCTGACACTCATGAGCCTAAGGTTCTGTGAATCATGCAAGTTTTGAAAGGGAGTCTGAAAGGAGAAAAGACCATAGTCCTGGAAAACAAGAGATGTGGATTCTTCCTATTTCTGTGGCTTTGGGCAAATTCTCTTCTCTCTCTCTTCCTCTCCCTCTCTCTCTCCATTTCTCTCTCCCTCTCCCTCTCCCTCTCCCTTACATCTTCTTATCTGTTATAGGATTACATTCATTTGATCTCTAAGGTCCTTTCTGCCTACCAAGTTCTCTGAGGCTGCAAGTGTATTATCAAACTGGATGAGAACTAGTCTGATCTAAAGGGACATTCTAAGATATGATGGATGAATCACTGCCTAGTCTGGTGTAGCCTAACTTGCTCCTTCATAAAAAAGAGAATGGAAGACAACGGTGCAAAGATCATGCCCCAACATGGTCTTTTTGGATCTGAGGGTCCAAAGGGACTTTCCTTTTAGGCAGCATTATGAGAGGAGAAAAAGTCATGCACTAGATAATGAAAATCAACCATGATCCAAGAATGACCCAATCCCCTAGGGTATCATGGAAGATGACCAATTGTCTATGAGCAACAGAAGGATTAAAGTGAGAGAGTATGAGTGCTTTGGTTGAAATGTTCAGTGATGGTTATAACCAAAGGAACAATGTTTGTCACTGCAGAGCCCTTGGCTCTGGGGAGAAATAAGCTCCTCTTTGGGGGATGTGGAATAATGAGCTGGAATTCATCATGATTAAGCTGTTCATTCTACTGTTATGATCGTCTTGAGCCATCAAAAGGCAGAATGTTGGCAGAGGCCCCCAGACACAGTCATAATTACCAAGTACTTCTTGAAACTCTGCACAATCCAAAGGAAATAGATTTTTCTTTCCACAGGGGATTTTAGTGCCACCCAAGACATGCAGCAGATTCACAGAGAATCTGAAGGGTGGGTGGAATAATCCATCTGTTGCAAGGACTTCCTTTCCAGGAGATTTTAGACCTTGGCCTCATTCTAATCACTCTGTGCCCTTACAGGCAGGAGAGGGAGGCTCACATCTGAGTAAGATTTTATTCCTGAAAGCTTGGGTTCTTGTTCTGGCTCTCTCATTAACTGAGCAACCTTGTACTGGTCAGTTCCATGATGTCCATTTTCCACCAAAAGAGATGAGTGATATGACCTCCATAGTCCTCTCCAGCTCTGAAGTTAGGGGGTACAATGGGTAGATTCTTGGACTTAGAATCAGAAAATGGTAGTTCAAATACTGCCTCAGGTGTTTCCCAGTGGTGTGGCTCTTTTCAAGTCATCTAAACTTTCTCAACCTCCTTTTTCTTATGTGCAAAATGGAGATGATAATAATAGCATCTACTTCACAAGGTTATTTGTGGGTCAAATTGGATAATATATATAAAGTTCTTGGAAAACTCTATTATATAAAGGCTAGCAATGATGATGGTGAAGAGGTGAAGGAGAAAGAGGAAGGATAAACTATTAAAGTCTTCCATCTGGACCTTTTCATACATCTGAAAGGCAGCACATATATTGGAGCCTTAGAGGTCATCTGGCCAAACTTCCTAGTTTTACAGATTAAGGAAACTAAGGCCCAGAGAGATTCAGCAAATTGTCCAGTAAGGCTAGAAGTAAGTAATGAAGCCAGAATTCAAAGCCTGAACTCCTCAAAAGCAGGGATTGCCTTTTGCCTTTCTTTGTATCCCCAGGGCTTAGTACAACGTCTGGCACACAGTAGGTGCTTAATAAATGTTTCTTGATGATTTGGGTCTTGCTACTCCAAAATTCAAGCTGTGCCACAGTGAGGTTAAAAGATTCTTAGATGCCATTGAATCCAACTCCTTCACTCTAAATTGGGTTCCCTAAACCCCATCACTCCTTCAACAGTATAACCAAAGAAAGGAGATGGCTGTGAATATGTGGGTACAATTGTATGGTAGCAAGAGAGCTGTACCTGGGTCTAGCTGTACCAGATCTGAAACCGTATTATAAAGCAGCAATCATCAAAACTACTTGGTACTAGCTAAGATATACAGTGGTGGAACAGTGGAATAGGTTAGGTACACAAGACAGAAGTCAATCACTAAAGAAATCCACTGTTTGACAAACCCAAAGACCCCAGCTTCTAGAATAAGAACTCACTGTTTGACAAAAATTTCTGGGAAAACTGGAAAATAGTATGACAGAAACTAGACAGAGACCAACATCTTATACTATATACCAAGATAAAGTCAAAATGGGTACACAATATACTATAAGCAAATTAGATGAGCAAGGAATAGTTTGCCTGCCAGATTTATGGAGAACAGAAGAATTTATGACCAAACAAGGGATAGAGAACATTATGAAATGCAAAATAGATAACTTTGATTACATTAAATTAAAAATGTTTTACACAAGCAAAGCCAATGAAACCAAGATTAAAAGGGAAACAAAAAGCTAGGAAACAATTTTTACAAGTCAGTGTCTCTGATAAAGGCTTCATTTCTGAAATATGTAGAGAATTGAGTTATATTTATAAGAATACAAGTCATTCCCCAATTGATAAATGGTCAAAGGATGTGAATGGGCAGTTTTTGGATGAAGAAATTAAAACCCTCTATAGTCATTTTAAAAAATGCTTGAAATCATTATTTACCAGAGAAATGCAAATCAAAACAACTCAGAAGTACCACATTGCACCCTTCAGATTGGTTAACATGAAAAACAACAACAAAAAAAATGATAAATGTTGGAAAAGATGTGAGAAAACTGAAACATTAATGCATTGTTGGTAGAGTTGTGAACTGATCCAATCATTCGAGAGAGCACTTTGGAACTATGCGTAGAGGACTATAAAACTGTGTATTCCCTTTGGTCCCACAATACCACTTCTAGGTCTATATCCCAAAGAGATCATAAAAAAGCAGAAAGGGCCTACATGCAGAAAATTTATTGCAGCTCTTTCTGTGTTAGAAAGGAATTGGAAATTGAGGGTATGCCCATCAACTGGGGAATGACTGAACAGGTTGTGGTATATGAATGTAATGGAGTACTTATGTGCTAGAAGAAATGATGAGCAGGTGGATTTCAGGAAAACCTGGAAAGACTTACATGAACTGATGCTGAGCAGAATCAGGAAAACATTTTGTTACCATTAGAACAGTAACACTGTGTAATGATTAACTATGATAGACTTCGTTCTTCTCAGCAATACAGTGATCCAAGACAATTCCAAAAGATTCATGATGGAAAATGCTATCCACATCTCGAGAAAGAAACATGGAGTCTGAATGCAGATCAAAACATACTATTTCACTTTTATCTTTCTTATGTGTTTTTCCTCTTTGTTCTGATTCTTCCTTCACAACATGACTAATATGGAAATATGTTTAATATGATTGTGCGTGCATAACCTTTATCAGAATGTCGTCTTGGGCAAGGGGGAAGGGAGGGAGGGAGAAAAATTTAGAACTCAAAATCTTATAAAAGTGAATGTTGAAAACTAAAATCAAACAAATTTAATATTTTTTAACAGAGTGCTGTACCTGAAATCAGAGTGTGTAGATGTGAATGATTGTTCTTCTACAAAAGTAAGTGCTATTATTATCCCCATTTTCCAGATGAGGAAATTGAGGAAGTCAGAAATTAAATAACTTTCCCAGGATGACATTCTTAAGTAAGTGTCAAATTCAGATCTTCCTAACTCCAGATCAATCATTCTATCTACTAGGCCACCTACTTGCCTGTAAGGCCTCTAAAGTGATGGAATCTGACCAGTTGATCTCTCAAGTCCCTCCCAGTTCTAGGCAGCAAAGGAGTATAATATAAATAATGCCAGATCTGAAATCAGGAAGATTTGAGTTCAAATTCTGTTTCAGACACAAGTTGTTTGACCTTCATTTTCAATGAAAACATCATGGGGTGACATCTTGAGTTGTGTACAAATTGAATTTAAATGAGGCAGAGTTGCACAAATTCACCCTCACTCTCTCTTCCAGAGTTATTGAAGTCCAGTGACAAGAAAAAAGTCAGGATCACTGGTGAAGACCTAAGAAGCAGTGAATGACCTTGGCATGTGAAGAAAATCTTCACATGCTTGGGATAGTCATCCCCCTAACTTACTGATGGGTTGAGGCTTACCAGTTACCATGAATCTGCTTTAGCCCATCTTCTGAGACATTCTATCAGGGTGTACCCACTGTGCATATTACAGCTTTTTAGAGCCACAGAACTAGACACATTCCATCTAGAAGATGTCTAGATAAGTGACTTGAGCTCTCAGCCTCAGTTTCCCCATTTGTAAAATGGAGATAATAATAGTACCTACTTAACAGGCTTGTTGTCACTATCAAGTGAGATTATATATGTAAAATGCTCTGTAAACCTTAAACTACTATCTTAATGTGAGCTATTATCATAAAACCTATGGCCTCTTTGCCCAATACCTAAGACATTCAAAATTGAAAGCAAACACTGAAGTCTTGAATTTTTTATATTCTAGTTACCAATAGTTTTCAAAGAATAATTTGCAAGTTGTGAAGTTTTAAAACTCTACCATATGTGCATTTTAATTATAAATGTTATGCCCATTAAAATTATATCCTATCACATACTTCCATTTATAAGTGTGGCTGATGCTACTTAACCTGCCATCTGGGTATGGATTGATTTTTCCACTAGAGATTGGTGTTGGGTTGGGTATTTTGTCGCGTGACCATTCAGTGCTCTTCTTGATGTTAACCATAAGAGTACCATCAGTCTACAAGGATTGGGATGGCATCCCACAACCAAATCTTTGAGTTTTTCATTTGAATACAGCCAAAAGGCCCAGAAAGGATTTGGATCCTTCATTTTTGCCATGGTCAGCTATTAGAGCTTCCTCTCTCCCTCCCAACCCCCAATATTACTTTGTATATACCTTACATGTAATTTTATTTTTGTAATTGTATGTTTACATGATTTTTTTCTTCAGACGTATGTAAGTTGCTTGAGGGTGGGGACTGATATTTTTTAAATTGCCTTTAAATCCTAGTGCCTAGCACAGTGTTTGAAATATAAGAAGTTTGAAACATAATAGTCCTTGGAACTTGATAAATGCCTGCTCACTGATTGATTGACTGTAATCCTTTAACTAGCTTACATAATTCACCTAGCTTTCTGATCTGAGAGTTGGGACTGCCTTCACGTTTTTTCTGTGAGCTCTGAGCCAATCTGTATCTCTCACATTTATTTTAATATGACCCTTCATTCTGGATTGATCTAAGATAGCAACTCTTGTAAGGTGCTAACCAGTTGGATCCCTTATTCTGTTTATGTATGAAGGCTACTCCCTCTAGGGTGTCTCAAGGTAGGAGAGGGGGATATTTTGGCTGGGTCTCAAAAGGACATAGAAGTCTGTGTTCTATCAGTGATAGAACTGGCTGGTATACCCCCGGAGGATGATGGGAACACCGGAGATTGACTGCACCCCAAAATGATGTTACCCAAGTCTGGGACCTACTAGACCTACTGCTACCACTTTCCCCTTTCCATTTGCTGCTGGAACACTGATAAATATGATAAATGTGCTTGTTATGCAATAGGCAACATGGGCCTCTTTTCTTTGTCACAGATAAACTCTAGCCCCCACAGCTCCATATCAACCACAAAGAAGCCAAAGCCAGCACGCCTACACTTTATACTTTCTTATCTGACAGCCAATTCCTTTATTTCTTTATTGTGATATACACAGGAGCAGATACTCTATCAACCTATATCAGCAAGCATTTATTAATCACCTACTATGTCCCAATGACTGTGTGAGGTGCTGTAAAATAGACATTTATAATCATACTAAAGGTGAGCATCACAAAGTATCTTGTCACACACTGCCCCTACCATACATGTTGCGGTGACAAGTAACCTTAGAGTCAGAGGACCTGGATTTGAATCCCAACTCTTCCCTTACTACCTATGTGATGGTGAACAAGTCACAGCCTCTGTGCCTCAGTTTCCTTCCTTGTAAAATATAAGGGTTGATAGATGATATCTACAGTCTCTTCCATCTCTCTAGATCTGTGGTTCTATGAATTGTAAACCACCACAGTTTGGCATAGGAGTAAGAAAGTCTGAGTTTAAAACTTGCCACTGAAATTTACCAGCTGTGTGACTATGAGTAAGTCATCTGACCCCTCTGAGCTTCACTTTCATCATCTATGAAATTAGGATAATAATCCCTATAAGACCTACCTCACAGGGTCATTGTGAGGATGAGAGGGTTTATACAACACATTACAAATCTTAACATGTTATATAAATATAAGTAAGTCAATACGCATTTATTGAGCACCTACTATGTGCACTGGGGATACAAAAAAAGGCAAAAAGCCAGTCCCTGCCTTCAAAATCCATCCTATATGCCTCATGCTGTTTAGTTGTATACAACTCTCTATGACCCCATTTGGAGTTCTCTTGGCAAAGATACTGAAGTGATTTGCCATTTCCTTCTCCAGCTCATTTTACAGATGAGAAAACTGAGGCAAACAGGGTTAAGTAACTTGCCCAGGGTCACACAGCTAGTAAGTGTCTGAGGCCACATTTGAACTCAGGTCTTCCTGACTCCAGACCTGGTGCATTATCTGCTTCACCACCCAGATGCCATATGCAGAATAGCCCACAAAGTCATTCTTCATCATGGCATGGAGGTCCCCCTTGGCTGTCAAAAACTCTGTTAGCAGATGAAGTCTGACACTTTCTCTCTACTTCAATAGGCTTTAGATATGGATCCAGCAATGGACTTCATGCATCTGGTCCAAAGAGTAGCCAAGAGAAAGTACAGAGAGGTTTATCATTAGCTTGGCTGCAAAACAATGAAGATTCCAGTCAAGGCACCTCTCTAAGGACAACCTTTAAGTCATGGAGGAGTGGTCTTCTCTATTGGTGGAAGGATATCAATGCCAATCATGTACCCCTTAAGTTCTGAGGCTTTGAAGCAAACTTGGAGATCATCGTTAGATGGCCTCATCAAAGATCAGCCTTGTCATCTCTGAGTCTGGCAATGAGAGCATCCCATAACTATAAGGAAATTCGGATGCTCTCTATTCCAACTTGTAGGTAAACAAGAATCCCCCGATTCAAGGTTCTTGAGGCATAAATGGTTTCATTTTGTCTTTGTATCCTCTATGCGTAAGATAGTTACTGGTATGTAGTCACTGCTAAGTGATAAATGGATAAAATTATACATACTCAATAAGTGGTCATCCAGTTTACAGCCCTCCAGTGAAGAAGAACCCAGCACCTCCTGGGGCAACCCAAACCACTTTAAAGCATCTTTCATTTTCATCCAAGTCTTTAATTCCTTTAACATGAGTTTGATACTTTATCCTTTCCATCATCATTGCAGATCAATAAATACTCTTCTGCTTTTCACCATGATTCTTCACAGGAGAACAAGGATCTGGCCATAGAATTGGCTGACCAATAAAGATTGATATCCTGAGGCTAGCCTTGTCCACTACACATAAAGTGAAGCCAATGTACCACTGTTTTCCATTTCTTTCTTTGTCAAGAACATGCAATTTATCTGATGTAAAATGATCTTGACTCAAATAGTCCCTCCATGTTTAACTTCTTGTCATACACACACCAGCAATCCTGCTATCCATGTTGTATTCTGGTTCATTCTGACCCCCAGAATCAGTATGTTTTGCCTTTCTTCATTTGGGGAAATAATCATTTTTTTGCCATTCCATTTTTTTTGCTGACCACTCATCCCATTGACCTTTAGTCACTTGCAATTCATTCTCTCAAGGGATTAGCTCCCATTCTCTCCTACCACCTGCTCCTTTTCACAAGATACTGTCACAAACAAATGTAATGAGCATAACTCATTGACCTCACTGATAGAAAGGGTATTTCCTGATTCAATACAAGTCTGCTGGGAGTTTTTTTTCCTTGATTTTCATTCCCACAAGTTGCACAGGCACCCAAGAATTTTGTCATCAAGACCATATTTCCCCAGGGTGTTGACAAGCAATTAAAACAGTGAAATACCCTGCAGAGTTGGTGTTTTGTATTATGGGTGTGTGTGTGTTTTTTTTAATTTTGCAAAATGTTCCAATTGAACTTCTGGTAATCTTGATGGTGTTTGCCAGCTAGTGAATCATGAATAAAGCCTGCTGCTCTTGAGGTAGATTTCACAGTCAAAGAAAAAAAAGATATTTTAATTCCAAGGTTTAATCAAGTTCTTTAGCTTGTTTGTAGTACAAAAATATTCGTAGTACTGCTAAGGTCCTAAGTTAGGTTTAATGAATAATGAATGGGCCAATAACCTACCTGACTGGTGCCAAGTTGGATGATCCACTTTCTTTCTCTGGACCTTGCTTTCCTTACCTAAAAAATGGAAAGAATGGATTAGATTTTTATAAGGCATATTCCAGCACTAACATCCTCTGGGCAGTGACCATAGTTTTGCCTTTTTTTTAACTCTAGCGCTTATCACAGCACTTTACAATAAATGTGAGATGATTGACTGAATGACTGATCTATGGTGTCACCTCTAGAAAGTAGAAGAAAAGAGGATGGCAAGTTTAATGATCAAAGCAATTGCTGGGCCTGAGAAGACAGGGTGTTACCCTCCAAGGAAAGAATATATTATAAATTCCATGAGGTCGGGTACGATTTTATGTCTATCTTTGTGATTCCATACCCTAGCACACTATCTGGCACATACTAGTCATTGAACAATATTTTTTTAATTGAAATTGAATAGAAGGGAAGAGTCTAAAATGCCATCTAAAGAAGCATAAACCAAAGGCTGGGTTGGGTCAGAACTGGATTTTCTTCAAAGCACCAGAATCCAAAGGGGCCAGGACAGATTGGCAAGAATTTAGAGGTAGCCAAAGAAAAGCAAGATCGTGGGAGCATCTGAAAGCTGACAACATTCATTCTATGCCCTGGAAATCTCCCATTCAATTGTACTTGGACATATTTTACATCCTTTCCCATGAAGGTGTTTGACAACTGTGTCAGAGCAACCACCAGAACATATACATGGCAGAACAATGGAAACCTTACCTTTGGTTTAGTGGGATTGGGGTGGAGTTCTTGGCTAGCCTCCTTTGCAAAGGTACTATGGAAATAGTGACCATGTACTGATGATGGAATGAGTCTGAGACTTTCACTGGACACTTAATTTCTCTTTTTCCATATTTTTACAGATCTGCACAAAGCTCAAGGGAGACGCATATCTTCTAGAGAGATTTTAAAGCTAATCTGCTGTGAGAGCCTGAACAGAAACAAATAAGAAAAAAACAGAAGCATATTTGGTCAAGAAGATAGGGAATGATATTGGATCATTAGATAAGCAGGTGAGATGAGAAAGTAGAAAGAATCTTGCCAAGCCCCTCAGTTCAGAAAAGAGATGCAGAAATATGCTTGTCTGTGGTGTTCCTGTTACATGAACATCTTGTCACCTAGCTTTTATAAGGCTTGAAATTATCAGCCCTTCTCATTCCCAAAAGGCAAAACATACAAGCCAGAAAGAAAACAGAAAGTCACATGTGTGACCTTTGGAAAATCACCTTTCTGAGAGTCATTTTTCTCCTTTGTACAAGGAAAGGGCTTGTACTTCTGTGTATTCAATATAAGTTGTATTATACCCATTTTACAGACAAGGAAATGATGGCCTTAAAAAGATAAAATATTTTGCCCATAGTCATCTAGTTCCTAAATGCCAGATTCAGGATTTTTAACTTAGGCATCATGACAACATGTTGAGTACTCTTAATTTCACAGAGAAGTCAATCTAGCAACAAGCATTTTTTAAGGTCTTACAACATTCCAGGCACTATGCTGAGGGTAAGGATACGCAATAATGCTTCTAAGTCAAGAGTTCTCTTCACAACATCTTTGACATGTGATTCTCCAACTTCTGTTCATAGACACAACCTTCCTTTCCCCCCTCCCATTCTAGGGACACTTACTCACCACCACTACACCACCCTGGAAAACTCCCAACATTAGAAAGGCTTATTTTTCCCTGTTACACTTAGCTTCGAGCCACCTCCCTTTAACTTCTATATTATTAGTTCTGGTTCTGCCCTCATGAACCCTATTTCCCCTTCAAATATTTGAAGACCTTGCTCCAAACCTTCTCTTCTCTAAATACTTCAGCGGTGGGGCTTCCCAGGTCAAAAGCATCAGTAGACCTTTGGGATGGGGCCAAATAAAGTCTCTGCCTGTAGTATTTGGGGACCCCACTCTTTCCTGTTGAATGATTTGTTGTGCCTCATCCATGATCTACCTGGCCAGGATTGGCTCAGGGAGCTATGTTCTGTCTGTATGTTCATATATAGAGGTTCTTAAGCATTTTGTGTCATGAACCCTTTTGGCAATCTTGTGAGACCTATGGATTCATTTTCAAAATACTGTTTTTAAAGAATTGAAAGAAAGGCTAAATTTTAGTTAGAGATGAAAATGAAGACGACTAGTGAAAATGAAGTTGTAGTTTTTTCCAATGCAACTTCATGGAAGGCTTGGGGTTCTATGGACCCCAGGTTAAAAACCCTCATCCTAGGAGAATGAAACTCCCCAAGTGAGTTTTAATAACCTGGATTTCACTGTGGCCACCAAGAAGGAACCAGAAAACTGACTGGAGCTGGCTATGTGGCTACAGATGATCATGAATGAGAAATGGTCCTATACTAGACTATAGAAGACTTTGTCTGGGGGTGAGACTCAGAGACTATCCTGTCTCCATACCTGAGGAAGTATATCAGTCCTTTGATGGATCTGTGACAATCTCAATGCAGCTCCTCTCTCTAACTATAGAGACTGAAATCCACCTAATAAGTAGTTCAGGAAACAAGCATTTATTAAAGGTTTCCTATGTGCCGGGTACTGTGCTGAGCACTAAGGTTATCAAACCCCAAAACCTTTTCTGTCCTCAGTGAGCATGAGGGGGGAGACAATAGGCAGATAACAAGGTGCCTGGGTTCTAATCCCAATTCTGACACTACTTTGACACTGAGACAGTCCCTTAACCTCCCTGAGCTTCAGTTGACATCTTTGCAAAATAAGGGAGTTGATCTAGGGTCTAGATCTATGATCTTATGATTTGACACTCTAGGAGTTACCTAGCTCTTTTGACCTTTCAAGGATATAATAGAATGAGGAGCTGTCCAGCATTTAGCCCTCAATCTTGAGTCATGAGCCGCTCATCCCCTCAGATAGGTAAACACCTCTCTTACACCACTTCAGTAGGATGGAGGGAAGGAAACAAGAATTTATTAAGCATCTACTATGTACCAGGCACTATGAAGTGCTTTACAAATATCATTTCATTTATTTCTCACAACAGCCATGGGAGGTACATGCTATTATTATTTCTATTTTAGAACTGAGGAAACTGAGGGAGAAAGCAGTTAAATTATTTGCCCTTGTCAAACAGCTATTAAGTATCTGAGACTAGATTTGAACTCAGATCTTCCTGATTTCAGGACTGATCTACTGTAGCACCTAAGACCCCCATTAGCAATATGTTCCTGCCTGTTCATGCCTTCCATAAACCTTTCCCGTGCCCTTTGAGTGACCTAGAATTCAAAATATTTGGAGAATTCTATATTCTATGACTCTCATCCAAATAGCATCAGAGGGGAAAAGATGTTGATAAGAATCTGGGAGTCTGTTTAAGAAAGTCATTAAAGAAAGTCATATTCCCACTGAAATATTCATACACTATCTTTCTCTTAATATGCTTCTCCTGCTCCTCCCATTCCTTTCTTTTTTTTCTCCTTCCCCCAAACTACCTTTTTCCCCTCTGGCTTCTCAAAGCCTTCCACTAAATAAAGTTGCTTTCAACCATTTATTTCTATTCACAGAGTATTTACTAAGTACCTACTATGTGCTGGGGGCACTGTGCTAATTACTGGAGTCACTAGGGCAAGAAAGAAACAGTCCCTTCCCTAGGGGAACCAACATTCCACTGGGGGAAACACTATGTACACTGATAAGTAAACAGAAGATATAAACAAAGTAATTCCACCCCCACATAATTTGAAAGGCTTGTCATTAAATGCTTAAGGATTAGAACAGGAGGAACCATGCAAAGGAGTATTAATGGAATTCTGATGGGATAAAATATGTGCAATAAGAGCAGTCTACAAAGAGAACTGCAGAGAGAGCAACGGCATGATATTTTCATCATCGATCTGGTCTAAGGGAAGTGGAAAGTTACCAAGCTGCTCACATAAAATGCACCAAAAAGAAAGAAAGAAAAAGAGCTAGTCAAAATGGAGCCTGGAGGGTGAACAGTGGCATGGTGACATCAAGACTGAAGTGGTGCAATCCACAGAGTGACAGGACAATGCAGCCCATTCTGAATTGGACTTGTTCATTTTCCAGTGGTTAAATCTTATTTTAATGAGTCTTTTCCATAGATTCTACCCCTCCTTTCTAGGCTCAATCCCCTACAGTTTCAAAGAAGCCTGTTTAGAAGAAACCACAGAAGTTTTGTATTCTTTACCTGGGGAAGAGAGGGCTTCGGCTGTGTTGATAGGAGTAGGATTGACCAATGAACTTGATTGACCCAGGAGACAAGAAGATCCTTGAAGGCAAGGGCTATTTCATTTCTTTCTTCATATGCCCAATCCCTTACATATTGCCTGTCCCAGGGTAGGAATAGTAATGGGGACTGGACCTGTGGTTTTATGGGCATAGAGGACTCCTAATGTTGAAACTCTGTCTGCCAATGTGGGTGGACATTTTCATTGCAACAAGTTTTGGAGGGTTTGCCTAGTACTGATAGATCGTGGCTTGTCCAGGGTTACACAGCTAAGATCTTTTAAAAGTAGGACTTAAAATCAGTTCTTCCTGGTTACATGATCCCTATATCCATAGTAAGTGCTAAATTAATGCTTACTGAATTGAAAACTCTGCAAATTGCTGAAAACATCTGTAGAATTTTCCTGGGCAGAGAACTGACCTGTTTTTTGTTTTTTTTTTTCAAAAATATTTAGGTATTCTGTGTAGGACAGTAGAAAGGGCAGTGGATTCAGAGTCAAGGGACTTGGGCTGTAATTCCCATTGTTCTCTTAGACAGTTTTTGTAGCCTTGGGAAAGTTATGTTATCTCAGTTTCCTCCTATATCAACTAAGGGTAATTGCCTAGATCAGCATTTCCCAAACGTTTTGCTCCCAGGGCCCCTCTACACTCTTAAAAATTCCTAAGGACTTCTCCCCAAAATATTTTGTTTATATAGGTGTATTTATCAGTAGTTACCATATTAAAATTTAAACATCTCAGTATGATTATGAAAATAGTTTTGACTTTGTGGACCCCCCTGGCATGGTCTCAGGGACCCCCAGAGGTGGACCATACTTTTAGAACTGCTGGACTATGTGAGTTCAAAAGTCTTTTCTGGCTCTGACATTCTACAGTCTACTGCCAGGCCACTATATCCATGTTCATTGCTAGGATAACATTCCTGACTTGAGATAGTCAGAGTGATGCCCCTTTTCACAAAGAAAAAAAGGCCATCTCCCACCAGGAATTAGTTAAGGGTGGGATGGTAATGAAGAGATGATGTTTCCCAAAAGCTTTCTCTAAAACTGTTCCTGGAGGAAATTGTGAGATGGAGACGGGAAAAATCATCACCACTAGCCAGAGGGGAACAAACCTGGCCCCCAACACCTGCTGGTCAGAAGAAAAAAAAAAACCTTGGTAAGAATGTCATAGATGAGAACTTTTCTCACGTGCGCCCTCTTTTGCCCAGAAATATAAACACATGGTGATCTCTAGGGGGAGCTAACTCACCACCAAAGCTCCAGCTCCATCCTCAAACCTATGTATTATTAGCATGTGCATAATTCCATTCCATTCAACAAAAAATGTATTCCTCACCTTCTCTATGCAAAATGCTTGCTAGGCGCTGAAAGGGAAGGGAAGGGGTTATCTAATGATGTATGAGATGCAGGCTTTCCCTGCAAGGAGTTTATTATAAATATAACCCCCCCAGAGCCCAGTCCTAGTACTGCTCACAATTGGGCAGGGTTTCAGGAAGACAGAGGAAAGTGACTGTAACAAATATAACCAAATTTCCATGCATATAATCAGCCCATATCCCAGCCTCACCATCACCTAAGCAAAAGAGTACTAGGCACCTCCCCACCTGGGTGCCTTTCTTAGCTGCCGTAGTCTGCCTCTCATTTTTGGCTCTGTCTCTGCCTATACCAGGCAGCCTTGGATTTTCATCTCAGTCCTCCTCCTAAGGTCTCTACCTGGGGTGCCATAACATGGCATAGGGATGATTCTGAGGTTTCAAAGGCCATGCTAAAAAAACAAAATCTCTAGCAAGTTCACCCAAACAGGAAAGGCTATCGGTGCAAACTTGTGACAGACTGTGCATCTGCCATCTGAAAACTAGCCTTGCTAAATATGGAGAAGCATCACCAGAAGATTGCTGCCCCTTCCCCAGGAGAGAAATCTTTCAGAAATGACTAATTGTAGGAGGGAAGAGGATGTCAAGTGTCTGAGAACATTCCCATGTCTAAAAATGTCAAGGACGAGGACTGTAGATTTAAAGCTGAAAGACATCCTTTAGTCCAATGCCTTCACTCTCTAGATGATGGAAGTGAGGCTCAGAGATGTTATATGCCTTCCCCAGTATCCCATGTGGTTCACCTTTAGTTAAACCTTTCAGGAATGCATAGCTTTTCATATATGTGATCTTTCATTATCACAACAATCAAAAGAGGTAGATGCTGTTACAAGGGAATAAGCATTTATTAAGTACTTACCATGTGCCAGGGACTGTGCTGAGCATGTTATAAATATCTCATCTGATCCTCACAACAACCCTGAGAGATTGGTGTTATATTTACCCCAGCTTTATAGCTGAGGAGACTGAGATAGGCAGAGGCTAAATGACTTGCCCAGGGTCACAGCACTCTATCGGCTATACTCCCTAGCTGATCATTTTACAGAGGAGGAAACTGACATAACTTTCCTACGATGACCAGGCTAGTATCATTTTTTAAATTTTTTAACATTTTATTGACAGTTTTGAGTTCCAAATTCTCTCTCTCCTTACCTCCTTCCCCCTGCCCCCCTCCCTGACTAGGCGAACAATCAGATATAGGTTATACATGCACCATTCCCTAATAATCGTTTTGTACAAGAAGACCCGTATACAAGGGGGCAAATGAAAGAATGAAAGTAAAAATAGAATGCTTCAGTCAGTTTTCAATCACCATCCGTTGTTTCTCTGGAAATGGATAGTCTACTTCATCATTAGTCCTTTAGAATTGTCTTAGATCATTGTATTGCAGAGAATAAAGTCATCCCCAATTCTTCATTGAACAATATTGCTGTTACTGTGTATCATGTTCTCCCAGTTCCGTTCACTTCACTATGCTTAAGTTCATGTAAGTCTTTGCAGGTTTTTCTGAAATCATCCTACTTTCGTTTCTTATAGCCCAATGGCATTCCATTGCAATCATATACCACAGACTGTTTAGTTATTGCCCAATTGATGGGCATCCCTTTGATTTCCAACCCTTAGCCACCACAAAAAGAGTTGTTACAAATATTTTTGTACAAATAAATCCTTTTGCCTTTCTTTGGATGTCTTTGGGATAAAGGCTTAGCAGTGGTGTTGCTGGATCAAAGGTGCTTTAACATAGTTCCAAATTATTCTCCAGAATGATTGGATCAGTTCACAGCTCCATGAACAGTGAGTGTCCCAGTTTTCCCACATCCCCCTCAATGTCCAACATTTTCCTTTTTTGTCATATTAGCCAGTCTGGTAGGTGTAAGGTATTACTTCAGAATTGTTTTAATTTGTATTTTTGTAGTCAATAGTGACTTAGAGCATTTTTTCATATAACTACAGAGAGTATAGATTTCTTTATCTGAAAACTGCCTGTTCATTTCCTCTGACCACTTGTCAAATGGGGGATGACTTGTATTTTTATAAATTTGATCCAGTTCTCTATATATTTGGGAAATCAGACCTTTATCAGAGATACTTGTTGCAAATTCTTTCCCCATTTTCTGATTTCCTTATAATTTTGTTTGCATTGTTTTATGCAAAAACTTTTTAATTTTATATTATCTGAATTATCTGTTTTACATTTGGTAATGTTCTCTAACATCTTCTTTTGTCCTAAATTCTTCTCATCCATAAATCTGAAAGATAAACTATTCCATGCTCTCTTAATTTGCTTATGGTATGACCCTTTATTTGTAAATCATGTACTCACTTCAATCTTATCTTCTTATAGGGTGTGAGATGTTGGTTTCTCCTTGGTTTCTGTCATACTATTTTTTTTCCAATTTTCCCAGCAGTTTTTGTAAAATAATGAGCTTTTGTTCCAAAAGCTTGGATGTTTAGGTTTATCATATTCTAGATTATTATGGTCATTTGCTAGTAAGTTTCTGAGACAGAACTAGACCTTCCTGTCTTGAAGTTCAGTATTTTCCACTACATTATGCAGTTTTCCAAAGTCTAAAAATAAATTCATCTGTATAAAAATGCCAGAGGGGAAGAGTTTAGATTTAGAACAAGAAAGGGATACTAGTAGCTAACTGGATAAATCTTATTTTATAGTTGAAGAAATTAATAGTTATAATAGCTATCACTTATATAGCACTTTCAGATTTGCAAAGTATTTTGTCTCAGTCAATTCTTACAACAACCCTATGAGATGGGCTATTAATAGCACCATTTTACAAATGTGGAAACTAAGTCTGAGACCAAGTAAATGACTTGGCCTGAGGTCACACTATTCAAAAGTATCTAAAGAAGGATTTGAACTCTGGTCTTCCTGACTCCAATTACAACACTATGTGCTGTATCATCTAGAGCTCCATAAGGTAAGCTACATGTCAAGTCAACAACCATTTACAAACTGTCCTTAAAGGCACCTTAATGGATGAAGAAAAGATACAAACAACTATGTACAAACAAGGTTACAGATGATATACAGGATAAACGAACTGTATGAAGCTTTATCACTTGGCTAAAGCCATCCAACTAGTCTGTGGCAGGGGTAGAATATAAGCAAAGATCTTCCCTACTCCACACCTAATACTATTACCATCATAAGAGAAAGAGGCCCACGGAGCATTCTGCCACTGGTCAGCTCACCACTGAGGTTACCCTAAATATAGAAAGGATGTTGTACATTGAATACCGGTGTCTTTCCTTGAATTGAACCCTTGAGGCTGATGAGGAGCACACTGAGCAGCTGGGCTGACTTACTCGCTCCTAGCTTTCTGATAGGAATTGGCTGGTCTACCTGAAGATTTCAATACTCCTTGTACTCCTCAGTTAAACAAAACAGTAAATAACGAACCATCATGGCACCAGACAAAAAAGAGGATAGCTTCAGGCAAATAGGAGCCTGAAGAAATGCTGTTTGCTATAGGTAAATGGGATTTTGGAGTCATAGCCTGAGAAATAAAAACCAGAAAGAGCAGCCATCAGTCAGCTAGAGTGTCTACGCTGGCAAAGGCAATGGAATGTTACTGTATAATACAAAGCATTTAGCTGCAGTGCAGAGATGAGCATGTAAGAAGAAGCAAAGGGAAAGTACTGGCAGAACATTGTGTTTGTGAAGAGAGGGCAGAGCAATTCACCCCAATGGACACTTATTGGGACCTGCTATGTGCAAAGCACAGTATTCCACTCTGCATTCCTCTCTATACAAAGTTTTTGAAAAATAAATAAATAAATCACCCTCTACCTCAGGCACTTCTTCCCCCCCCCTTATCCCACCCTACAAAGATCTTACCAGATTTAAGACATCGGGTCTCATTTAATCCTAAAAAGAAGTCTCGGGTGTTCTAATTAGTGGAACTGAACAGACAGAAAGGATGACTGAGATCAGAAGAGGCAAAAAAAAAAAAAAAAGGTAGGTAAAAAGCTTTGTTTCCCCTGCACTCACTCCTGGGCCAGAGAATACATTAATAAGAAAAGAAATTGGAACTGCAATTGGGACCAAGAATGTGCTCCTCAGAAAGCAATGTTATCCTTAAGGAAATGATTAATGAGCTTAAAATAGAATGTTATAAATTCATATGAGGTGATAAGGACTCTAATCCAGACCCTTATCAAATCTTATCTGGATTCCTATAATATCCTCTAAGTTGGTATAATAATTCATAATAGCTAACATTTATTCACTGTTCAAAAGTTTGTAAAGAGCTAAAAATTGTTATCTGATTAAATCCTCACAACAACCCTGTAAGGGAAGGGCTATAATTATTCCCATTTTACAAATGAGGAAACTGAGACAGAGATTAAGTTTCTTGCCTTGGGTAATACAACTGGTAAGTGTCTGTGGCAGGATTCAAACTCAGTATCCCTGCCTACAATCTTTCCCTGCTTCAATTAATCCCGAATACTGCTACCAGATTCATTTCCTGAAAATATTATTTGCATCATATTACCTCCTTTCTCAAGAGCCTGCAATAGTTCCCTCGGGTCCAAATCATGTCTAAAGTTCTCTGCTTAGACCTCCATATTCTTACTCTAACTCATCTATCCAAACTCCCTCCCCCATCCCTCTTATTTCCCATCATTATCCCTCTACTTGACTCAGTATACACAAATTAAAAATAAAAGACATATGAAAAAAGACACTATGTGCATCCAGAGAAAGAAATGATAAATAGAAGTGTGTATAGAATAAGCTTACATGTATTTACCTATTTGTGTCTAATGGTAGCCATCTCTAGGATAAAGTAGGGAAAGGGAAGAAAAAGAAAAAAAAGAAATTTACATGATAACTTGGTTGTATATTTGGAGGGAATAGCAATTATACATGGTAGATTTATAGTTTCATGTGCAGTCATCTTTTTTATTATACTGTTTGGTTGTGCCTTGAACTTGTCTTGTTGTGAATTGAAAATAAAATATTTTTTTAAAAGAAAGTGCATAATACTTTCTCATACCTCAGTGAATTTGAGCATTATTCTTCCCTATCCACCACTGGCAACATTCTGCTCTCTTTTCCAAATCAGACCCAGTCTTCCAGGCCCAGCTACAATTCTCAAATCTCCCCTGAAACCTTAGAAGACTAATTCACATGGTTGGCTTGCTGCGCTGAACTCTGGCCACATAGTTTCTACCTTCATGGAGTTCACAGTCTAAATAGGTAATAAAAAATTCTACACAGATAATTTACATTTCAAAATATGATTAAGTTCATAAAAGAAGGACAAATAAATTGGTCTGTGAGGTATGAGGACTTGAAGACCATTTCAGACTATAGGAAATCAGACGATAGTCATGAAGGAGTAAGGAAGGATTCTAGTTGGCAGAAGTGGACATTTAGGGTGGAAAGCCATTCTAGAAATAGAAAGGGGCGTAATCATAGAATCAAATGTGAAAAAGTGAGAAAGTATATTAAGAATGGGGAGTAGTCCTATTTGACTGGAGTGTGGAAGGGAGTTGGATTAGATACATGCTATGATTTGCCTTTCTTTGTATGTCTAGCACTTAGCACTATGACTAGTAAGAGAGTAATAAATGTTTATTGACTAACTGAAATAGTCCCCACCTTCAAACACCTTATGTTATTTGGGGAAAATAGAGTACAACTTGTATTCTAAGTGGATCCAACGTCAGTTAAGTGGCCCTAGCAAATGAAGGAAAATGGGAAAGGTAGAAGATGATACTTGAGATGAGTTTTGGAGGAAAGCTGGAATTTTAAGAGGAGGGGTAAGAGGGCTGGTGTGGATAACTAGAGCAAAGACGGGAGGAAAAGTGATGGAGTACGGTGTGTGAGGAACAGGAAGTGTGCCAGTATGACTGGAGCCTAGAGGCTGTGAAGAAGGGGCAATGTTTAACAAGTCTGGAAATGCAGAGTAGAGATTTATTGAGAAGGAATTTAAATTTCAACCAAAATGATTTTTTATTTTATTCCTATGGCAATGGGGAGCCACTGGAACTTCATAGGTAAGAAGTCACACGATTGAATGAATTTAATTAGATAATTTCTGAGATCTCTTCCAGCTCCAAATCCTACAATCTCCAATGAAGTGTGGTACAGTGGATTTAGGAGTGCTGGATTTAGATTGAGGAGGCTCTTGGTTCACATCCTGACTCTCATTAACTTGAGGAAGGTTAAACAACCTCCCTATATTAATATAACTACTAAGTGTCAGGGACAGGATGTGAACCCAGGTCCAAAAATCTTTCCACTACATTCCACCATCTCAGGTCAGAGCAAAGTGGTCTGTGGAAACCAGAGAAGCAATCAGAAATCAGGTGGAAAGGCTGGGCAAAGCAGGCAAAAATGGAAGATGGAATGAATGACAGCTGAAGCCCTGCTGCAGTCCCCAGGCCCATCAGAAGAGCACAGGTATAAGTTGTGGGAAAGAACTTCCACATAGTCCCTTCTCTCCTCGATGGAAAGAGTGCTAGGCAAGGAGTTTGGATGACTTCCTGCTCATGTATAGGTAGGACCAGATGCTCTCTGAGGGCCCTTTCTCTTTGCAATTCTGACTCAGTGGTTCTATGTAAGGAGAGAGATGTTGCATCTGGATTTTTTTTCTCTTTTACTCAGACAAAATGCAAAAAGCATTTATTTTTTACCTTCTAATGTTTTGGGAATTGGTAATGTAGTGATTGAGGCCTCAGATCATGAACTGTTAGGCTAAGCAACAATTTTGCACTAGAAAAAGGTTATTTTAAAAAAAAGACAGCTTAATTCTGTGGTTTCTTCACTTCTCTCTCTTGCCTTTAATAAATCTTTCCACAGAATATGTTCATTCCTATTTAGACAATGATTTAAGATTCCCAAAGCACTTTCTTGCCCTACAACCCTTTGAGATAGTACAAGTTCCTTCATCCCCATTTCACAGCCAGGGAAGTCAGGCCCACAGATATGAAGGCCCTTGTCCAGTCAAAGAGCTGGGACTTAAACCCAAGTTTTATTCCTCCAAGTGCAGAGCTCTTCATTCTTAAGTACTCTGCCTCTCTACATCAGAGGTCTTGATGTGTACATGTGTGTAGATGTACATGTGTGTGTATGTGTATATGATGGACATCTTGGAAATCTGGTGAAACCTCTGAAGCCCTTGTCAGAATGATATTTCTAAATTAATGAAATAAAATATATAGGATTACAAAGGAAACCAATTATATAGGAATAAAGTTATAGTTTTTTTTGAAGTTCACAAACCCCAGATGAAGGAGCCTTGCTGCCTGACCATCTCAGCTGGCTTTATGATTTGAAATTCACTTCCAGTGTAACCCATTGAACATGGGTTCAAATCCCAACCCTGCCACAAATTGCCTGTGTAACCTTGGACAAGTTCATTTAGTATCAAAGCATCTTTGGATCGAACTTTGAAAGGGACTTGGCAGGTCCTCTAGCCCAAGCCTTTCATTTTAAAGATGAGGTCATTGAGGGCAGGGGAAACTTTATGACCTGCCCAAAATAAGTCAGGATTTGAACTCAGATTTAAGTCAAAGGAGTTAATCTCTCTTGGTTTCATTTCCTACCTTTGTAAAATGGGGGTTATCGGGGTTGGATTTAGTGACCTCTGATGCCTCTTCTGATTCTTGATGTATGAATGGAATTCTGGGGAAAAAGAATAACTATAAACTACAAATTATGAGCCTTCATGATTTTGTTATCACCAGTTCTGTGGGCCTCAGTTTCTCCATCTGTAAAATGGGGGGAGGGGATGAAGGAGGTTGAATTCTACTTCCAAGGTTACTTTCTCCTCTAATTTCTATAATCCACTTTTACATAAATGTATAATTTTTAAAGCATTTATTAAGTGCTTTGTTCAGTAATTTCCAATTCTTCCTGACTTCATTTGGGGTTTTCTTGGCAAAGATACTGGGGCAGTTTCTCATTTCTCTCTTCGGATCATTTTACAGATGAGGAAACTGAGGTAAACAGGGTTAAATGACTTGCCCAGGGTCACATAGTTAGTAAATGTCTCAGGCTACATTTGAACTCAGGTCTCACTCCAGGCCCAGTGCTCAATCTCCTGCAGTACCTAGCTGCCCTAGCATATAACTTCTTAAAGAAAATAAATCTAAGTCTAAGGTATACATTATGTGAGTGAAGTCTCTTATGCAAAGATCCTCCAAGGGTTCAGTTGGGTTACTCCAGAGATGTGTCCTCAGCTTCAGCCAGCCAAGATCTGACATTTTGGCTGATAGCTTCTGCTGTTCCTCCAAATAACAAAGGCAAGTTTCCATCTGAAAAACAGGTAATTCAAGGAGGAAATGAAGAATTTGAAAGGGAGATTAAATGACAGTCTGCACAGTTCAAAGTGCCCATTAATCTTCTGGGCATAATAAATCCAGATAAGATACCATCTTTGTAAGAGAAAAAGAGCCTAAATGCTGGGTCGGAACTCAGAGGCTGCATTGGTAAAACAGGATATGCCTGATAAGGGGAAACATCACGTTAAGTGTCAGGGTGCTCTGGAAACAAACTGAGGACAAAGAATGAAGCTGCAGGCTGAAGGCAGATGTGCCCAAACCAAGAAGAATCACTGACAGACATTTGTGAGCATCCCCAACTGGTAAGAGCCCAAGGAAATGAGAATCCAGTGACTACTAAAAAAAAAGAAAAAAAAAACTTTCTCTGGGAAGCTTTCACTGGCACTGAATTGGGTAGACCAACTTATCAAGTTCAAGTATTGGGAAGCCACAGTGGAGAAGGGAAAACCACAAACTGCTTCTGCAACCTGAGATATGACCTTTGACTCAAGCAGCAGCTCGTTGGCATTAGGCTGGAGAAACAACAGTCAATCACTAGAGTTTTGTGTTAAGCCAACACTGTGTGGAGCTATTGCCTTGACAGACTGTTTGATGCTGCCCAGCCAACAACATAAATCTAACTCAGATAAGGAAGGGAGAAAAACAAAAAGACTGCTGATCATCATGAACTTCCAAGTGGCCTCATAGACGACGCATCAGTTTCAAAAACTAATTCCAACATGCTGCAGATCAAGTCACACAAGTGATTGTGTTCTTAGAGACACGGATACCAGGAAGTTCTCAAATAAACCAAAGATGTTCCATTTCCAAAACTGGAGGCAATAACTGGGCACTGCTGTTTTGCAAAGCCTGGCAAAATTTCCTTCTCAGTTGCTATTAATTTTCTAATGAGTCTCTTTCACCAATTGCTACCTATATAGTGACTACTTATATTTTCTTTCTTGGCTTATTTTCTTCCTCCAATTCATGCACTTTTCTCATGCTCTAACATTCAACCATCAGTTCTCTCTTTGCCCCATTTTACAGTATAGTCTATACTCCCATATTGGTCCAACTACCATATTGGTGAAAGGCAGTATGGTACGTTGGACTCATGAAGTATTCAAATGCAAGGTCTGAATTCTAGTTTATGTTTTCCCTTTTAACCAACAGGAAACTGAGGCTCACAGATGGTGTAACTGTCCCAGATCATAGAGCTAGTGTCAGAGACAATAATTGAACCCACTTCCTTTTCACACTACTTAGTTGTGTGATATTTATCAGGTCAATTAGTCAATCATCCTACTTGTGATTCA
Source organism: Notamacropus eugenii (assembly GCF_028372415.1). Taxonomy (NCBI): domain Eukaryota; kingdom Metazoa; phylum Chordata; class Mammalia; order Diprotodontia; family Macropodidae; genus Notamacropus; species Notamacropus eugenii. The sequence goes on along the minus strand of NC_092877.1, from coordinate 21,187,700 downwards.
ACCTTCATAACTCTAAAATTTGGCATCCAAATCATTTATTTCTCTGGTACTCCTGAACTCTAAAATAATATGATTTTATGCCTACCACTTTTTTGAAATCTCCAATTTTGACTTCTCTTCCAAGTCTAGTCCCATATCTCCAACAGTCTACTAGATATCCTATCATCTTCTCCTGTGTATATCCATAAGTGAATGTAAAATGTAGCAGTTCAGAACCAAAAGGAACCTTAGAGACCATTTAGTCCAAACCCCTTATTTTCTAGAGAAGGAAAGCATTTTGCTGTAAAGGAGACCCTAAGAGAGCAAGGTACTTACATCAAGTCACACAGGGCAATATTGGCAGTCAAAATTCACACTCAGATCTTCAGACTCCAAACCTCTTTTGACTCCACTCTCCACAAAGTGTCTTGCCATCCCAAATTCTCCCATCTCTTTTCATAACTTCATCATTATCTAGTGCTTATAACTTTGAGGCATCTCCTTCAAACCCTACATCTATTCAACCTTAAAGTCTTCTTTATCCTTTCTTCAAAGTGTCACTGGTATCTCATCTCTCTCTTTGCATTCTTATTTCTACTGCTGTAGTCCAGATCCCCTGCCTCATGTCTTCTGAGCTCATCCCTGTTTCTGGAGTCAGAGGACCTGTATTCCAATCTAGACTCTGTTGTTTAGGACCTGGGTGACCTTGGCTAGTCTCCCTTAACCTCTACAGGTATCGGATTCCTCATCTACAAAATTATGGGGATTGATTAAAGGGTGCCTAAGGTCCTTTGAAGGCTTAATCTATGCTGCTGTGATACTTTGATACTCTTGCACATTGCTAGATACACAGAGTTATGCTCAGAAATAAGACAAATATGGAAAATCTCCCTCTTTGGAGAGGCAGTCAGTAGAGGCTCGCCATGCTATCTTGGGAAGAAGAGAGAGCCTTATAATAAAACTAATGACCCTAAACCTCCAAGCCTCAAGAAGAAACAACAGGTGCAGAGGTGGTAAGATATGAATACCAGAAAAGTGAAACCGTAGCAAAGAGTCTCTCAGGGTAACCTCTGAGGCTGGGCAAGTTTACCAGGACAGTGGCACCAAGAATCACAGGCTATGAGAGGCCTGTGAGGTACAGAAAGGAGGCCAGAAAACTACCCTGACAAGGACACATGCATTTCTCAGTATTTCAGCTACCCTGAAATACCCTGGCACAAAATCCAAATTACCTTACCCTATTTACAACTCTGATTAGAGAATAAACTATCTCAAACACCATGTATAGCCCATCAATGTTCTATTGTCATTTTCATAATTTAGAAGTTTTCCTGGTTCCCTGTATCATAAATACTCTTCACATATTTCAAGGCTTCACATAAGTTGCCCCTTTTCTGCCTTTCCAACCTTATTTAATATACACCCTCTGCTCCAGGCATCTAACTGCAGCCACCTGTACGAGTCATATTGTCTCTAGCCTCCTTGAATACATTTATCCAATCTTCCCTGGCCAGAGTGATCTCTTCTCTTTCCTCTGTTGATGTAACTCTTACCTAACCCACATGGTCTACCTCAAGACCTCCTTTGTCCCCTTCCCCTCTAGCCACTTCTCATAACTCACTATAACTTCCTCCTTCTCTAAAGTGTTTGACTATGAACTTTTTGAGGTCCTATATTTAAAAACCTGTCTATCACACCTGCCTAAAGAGTACCAAATACACAATAATCAGATAATAATGCTTGTCATTTGAACAATACTGGGTGATAGAACCACTTTGTGGTGCCAATGGTAAAATTAGAGTAGGGAAGGCCAGGGGCAGCGGCTCAAGAAAGGCAGTACCCTGGGAAATCTACATGAAAGGACAAATGAAGGAAAGAATCCCAGGGCTCCTACTATTTCTTTGGGGCTTCATTGGATCATTTCTTTCCAGCACTTGGCACATTCTGATGAATATATCTGGAATACCATTTCAACTTTTTCCATGTGCCCTTGAGATGTGAACTTATTTCTATAAAATAATTTCTCTCCTAGGGATGCTCTCCAGAGAAAATAAATAAATGTCATATTAGATTCTGCCATAGCTGAGGCCTGCAAAGTGGAGGCCCTGAGGGCTGAGAGGTTGGACACACTCTGATCAAGGACGGACTTATTGTTTGGTGATGCAGCAGTGTGATGACCTTGAAAGAGCAGAGGATCAGAACTCAAAAGCCCTGGCTTCTGATCCCAGCTCATTCACTAAATAACTGAGTGACCTTGGACAAGGCACATCTGTCTGGTACTCAGCTTCATCACCTATAAAATAAAGAGATGTGTACTATGATATCTCTAATTTCTAATATTTTAAGGTCCCCTTCTGCTCTAACATTAACTGTATTCTAGGTTTGGAAGACCTTTTTAGCCTACATTCTGCATTCTGTAAGAATCTCTTCAGCTCTAGTATTCCATATTCTACAGTCTAAGGGCCTAGGCTCTGATATTTTGTGTTCTGTGTTCCAACACATCTTCCTCAAACCTTAACAATCTATAAAATATGAGTTATTACTGTTGTTATTCAATCTGTTCTACTCTATGTCCTATCTTTACTTTCATCTCCAACATTTATTTTGTCTTTGGCTTAAAAATTGAATGCTCTACAGTCTCTCCCAACTCTGACAATCTGTATTCTAAGGTCCCTTCCAGGTCTGCCATTCTGTTTTCTAAGATCCCTTTCATTTCTAATGTTCTATATGTGAAGGTCTTCTGCAGCTCTAACATTCTATTTTCTATGTGCTAAGGTACTATTCAGTTCAAACATTTTGTATTTATGGTTCTTTCTAACTCTTTCTCTGTTCTCAGGTTTCTTCCAGATCCAGCATTCTATTATTTATGATTCAAAGTCTCTTCCAGCATTAACATTCTATGTTCTATGCTTTAAGATCCTTCCCATATCTAGCACTCTATATTCAATGTGCCCTTCTGGACTCTAACATTCTAGGCTTGCTTCCATCTCTAGCAGTCTATGACTCCATGTCTTTAAGAGTAAGTCATGCCTATGTGATGTTTAATTTGAGAGAACTTTGAAAGGTCTCATTTGCACTCAAGTCCCTGATCTACCAGGCTGCCATAGTCCATGCATTTCCAATCATTCAAATGAATCACTGAGTTACAACCTTGCTTGGAGTAGGTCCCTGTTCAAATGCATATAGGTTCACTAGGACCCACAACATAAGGAAAATGTCCACAGAGCTTTTTTTACAAATGGAAGTCCAATGAGGTAGTATGGGTGTTGGGAGGGAGATTGAAAAGGCTTAAAGCATAGAACACCATCTAAAGAAAAAGCACCGAGATACAACCCATCAAAGAGTCCTGAACAACGAGAGAAGACATGAGACTAATAAGAGCTCCCATGTGTGAGTATGTAAATAGGGCAATAGAGTACGTAAAGCTCTTTCCTCATAACAACACTGTGTACAGTGATTATTATACCCACTTTATAGAGGAGGAAACTAAGGCTTGGAGAGGCTAAATGATATCCAAATTTTCACAGCCAGTAAGAGCCAAGACTCATAACTGGATATGCTACTTCCAAGTTCACTAGGAATCTAATTTACTATTGCCTGGAAGGATAGGGATGGAGACCATTAAAAGGGGGAGTGATAAATCGCTGAAGCTAAGTTTTGTCTCTAACAGCCATGAAGGAAGCTCATCTATCACTAACCCAAAGCTGCTAAGCTGAATACAGATGCAAGTAACAAAGAAAAGTTGGCAGCCATTTGGGTGCCCACTAGCTGGCACTGTCAAAGGTGTTTTAAGAAGCAGGGTGAGAATGAATTGCCTTCAGAATGACTAAGGTGGTAGAATGGAGGGACACAGTTCAGGTATAATGTCTCAATTATCGCTCAGAGACTGTTCCTTTACCGACCTGCATCACTTCTGTAGGAAAGGGAATGAAGAATGATAATGACTAATGACAATTATCAATGATTAATCTTCAGAATTTGTCACTTCTCAGAATTTCAGATCCTGCAGGGAGCCTCTCCACTGGCCGGGAACAGGAGCTGCAATTAAGGCTTTGAAGAGTTGGTTTCTACAGTAGCAAGGGCTGGTCTTGGAGTCAGAAGACCAAGGTTCAAACTCCAGGTCTCCTAATGGGGATGAATCACTTCACCCTTCTGGATCTCAGTTTCTTTATCTGTAAAAAAATAAGTGGGTTGTACTAGAAGTCCTCCAAGGTCCCTGCTAGCTCAAAATTTATGATTCTAAAAGAAACAAGCTCTCTCTCTAGTCTCCCAAGCTTACTTGCCAAGGCTTTGCCTCCAAATTGCTCCACTTGTTCTCCTCCTCTGCCTGAATCCCTCCATCCATTCTGACACTAACAATGCACTGCTTGGACCAACCATTGGGCTGTTTTACAATCATTTGAAAGTATGGCTACCATGTTTTATCTCATCAAGAAATGAGGTATTCTGAAAGACTGATCAATGTTTTAAAAGAGACAATTTTAGCTCAGTAAGGAAAACCTGTCAAAGAAGGCAGGTATCCACACATGGAACAGGATGCTCCTGAGGCAGCCAGGTGGTACAATGGATAGAGCATCAAACCTAGAGTCGGAAAGACCTGAGTTCAAATCTGATCTTAGACTCTTACTAGCTAAGTGATGTTGGATAAGTCACTTTACTACTGTCTGCCTCAGTTTCCTCATCTAAAAATGGGAATAATAACAGCATCTATATTACAAAGTCATTGTGAGGATCAAATGGGATATTTCAATAACACTAGTTGATTGACCATTCATCCAGAATGTTGTAGCAGGGGAAAACATGTTTCAGTTACAACTTGGACTAGACAGGTGTGTTCTAAGGTCCCCTGAGAATATAATTCTAATTACTGCTTTAAAGGAATCCTGTGTTATTCCACAGACATAAGAGAAACATCAAAAGGATGGTACTTAAGTCCACTATGGATTCTAAGAAAATGAAGACTCATTTTTTCCTAAACCATCAGAACCTGCTCATGGGTGGGTCATATGTCTGAGAGCTGTCATTTATGCTACATTTGAGATTACAAAGTACTTTGCATGCCTTGACATATTTAATCCTCACAACAACCCTATGATGTTACCTTGTCCCCATTTTACAGATGAAAATGAGGGTCCAAGAGATTAAGCAACTTCTCTGTGATCTTACACCTAGTAAGGGCTCAGAGGCAAAATTTGATCCTGTTCTCTCCTAACTCCAGGTCAAACAATTTCCTTAGGAACAGTCTCACTTTTGACTTTATATCTCCAATGCCTGGCACATAGTAGGCATTTAATAAATGTTTATTTACTTGATTTGACAAACAGCAACCCTTATGTGTAGGTTAGGAAGCAAATACGTAGGGCTGAAAAGATAGGCATTTGTTCATGAGAAGCTTAGGGATGTTCCATGGGAATGCAGTTAAGAATTGGACTAATGTCTTGGTATTATGATCATTGTTTTACACATAAGAAAACTGGAGGTTAAACAATTTACCTGCAGTCGTTAGCTAGTAAATGGTAGCCAGACAAGTGTACCCAGACTATTCTTTTTCATGGAATCATAGACCTAGAATTGGAAGGAACCTCAGGGATCAACCCCATTAGTTTTACAGATGAAGGAACTGAGACACTGAGATGGTAAGTGACTTGCTTAAGGGCAAGTAGAAAATGGCAGAGCTTTGTTTTGAACTCAAGTCCCATGATTTCAAATCCACTGCTCTTCTCATCATGTTTCCCACCACCCCCGACTTTCCCCTGTACTCCCAAGAATCAACTGGATTCAGACATAAGCCTGGTAAAAATAATTGTTTTTCTTATGTTGAAACTGTGCTCTTTTTTCAAGTTTCTAGTATAGCATATAAATGTTTTAACACTGACCCATGCTTTCACAAGTGTGTGGCTTCTCTCTGTCCAGGCAGTACTGAATTGATCTAGTACTTAACAGATAAATCTTAGAGCAGGAGAGTGCAAGTTCTTAACCTGAGGTCCATGAACATGCATGTTATATACATATATGTGTATATACACATGAATATACACATATACATACAACACAGGGCCTGAAAAACATATGTATGTATAATATGCATATGTGTGTATATGCATGTATATACACATCTATACATATACTGATAGCTATATTTCAGTATGATTGATTTCCTTTGTAATCTAATATGTCTTATTTTATGAACTTTAAAATGTTATTCAGAGAAGGGATGCATTTCCTTCACAACATTGCCAGAAGGGTCCGTGAGAAATAATGCTTAATAAATGAACATACAGTTAAGTGACTTGCCCAGAGTCAAATAGCTCGTCACAGGCTATTAAGCTTCACAGGCTAGATTTGAAGCCGGCTCTTCCTGACTCCAAGTCCTGACTTCTTCTTTTCTTAATGGACTTGTGCGATAATGCAAAAAAATGTATTTTAATCACTCACTAATGACCAGTTTCAGCTATACCCATCTCCACCCAACAGATCTCTTCTGTATCTTCCCCTACTCTTTGCCTCACCTTGATCTTTTGCCTTTCCAGTCTATTGCACAGTGATGCTGTCCTTTCTAGCCTGACTATCCCAGAGATAATAAATGATAAAGATTTGTAAGCTGGCTACTGGGGAGAACCAAGATGTTTTCTATTTGTATTTAGTTTCATCCCAAATTGGAGGAGAAACCAGCTGGGGGTAAAAAGGCACTTTTGTTCCCAAAATCAACTCTGCTTTTTCACAGGCAAAAAATAACATTTCCCCTTGGCCACACTGGTATCCATCAAATGAAGCCCACAGACAGTGGAATTGGTATTTCAAGCCCAGCCATTTGAGTAACCATTTTTCTTTTCAGGACATTTGCTGTCATCAAATCATTCTGTTATGTCTTTTCTGTACTATGCTATAACAGAGACAGCTGTGACCCTTAAATATGTTTTTCTCTCCATTGCATTAAATATCCATTTTCCTGAAAAATTATCTTTTGAATTAGAAAACTCTGGCTTCAGGGCAATGCCATGTCTTCTTTATGAATGAATGTCATCTAAATACCTTCATTCTTTTTTCTTCCACTGGATAATCAATACCCCTATTCATAAAAGTTCCATTTCCAAAGAGAAGTTTATTGAAGTTGAAAGCCTGTTAACTTCAACATTCGAAAATTTAATGATCTAGGAATTTAATTTCTGGATGGCTAGGGCATGGATTTTCAGTTGGCATGAATGCAGATCACATCAACAAACTTTGCAGCCTTCCTTTATGTTACTTTGCTTCACAAAATCTGTAGTCTAGGCAATTCAGTGTACTAACTTCTACCTAAACTCAATACTCTTATCTCTTGCTTCCATGCATTTGCATAAGCCCTTCCCCTGTTCTAGGAATACACAGCTTCGTCATCTCTTTCTCGTACAGAATCTTTGTCTCCGTTCTGGGTTCAGCTCAGGAAGGGACCACTTCTTCCATGGGGATTTTCCTGATTCCCACAGTTGTTAGTGTTGTTTCTTCATCAAATTTCTTTCTGTTGTCCTTAAAATGGGTATATTTTACATCCTTCAATGGAATGGAGCTCCTGGAGGAAGCAGAGGCTGTTTAATTTTGACTTTGATTCCCTAGTGCCCCAAATGGAGACTTTTAATAGATGTTGATTGAATAAAATCCACTGATGGCAGACCAGGTGCCCAAAATGATTTGGGGGCAGGTATGGGAAAGGAAACATAAGCTCTTCTGTGCCAGGTATTGTGCCAAGGACTTTACAATTATTTTCTCATGTGTATGTGAAATACATGAGAAGAGGAGAGTTGTGGATAAATTCTATGAGACATGCCATTAAAGTTGCAGCTAGGGGCAGAGAGTTAGTCAGTGCCACCTACTGGGGGAAGTATGTTGCATATATAGAGCTCAGTATCTGTGAGTCAAGACTCTTTTCAGAATATGTAACGGGAAACTCAGAAGCATAAAAATTAACCCAATGTTATATGACTAGTAAGGATCACAGCCAGGACTTGAATTTAGCTCTCTTCTCTCCAAATATTACTCTTTCTCTGGGTTATTGAGCTAGTCCTTCTAATACTTGTTGATTTTGTGACTGTAGGAAAGTCACGGTTTTTCCAAGCTTCACAATTCCCTCATCTGTGAAATGGGAACAATGTACGTGGTACCTACTAGAGGCAGCCAGAAGGCACAGTAAATAGAGTGCTGGACCTGAAGTCTGGAAGGCTTGAATAAAAAGCCATGCTCAGGCACTGGTTAAGCTGAGTGGCTTTAGGCAAATCACTTAGTTTCTCCCTGCCTCAGTTTACTCATCTGAAAAATGGGGATAATCATAGCTCTTACCTCACAGGGTTGTTGTGAGGTTTAAATGAGATGCTTGCAAAATATTTAATAAATCTCCAAGCATTCTCTAAACACTAGCTATGTTACTTAGTGCAGTTGCCGTGGGGGTCAAATAAGCTCCTGCATATAAAGCACTGGACAAACCTGAATGTGCCACATTAATGTGAATTATCATCATCATCACTGGTGTCATCATCATCATCCCATCCCATTTGGGGCAGTTCTAACTGTTAGAATGTTGTTCCCCTAATTTGAATCTGTTTCTCTGCAACCAGCATCCATTGCTCCCGATTCTGCCCTTTGCAGCCAAGTTGGACAGGTGTAATGTCCCTTCTGAGACAAAACCTAAAGGCGGCTAAGTCTTCTCTACTTCCAGGCTAGTCATTTTTCAGGCTCTTAAACTCATTCTCTTGAGACACAATCTCTAGTCCTTTTGCCATTGTGGTTTCCTTTTTCTCTATCATCCGTACTCAAATGAATCAAGGATCCCATCCCTCCAATGCTGCAGGTCACAATCCATCATGGCTGCCTGTAACATCATAGCATGTTATCCATATCCTCCTAAAAGCTGACCACGAGAGATCCACCCAATGTGCTAGAGGTCTTCCTTGACTTTTCCTGACAAGATAAGAGTACTCGTGGAGCATTCAAGCCATCTAGTTGTCATCCTTCACTCTTGCCATATGACTAGCCCCTTTTATCTTTCTATCAGATCATTATTTAATGATATTTCTATCCTAGTTCTTCTTTAAGTTACTCATTGGTTAACTGTTGTAGCCTGATCACACCCACCACAGGTCTTGCCTTTACTCTGTGTGTACTGCTCATCCCTAGTTGTTCAGAGACAGCTGAATTCTGAGTCCAACAGCCATACAGTGAACCTAATAAAATATGTGTATAGGTTTTTTACATTATTAAAAACTTATGGTCAATAAAAGCACCTTTCATTTTCCTGAAAGCAACCCAGCTCATTTATTTCTTCCTTTTCAATTCTGGGTCCAGCTCTTTGCCCATTTGCATTTTCTATGTCAGAAGCACATACTGTTGGATAAGCTCCATTGGGTGTCCATTCAGATACATGTTGAAATCTGGGCAATAAATATTATTCATCCACTTGGGAATTCCTCTATGAATGGATGGGCCAAAATCCTCCAAATGATTATAGATCTCTTCTAAGAGTCTCTGCAATATCTTTGTATGTAACCAATTGTTAATGTAACCTTGTGGATAGGTGTAACCAATTAACTATTGTTTGAAAGTAGGAGCATGTAGAGGATTTCACCATCCATGGTGAATCTCAGCTTGACTTGTATTTTTTAATAATCAATTTTGAATGGTCAAATGACATCCCTGCCTTTTATATCCTTGAACCACAAGGCAGTTTCAGTAAGCCAGGCTCCCTGATCCAGGTGCACTGATTTCTACTTCCCAGGTCATCATCATGTCCAATCAGCTCCTAAAGAACATGAAGAAAACTTGGAAGATGTGAAATAAATGGGGGTAGGAAAAGACAAAAACACTGGAATTAATAAAGTCAGATGACCTGAATTCAAATCTCAATTCTCTCACTTAAAATCTTTGTGATCTTGAGCAAGAAACAGCTTCTCTGGTCTTCATTTTCCTTATTTGAATGTTACCCAAAGCTGGAAAATTTGCTTTAGCTATGCATATGTTAAAAAAAGCAGTAAATAGAAGACAAACACCTTTTCTTAGCTTAGCTTTTGTGCTGGTCCACTGGAGAACAGACTGAGTGCAATGTGTTTGGCTCTTTTTCCCTTGGCTTGATATAATGATTCTGACTACAGAACTCTAAGTCTGCCCTTATCAAAGAGTGGCTTTGAAATCCCTGCCTCCTAACATAAGGTAACTGAGAGGGTCATCAACTGTCCTGTAGAGATGAAGTCCAGAAACAGATAACAGGGAGGAATAAGCATTTATATAGAACCTCCTATCTGCCAAGAACTGTGCTGAATGCTTTTTTAAACCAATATTATCTCATTTAGTAACAATGAGGAACTCCACAACTATACAACAAGCAAAGATATCCAATCAGGATGATAGAACAATGCCTGACCATGAGACCAGCAGAGTGATACCTGGAAGTAATGTAATGACATCATCAGAGGACAGCACTAACTCTGAACTTAGGGTAACCTTTCTGGGGATCCCAACATGTGAGAGTGGGATGACCCGGGTGCTACATATAACACAAAGGGGAACGGACGTTTAGCATTGGTTTCACCTATGTAGCAATGGTCCCATGCATCACCTCATTCATGCTGCCCATTATAAACCTGTCCCATATTCCGAGGATCTCTTGATGAAAGTGGCTGGTGCACCACTTTCCACAAGTTTCAAAATAAAACTTGAATCAATAAATAAACACTTCTTGAATACTTTGTACCAGTCACTATCCTTAGTCATATGAGATACAGAGACAAAAGTATAACAGGTATCATTGGGGGCAGGGAACCAAAGTCTAGGAGGAAAACTAGTCAAGCTCTGAAAAGATGTGTGGCAGACACCAAGCCTCCCAGCCTACATGCCCTTTGTTAAGGGTTTTTATTCTGTGGACCAACATTACTCCAATGGTAACATTCTATAAGAATTTAATTTAAAAGTATCTTTAATTTTTATGACTTTTAGAAAATCAAAGTATCAGGGTTGTTTACCAAGTGACTTCTTGCAGTCAGCAATGTTGCCACAGTCAGGCCTCAGGGCACAAGTAATGGATCTTGTAGCCATCAAAATCTATCCATGCAGGAGGGGGCCAGCTCATTTAAAGTTGGCATGAGAGCGTTGACCCACAAATCAAGCTAGACTCAGGCTTTCTCCAAGGGATGCATTCTCGTGGGATGTCAGTACTAAAATTCTACAACTTTGATATTGGATCTGGGCAATGGGTGTATTAAGAGGCGTATTTCACACTGAAGGGCAAATAAAAACAATATTGTGAATTATGAGAGAACCAATTGTAGGTCTATGCAGAGCAAAGAAGGGAATCAATCATGAAACATTTTTAAACTCCTTATATTCTAAGGGGGGCAGCTCAGTAGTATAGTGGAAAGAGCACTGGGCTTGGAATCAGGAAGACTTGAATTCAAATTTGGTCTTAGACATTTACTAGCCATGTGACCCTGGGCAAGTCACTTAACCCTGTTTGTCTCAGTTTCCTTCTGTGTAAATTGAGGTGGAGAAGGAAATGGCAAACCATTCCAGTATCTTTGCCAAGAAAAAGCCCCAAATGAGGTCAGGAAAAGCCAGACCCAAGTGAAATGACTTTTCAACAAAATAACCAAAGTATTGTAATATTCATTGGAGATTCAAAGACAGAATTGAATTGATCTCTACTCTCAACAAATTTATAATCTAGCTAGGGAAGACAACACGGACATATGTAGTAGATACAAAGTAATTTGTGGAGTAGCACTAGCAGCTGGGGAATTTTTTTTTAATTACATGTAGAAAAGTGGTTCTTAAACTTTTTGTGTTACAGTGTCCCTTTGGCAGTCTAATGAAGCCTATAGACCCCTTCTCACAATCATGTTTTTTAAATACATGAAATAAAATATATAAGATTATGAAGGAAGCCAAAAATTAATGAAAATAAGCAATTTTTTCCAATCTAAGTTCATGGACCCCCTGAAATCAGACCCCAGGTTACAAACCCCTGATGTAGAAGAAGGCATTTGAAACAAGCCTTGAAGAAATTGCGCTGCTCTAAAAAGTGGCAAGTTAGGAGGGACATCTATTACTTTCTAGGAATAGGGGACATTCAGAGCCATGGAGATAGGAAGTGTAACATGGTAAACAACGACAAGGTCAGTTTGACTAGGCTGGACCTTGTGAAGGGTAGAAAAGCTTAATAACACTGGAAAAGCAATTCAGAGTCAGTGTGTGAAGGTCTGTAGGAGCTTTCATTCAATCCTTACAGCAATTTTGGAGTCACTAGCATTTCTGGAGTAGGAGAGAGACATGGTCAGACCCTCACTTAAAGAAAATCATTTTGGCAGCTATTTGAGGACGGAAGAACAACATATAAATGACATAGGACAGCTATGTAAATACAGAGCAAGTTAAAGAGCAACACAAATTAAGATCAATTCAATAAACAGCTTCTTTGTTAACTCTTTAAGGTTAAAGCCCACTGCCCTCCTCCCTCTGACCAAATCATAAACTGCAGAAGTCTACTCCGGGACCATATGCAATCAGTTACAATCACTCTTTTTTGCAGTTATGCTCCACTCTTCTCAAAGATTATACTTTGGTTATGCTTGGTTTGTATCTACTATGTACCAGGCACTCTGCTAAGGACTTTTCAAATATTGAATTTATAATACAGAATTTAAAAATAATAACTAGCATTTACATAATGTCAGCTATGTGCCAGGCACAGTGCCAAGAGCTTTACAAATATTATTTCACTTGATCCTCACCACAACCCTGGGAGGTAGAGTTTTCTGCTGTTTTCAAAAGGACTCAGATACTTCAGAGAATCTGTAAGGTCCCTAATGTGTATGGAAGCTCCAATGTGGCAGGATGTGCTTAGTGACTCATCTGTATCCTACTACAAATCCCCTACAAGGGGCTGAGCCAGTGCTGCAGGAGGCCTCCCTCTAGATTTCTTGATCTCCATCTACTAAATCATCCCAACCAATAATTCATAAGATTAAAGCCATTCCTCAACAGATAACAAATCAACCTATCAAATGCAAATATATTAAATGCCTACCCTACACCAGATACTGAAGACATAAAAATAAAAATGAAAAAGTCCCTGCCCTCAAGGAACTTACATCACATCAGGAGAAAGAGAGCATGTTCATTCATAAGAATATACAAATTAAATACAAGGTAAATTTGGTTGTGGGAGGGGTGTCAATAGATATTTACAAAAAGTTTGCAAAGAGAGGAATGCAACCACGTTAACATTAACAGCCACAACAAAAATGTTCCAAATCATTAATAAGTAGGAAAAAATGCAGATCAAAACTTCACTCATCAAAATGACAAAGACGATAAAAGATACAAATTATCAGTATTGATGGAGCTCTGAAAAGACATGACAATAATTCATTGTTGGCAGAGCTGTCAGTTATTCTAGCTGTTCTGGAAATCAAGTTAGAAGAATGCCAAAAAAGTTACTGAACGATTCATACCCTTTGACTCATGAATCCCACTACTTGGCACTTGCCCCCAAGGAAATCAATATTGGAGAGAAATATTCAAGATATACCAAAACATTCATAGCTGCTCTTTTTACATTATGGTAGCGAAAAAATGAGAAATTAAGTAGTTCTATCCATTGGGAAATGGCTGAAAAAGTCATGGCATATGAATGTCTGATCACTTTCCTTATCTGATGTAAACATGCTTTCTCGCCAACACAATTTTAATCATATTATGTTCAGTCTATAATAATCAAATGGCAGCTTTTCAGTTTGTGATTTGCATTCTCTAATTTTGTCCTCACTGCAGGCCAGTTTATGAGGCTGAAACCTTTAGGCCATGATAGACTTGGATACTGGGGAGTCAGGATTTTCACAAAGAATTACTTGACTTGGGGAGAAGGGATTTAAAGCATAAATGAGGAAATTAAGAAGATACGTTTTTTAAAATTTTTGTACCATATGAAATGACATATCTGAAAAATTCAAATATACTTGGGAAGACATGAATTTTTTGCAGAATGAATACAATACAACCAGGAGGACACATTTGCATAATGCAACAATACTAAAGGACAGCAGAAACCAAATTAAATGTAAAGACCAGTCTTGGACACGGAGAGTAGACAAAGAAGTCTAATTCCCTTTGTAGTTAGAGAGGGGCTAAGTAGGAATTGCATATGCAGTCAAACATGGCTGCTGTCAATTGGCCTCATTTTATTATTCTTCTTTGCCCTAAGAATTAAGATAGTTTGAGGAATAGTGAGCATTGAAGTGACCATTGTGTGAGGGACCTAATAGAGAAATTATTGGACAAAGCAAAAAAGAAATCTAAGGGCTTGAAAAGTGGGAGGTGATGCAACAGTTCAGGTAATTGGTGTAGATATCTGCTTGTCAAAAGAGAGGAGGGATTTAGAACAGGATCTTGAGGGGAATTCAGAGTCGAGTTAAGTTTCTTTGTTTAAAGAACCAAGGAGAATTAAGTATGTCAGTCAGTCAATAAGCATTAATTAATTAATTGATTGATTATCATAAGCTAGGCATCGTGTTAAGCGCTGGGGATACAAAGGCAAAACAACCTATCTTTAATAAGGTGACATTCTAGTGATGGAGATAATACATAAATAATTATGCACATACAAGATATATACAGAGTAGATAGAAGGTAAGGTCAGAGGGGAAGGTACTAACTTCTAGGGAGAACAGGAAAGATCTCCAACAGAAGGTAAGATTTTAACTGACTTGAGCAAAACAAGAGAAACTAAGAGATTTTGTGAGCACAGAGAGCATTCCAAGCATGGAGGACATCCAATATATAAGCATAAAGATAGGAGATGGAGTGTCATATGGAAGCCTAGCAAGTAGACTCATGTAACTGGATTGCAAAGTATTTGGAGGACAGCAAAATATCAGAAGAAAGAAAGATATGAAAGTGCCAGGTTTGGAAAAGCTTTAAAATATTTTTTTTAAAAAAGGATTTTATATTTGATCACAGAAGTAATAGGGAACCATTGCATTTTATTGAGTAGAGGAGTGACATAAACAAATGAAAAGGTAAATCACTTTGGTAGCTGATTGGGGGAGGGCACATTTGCACTGAGGAAAGATAGATTTGAAGTATGGAAACCATTTAGAAGACAATTTCCAATCCAAGTGAGAAGTGATAAGAGCCTGCCGTGGCTGTGTAAATAGAGAGATGACATACGTAAGGAATGTTGTGAAGGTAGAAATGACAAGATGTGATAACAAATTGGACAATTGGGATGAGAGTAAGGATTAAAGAATGATACCAAGAGTTCAAGCTTGGGTGATTGGAAGTATGGTGGTGCCTTCAGAAAGTAATAGGGAAGTTGGAAAGAGAGGAAGGTTTAGGGGAAGATGTTGACTTTGGTTTTAGACATGGTAAGTTGGAGATGCTGACAGGACATCTAGATCAAAGTGTTCAAAAAAAAAGAAGCTTGTAATGCAGGCATGTCTGGAGCTCAGGAAATAGATCAGTGATAGAGAAATAGATGTGGGAAACTTTGATATACAGGTCATAAATAACTGAACACATGAGAGCTTACAAGATCACTAAGTGAGAGAACATAAAGGCAAAAGAGAAGAGGACCCAGGACTGGGGGACAACAGTTAGTGGGTGTAACCTGGATCAAAATCAAAGGAGACTGAGAAGGCGCAATCAGAAAGGAGACAGGAAAGGAGTGGAGGGATAAAGAAATGTTGAAGATTAGAGAAAAAGAGAATGGATGGCTGAAGGGGAAATATCATGGAGGAATAGGGGGAGATGGGATGAAGGACACAAATAGAGGGTTTGGCCTTGACAGGAACAAGGGGCATCTCTTCCCCAGATGCTAGGTCAAAGGAAGACGATAGAGATAATGCTAAGAAAATTTAGGGTATAGAATTGGGAAGGAACGGGGAACTCATGTCAGATCAAGTTTGAGGCTAGGAATTCTCTTGAAAAGGAGGGATAAGGAGGTAACATAAGTTGTTTGATGAGAGAAGAGGAGACATGTAATATACACTGGGAAAAACTGATAGGGAGTCAATCAGGGAAGAATAAAAGGATTGTCATGCAGCAGTGAGGGACCAGTTGAAATTACATAATGTAAATTTGTAGTTAGTGTAGTTAGTACAATTATATTGTTTCTTCTAGTGCCTTTGGAAGCACGTAAGTAGACACAGAACAAGTAGTTGGTAGAGATAACTCAGGAAGGGTTTTAGTAAGACCTGGTCAGTGATCCCCCTAGTAAGGGATTTGATAGCAATGGAGGCTGGAGTAACCATAGAGTCAAGATTGAATAGAAAAGAGAGGGAGGAAGGAGCAGAGCAAATAGACTATGTGGTCTATAGGGATGTATGATCAATGGGGAATCATAATGGTGAAAAATAGATTGAGTAGTTGTGAAAGAGACATATCAGAAGACATAAGGGAGAAATGTCAAAAGTCTGCATTATGGAAGTCATTAATTATGAGTGATGATAAGAGCAAGAGTTGTGTGTGGTTTAAGAGGAGAGAGGATGCAAGTCATGGTAGCTGAAGAAGTTGATACTCTGAGGGCCCAGTTGAAGGAATATCAACATGCATATTGAAATTCTCAAGTATAGAAGCAGAGATGAAGGTGGAGAGGAAGTCTGTGTTTTGAGTGCTAAAATCCCAGTAGAAGGAGGAAGAGTGAGGAGAAGTGGGGAATGAAGGATGGACTATAGGAGGGGAAGGAGTTAGCAGATAATAGCACCCAAGACTGGGGAAAGGTGATAGAGATGCATGGAATGAACCTCAAAAGTGAACATACTGTTGGATGATGGTAGGAGAAGATAAGTGAATTGGCTGTTGGTATGGAGCAAAAAGCATGACTCCTCTTCTTTCTGGTCTAGTATGTCTAAAGGCATGAAGGAACTGAGGCATTCACTACTAACGACCTTGGTTTTTCTTAGTTGTGATAATTTTGTATGAAAACTAAGCCAATATCAAAAATGAATCAACTTTTAGGAAAAGCATCTTCCTCTAAATAGAATGAATACGAATGAGAATTCCAACAGAGGTCTTCTGAAGTCAAATGTCATTTTTCCAGATTAATCAATAATACTGTGCCTTTTACCTCACCTCAAGTTCCCCCTAAAATGTTAGAAGCAAAATAGTCAATAAATCAATATATGAGTTGGAAATTATCCTAAGTTACCAACATATTGAAGTAATAAGGAAAAATGTGAATCTTTAATTTGCCGCAAAAATGGGTAATGGGCCCTGCAGAGAGGCTCTCAATTATGATCATACCTCTTGTCAGGTTGATGGATGTGGAAGCATAGAATTTTCCTGAAATCCTATTCATCTTGTCAAAAAGAAAATTTGTACCAGGCATTGAGAGATTCATGTTGCCTGGGTCCCCACAGCCACGCAAGCCAGGGCTAATGCTTAGTCATAAAGATGGTAAAGTTCTGAATCACTGACAAATCAGGAAGTGTTATACATAAGCATCCTTGGAGTGCTTCCGTGGGATTCTTCCTAGACTTAGGAGCCAAGAATCTCCTAGTAAGTAGCAGAGCTGGAATTGAAAAATCCTCTGATGACAAATCCATTTCCTTTTCCCAAGATCCAGTAAAGTCTTGATACAGCTCTGCTTCAAAATAGAGGGTGAAGAGTAATCTCACTGCTGGGTATATATTCCAAAGAAGTCAAGGACAGAAATAAAAACCCTTATATGCCAAATTATTCATACCAGTATTCTTGTTTATCAGCTGAGGAATGGAAGGAAGGAAGGAATAAAGGAAGGAAGGAAGGAAGGAAGGAAGGAAGGAAGGAAGGAAGGAAGGAAGGAAGGAAGGAAAGAAGGAAGGAAAGAAAGAAGGAAGGAAGGGAGGGAGGAAGGAAGAGAGGAGGGAGGGAGGGAGGAAGGCAGGGAGGGAGGAAGAAGTGCCAAAACAGTGTAAATCAAAAGATTAAGAAAAAGTCGTTAAACTAAATGAAAAATCTGATTAAGATCTTAGGAAGAGATTTTAAAAAACATGGACCCCCCACAATGGGGAAAAGTGGGGGACTCAGACTAGTTTATCACAATCATTTGAGATAGTTTCTATATTGTGCTTTTGCTTACATAATTTTCTTTGTTACAAGAGAGGATTCTGTCTGGAAAGAGGTAGGAAATCACTATTAATATGAAGATGAAAAATGCATCCATAGAACACATTTCTTAACTAGAGAGTGGGGCTCATTGACCTTCCCTTGCATTTTTCCACCCCAACCTTGGATCTGGGACTAAGAATATGAGCTTAGTTCTCCATGCAGGCCCTAGTCCAATGCTTCATTAGATGATGGAAATAGTGTCTTGGGTTCTCCAAGGTTCTGCCACCACAACCCATGCTAAGAAGATACACTTTGGAGTGGAAAATACACCTGCCTAAGTAAATTTGGAGAGGCTTATCACCAAAATTAGTCACCACATGATTTTTTTCTGGAAGGCAGAGTCATCTAAGGTATAGAGGGGCTGAGAAATATGTCAGTGGAGTGGTACCTACACTAATGAGCTATTGTATCCTTTTAAACAATAAATGATGCTTTATCTGAGCCCCAATTTTTTCATCTGTAACAAAGAGGTTGGCTTTGTAAAAACCTTTCCGACTCTTAATTTATAATTGTAAGTCCCCTTATATTCTTATCAGGCAAGATTAGAACTGAGAACACAATCTAATTCTGAAGACACCACTTTTACAAATCCTTTACCTAATGTTGGCTTGAAATTCCATTCTTGTAGGAACTTTTGGATAAGAAAATTCTCTCTCTCAGTTAAAGTTGGCACCCACTCTGTAAAGCAAAGTGTTAGTTACCAGAGCACTGAGAAGTTAAATGAACTTGTCCAGAGTCACAGTGGCAATATTTGACCAAAGAATGATTTAAACTCAGGTCTTCTTGGCTCAGATGCTGTCTTCCTATCCACTAGACCACCCTGCCTCTTCTTATTTAACATCAGTATTTGAAGACTGATTGAACTGAGAAGTAATTAGAAAGAACTTATGGAAGAGTCTCTAATTTTTTTTTTTATCTCTGTGTTCCCAAGGCCACCACAGTATGATGCCTGGCATCTATGCCAATATAGCAATGATGCCATTGATGAGGTTATTCCCTTCTGTGAAGATCACAAGTCACACCATGCCTGCCCATCCTTAGAGACTGTGTGTATCCCACAGAATTTCCACCAATGAGTGGGAATATCTTAACATCCCAGGGATACCAATGGAACAGAGTTGACCACTGGCTAACTCTTGCTCTCATTACATAACTAGCCAGTCTCTTTCAACAGTATTTTGAACAAGACCCTACACATAGTGGATACTTAATAAATACTTGCTCCATCAAATGGAAAAGGAAGGAATATTTTGTTCTGATACAAAAGTTTTCTCAAAGAGGGATATTAATCAGAACACAGGATGCTCAGTGAGAGGTATGATTATCACCTTTCCAAACCTTTCTGAAAATGATGGAATCCATACAACAAAACATCATATTCTCAATCTTTGCACTAACCCACACAGCTCCATGCATGGCATGTGATTCTACTCCTCTCTTTCCTTATGAAGGATCTGTCCAACAAACTAGAAGGAAAAACACAAGCAAACAAGTAGAGATGAACCATGGTGCAAAATTAAATTGTGACTTACAAGTGTTTTCACTTCTGAACACTACCCATGCCACTGGGTGAAAGCAAATGGTAATGGAGTGCAAAGAAGGACTGCTTGATCTGGGGTCAGAGAAACTGGGCTCAAGTCCTTGGTTCTTCCACTTACAACTTATGTGACTTTAGACAAGTCACCTAAGTGAACTTTGTTACAGTAGTAGATCTGAGATGAGAGAATCTGGATTCCAAACTCCTCTGCCCCCCCGCTCAATGATCCTTACTATTTTTACTTTAGTCAAGTCACAATTTCCAGGAAATCACTTTTTTCATCTGTCAAATGAAAGGTTTGGGCAAAAGCCTTTCTTCTTCCTCCTCCTCCTCTTCCTTTTTCTCCTCTTCCTTCCTTTCCTTCTCTTTCTCCATCTTTTATCTTCATCTTCTTCACTGTCTTTTTCTTCTTTGTCATTTCTCTCTCTCTCTCTCTCTCTCTCTCTCTCTCTCTCTCTCTCTCTCTCTCTCTCTCTCTCTCTTTCTCTTTTTCTCATGGATAGCTTTGGCAAATCCTATGAACCCTTCTCAGATAATATGCTTGAATAATTGAACCAAATAGTGAAAATAAATATGTACTCTTTCTCATTGAGATTGAAAGCCCTGTCCTACCCTAAAATCTATCCATTGACCCTTTTGGAATCTGTGGACACAGGATAAGAATAAGAACTCCTAGGTTAGATGGATGTATCTTAATAAATCAAGCAATTCCCTTAGAATATGAGCTCCTTCAGGTTAGAGACTATCTTTATTTTTGCCCTTCTCTGTATTCCTGTCATCTAGAACAGTGCTTGGCACATAGTAGGTGCATAATAAATACTTGTGCACTGACAGTTCTAGAGCTAAAATCTTATGATACTGTGACTAAATGACCTCTGAGGTTATAATTCTATGATAAAAGTTTTAGATGGCCTCTGAAGTTCTTTCCATCTCTATATCTTTTGAGCCATGATCTATCTCACCACTCTAAAAATCATAGCATGAATTTCAGAAGAGAATGGTGTAGAAGAATGCTATGCCAATGGAAGCACTTACATATCAGCTAGCCACGCAGAGGAGGGAAAAATAACAAGATTCTTTTCCAGACAAATTGTCAGGTTTGCTGAATGCCTACTCAATGCATGCGATGGAAACAGCTCTCTTCAATTAATGTGGTAACCTTTCTGAAAGAGCAAAAGCTCGGGTGGTCTTGCTATGGCAGACAAAACCACGGGTGTCATAGCAAGGGAAACTATGTCCTCCGGGATGTTCACTCAGCTGAAAAATAACTTGCCAAAGGTAAAACAGCTGTCAGCTGAAGAGCTCAAAGAGAAGACAGCTGCTAATTACCGAGTTCTCTTGAGATGTGCTTCCAACGGTATTTTCAAGTTGTCCATTGATTGAGTCTCAATTAAACTGATAATGACTACAGGGTTAAATATCTTGGAGATACTGCTAGACACGCAAAATATGTATCAGCAACTCGCTCTCCATCTGTTGTGCTAGCTTAGACACTTGGGGCTTGTTAGCTACCTTCTCCCCACCTCCAGAGAGCCAGAGCCTCATAGCAAAGAGCCCATTCATTTCAAGATAATCTTACCAATTCCAAGAAGGTGATGGGTGAAAATAAGAAAAACAAAATGAAACTAGAAATGGACACAGACATTGGGCATGGACTGGATGTGCCTGAATTCTATGGGAAAGAGGGGACATTATCACTTGCCCACCTTCCATTCAAGGGAATAGAAGTCAGAAGTTGCAGGGAAGTCAGAGCAGAAAATCCACTCTGACTTCCTTTCAACTTCTGGGTAGAGTATAGGAATAAATATCCCTGGATAGAGATGAATCAAGGTCATCATGAGAATGAAAAACAGGTTCGGATGGGTGAGGCAAAAGTTATGGTCTGAAAGTGGAATTTCAAAGTTCTGGAACAAGCAGTTATAGGTGCTGGAGAGATCAAGAATAATCATCCTTGAGTGCAGCTAAGTTTAAGTGAAGATCATGGAAACTGAGGCTGTCCCTTCTGCTCAAGTGCCAATGCTAATGCTCCCTGAAGGTATGACAGCACACACAGGCACACCCAAATAATATTCTGTGAACACTATGGAGATAAATGGAGGTAAATGACACATTTTATTAATCATTAAGAAATATTTCTTTTAAAAAGAAATATTTAAGATTCTTTTAAGTACAAGGCACTTGGTAGGAGCTGGAGGGGAAAAGGAGAATACATAGCACTCCTGTTCTCTAGTCTAATTTGTTTAGTCTAATTATAGAAATAAGATGTTACAGAGAGAGAGAAAGGGGGGAGAGATGGAGAGCAAGTATATCTCTTAAGTGGAAAGAACCTAAGGTGGTTGTTGATGCATAGATATTCTCTGATCCTTGGTGTTGTCACCAGCACAGTCTATGTCAGAAAGCTAAGAGTGTGATCCAGGAGGCCAAAGGAAGAAGAGATTGTTCTCAACTGGAGATATTCAGGGAAAGCTTCCCAAGGACGGGGATAGCTTCAGCTTAGCCTTTGTTTTTTTTGATAGGCAGAGAGGAAAGACATGAACAAGCATATGGTGGAGGGGGGAATACTGAAGTATGAGGATTCATGTAAGCAAATTGTGGCAAATAAGACTGAATAAGGAAGCTAGGGCTAGACTCCACAGGGCCTTGAATGGTAGGATAAAAAAGTTCAGATATGACATTTCAAAGAATTAATTTATTTTTCTTTATGGTAAATGTTTTTGTCCTAAGGAAGACATGTTAGTCATAAGCACACTGACTCATACTCATTTGTGGGAGAAAGTATCTGTATTCCAACTACAGCAGCGTAACAATCCTCTAGCCCCACGAGTATTAGAGAAACCATACTTCTGTTGACTGTACTCGGGCTGAGGGCTCTGAATGTTTTAGCTCCTTTGAATACTTTAATTTGCACGAAGTAGGCGTGTCACAAAGGCACAAAGTGCTATGTTCTCAGGGGAGCTGGAACAAGCTTATACTTCCTCAAAGGAGCTGGTTGTTCAATTTTAAGCCAACACTACCAATTAGGACTGGATTTCTTGTTGTGCTGATTGTCCAGCTTTAAGACAGTGATTGGAAAAAAATGTTAATAGCACAGATTAAGCTTAAAAGTGTCAGGAATCCATTTTTTCCCAATATTTAACAGCACGCCATTGTGTGTAATGGAAAGGACACTGAATTAGCAGGGTCAGGACTTGCTGACCCAAATCCCAGAACTGTTCCTTGCTCCTCTGGTGATATGGTGCCAATTACATTTCCTCAATTCTGTGAGGTTCAATTTCTTTAAAACAAGGGTTTATACTAGATGATCATGAAGGTACTGTCCAACATTACAAGTAAGATCCCATGAATTACTGACATTTGACAAATACTATAAGTAGAAATTCATTTATCCTTTAGGAAAAGATTACATTAAAATCTATGTAGTTTTATTCTTTCAATTCTGAATATCCAGAATTTAACTCACATAAGCAATGACAATACTGCTTCATGGAATTCTAAACTCAGATCAGATATCACCTCCCATACAACATCTTTCCTGATCTATTTTACTTACTTGCAATTATGTTGTATTACTTTGTATAGACTTTATGTTCACTTACTTGTATATCAGTTGGATCCTTCCCATAGAATGAAAGCTCTTTGAGGCAGGGGCTGTTTTATTTCTATCCATATCCCTTATACTCCACAGTGCCCAGTGCATTGTAAGTATTAGATAAAAGTTTGTTGAATAGAATAGAATTGAATACAATTTTTGAGATTTATTTTTGGAGACTAAGTCTTCCTGTACTGCCAAGGCTGGCATGGTAGCCACTCACATCCTGATCTGACTATTGAGCAGCACAGGAGCTTTGACCTGGCCCATTTCCAACTTGGGTCAGTTTGCCTTCCTTGGGCAGCTTGGTTTCCTCCCTAGCCTGGGGCTTGACATATTGGTGCCAGACTTAGTGAGAACACCTGATTATCTTTAGCCTTACTGCAGCTCAACACTCCCAAGTTCATCAACCTCCATAGCAGGGATTATAAGCATTTGTTGTTGTTGTTCAGTCATTTCAGTCATGTCCAACTCTTCCTGATCCCATTTGGGGTTCTCTTGGCAAAGATACAGCAGTGATTTGAAATTTCCTTCTCCAGCTCATTTTACAGATGAGAAACTGAGGCAAACTGGGTCAAGTGACTTACCCAGGGTCACACAGTTAATAAGTGTCTGAGCACAGATTTGAACTCAGGAAGATGAGTCTTCCTGACTCCAGGCACTGCACTCTATCCACTGCATCACCTAGCTGCCCCAGTACATATGTGTGTGTATGTATGTATGTATGATTAGTGTGTCTTAAATTTAAATCTTCCTCACTCTAAGGCCAACCTGAATCTTACTCCAAGTCAATATGCCACACTGTCTCTCCCCAGTGATAATAATCTCTAATAATCTAGTTTTCAACAAATTAAATGATATACTATATAGAGAGGCAATGCTCTAACTTGAAGGATATGTGGATATCACTGAGTCCAATCCCCTTATTTGACAGCTGGTATACCCATGAATACTATGGAGATTACCAATATTCAGAGCATTAGAAAACAACAAAATGCATTTTAAATCCGAACAAGTATACAATGAACTCATTTGTAATAAATAATTTGAGATCTTAGAATACCTCAGACTCATCATCATGAATGTCAAATATGTTTGTGTTGTAGATGTACAGAGGTAAAAATTTAAAGGGAGGTCTTCTTAATGGAATATTGGATAACTAAGGGTTTGCTTTAGTAGGATGAAAAGAGTGCTTTCTAACAAAAGACCTAGGTTTGAGTCCTGATTCTGCCATGTAGCTACTGTGTGATTAATGGGAATGTCATTTCACCTCAATTTCTACATTTGTAAAATGGGTCTAACGTTATTCACACTCCCCTCCTTGGAAAATTGATTTTAAAAAACACAGGAGAGAATAAATATGTAGACCAAGCTGTTCAGAGATATAGTTATTAATAATTTTATAAGGTTAAACTCTCAGCCTATAAATGGAGTCTAGATGGACTTAGGTTGGATCAAGGTGAAACTACCTCTCTGATATCCCTTCATTTTGGTTCATCTCTGGAGCAGATCTAGCAAGAGGGAGAGCATGGCAGGTATGGGAATCCAGGCAGGTTAAGTTATTGTTGCCTTGAGCTAGTGTCCTGAGGAGTTAATAAAGAAATTCAGGGTGGCTAGCAAGGGAAACAGGGGACTGGTTGGGTTCACCATAGATTATTAGATGGGGCTATTGCAGATTCTGCAAATCAAGGTGTATGACCAGCACCAGATGGTGTTGGAAACCAATCATCAAGGTCACAATATGGCAACCAGGATGCAGCTGAAGCAGGATGTTACCATGCAAAGGACACTGGCTTTGCAATCAGAAGGCATGGGACCATGATCTAACCCTATCTTTGGCAAATCACTTAAACTCTTTGGGCCTCAGTTTCCTCATTTGTAAAGCTGAGGAGGTTGGACTAAATGGTAACCCTCCTAGCCTTTGAAGCATGATCTGTATTATCAGTAAGGTAAACTGATAAGACTGACACACTATTAAATGCAATTCAATAAGCATTTATTTAACATTTACTGAGTGTCAGGCACCATTCTAGACGATTAAAGTAAAAAGACAAAAAAATCCTATCCTACGTTCTACTGGAAGAAATAATGTATCCACAAATAAACAATCACAAAACATATAAAAAGGAAATACACTGGCAATTTGGATGGGTTGTCATTGACAATTAGGATCGATCAGAAAGACTTCATGCAGGTGGTGCCACTCAAGCCAAACGTGAATGCAAGAAATAGAAGAGAGGGAGAGAATTCCAGGCCTAGGGAACGACATGTGCCCAAGCCAGAAGGTAGGAGACAGAATATCTTATATGGAGAATATCAAGAGGTACAGTTTGACAGGAACATAGCATGCACATGGGGAAAGATAATGGTAAATGTCAAAATCACAGCTGTCACCCACAGTGCCCTTGCTCTGGCATTAAATGGATGAGCTGCTCAACTGACATGGCAAATAGGAGCTGACACTGGGCAGTTCTTGGAAGCCATTCACTCCTTTATGAAGGTACACAAAGGCATGTGTGCAATAGCCCATTCTTTCAAGAACACCTAAACCAGTGCTTTTGTCTGAAGGACACCAAAGAAAAACAGGCGATCCAGACATATGGATGAAAAAGCATTTCATACCAAGAGATCATATAATTTCCATTACCCTATCATGGGCCCTACTTCCTTATCATTATTAAAATAAGCATTATATTATTGAAAAGATAGATAGCCTGATATAAAAGGAAAATTTTTGAAGTGCTAGACTTGGAGTCAGGGGCACCTGGCTTTCAGTCCTAGATCCATTCCCATCTTTTCTATATAACCTTATCCAAGTCCTATATGTTCTTATCCAAATTCTGTGTGACCTTATGCAAGTCCTGTGTGACCATATTCAAGTCATTTCACTCCTGTAGGCCTTCGTTTCACCTGTAAAGTGAAGGGTTTGGAATGAATTATCTCTAAGATCGTTCCATAATATTAGGAGTATTATTATTTCTAAATACTATTATTATCAATCCTTTTTTTAGATGCCATCTGCAAGTGACCAGTCAAGAGGCAGTTTTGTCTAATGGATGAAGCACTTGACTTGGTATAAGGAAGAACTGAGTCTGAACATTGACTGACGGTTACTAAGTTATGTGGCTCTGATAAAATGTCTTAACCTCTTTGAGTTTCTATAGCCTCATCTTTAAAATGGAAATAATGGATTATTGTTATAACTCATAGGATGATGGCAAGAATCAAATGTGCCCAGTGTTTTGAAAACCGTAAAGCACTATGTAATGCGCCAGGATGTGTGTTTGTTTGTGTGTGTATGAGACAGGAGAGAAGAGAAAGAAAGAGGAGAGAAGGGGAAGGAAGGGAAGGAAAGGGAAGGAGAGGGAAGGGGAAGGAAGGGGAGGAAAGGGAAGGAGAGAGAAGGGGAAGGAAGGGAAGGAAAGGGAAGGAGAGAGAAGGGGAAGGAAGGGAAGGGAAGGGAAGGAGAGAGAAGGGGAAGGAAGGGAAGGAAAGGGAAGGAGAGAGAAGGGGAAGGAAGGGAAGGAAAGGGAAGGAGAGAGAAGGGGAAGGAAGGGAAGGAAAGGGAAGGAGAGGGAAAGGGAAGGAAGGGAAGGAAAGGGAAGGAGAGGGAAGGGGAAGGAAGGGAAGGAAAGGGAAGGAGAGGGAAAGGGAAGGAAGGGGAGGAAAAGGAAGGAGAGAGAAGGGGAAGGAAGGGAAGGAAAGGGAAGGAGAGAGAAGGGGAAGGAAGGGAAGGGAAGGAGAGAGAAGGGGAAGGAAGGGAAAGAAAGGGAAGGAGAGAGAAGGGGAAGGAAGGGAAGGAAAGGGAAGGAGAGAGAAGGGGAAGGAAGGGGAGGAAAGGGAAGGAGAGAGAAGGGGAAGGAAGGGGAGGAAAGGGAAGGAGAGAGAAGGGGAAGGAAGGGGAGGAAAGGGAAGGAGAGAGAAGGGGAAGGAAGGGGAGGGTTGGGGAAGGAATTGCTGACTGAACAAATCACTGAACTTCTCAGTACTCTGGGCATCTTGAAGATTATAAATTGCAGAGAAGGTGCTGACCTACTTCTGCAGAGGAAATTACATCACCTGGTGGATCCTTATACCAATAAAAGTACAGGAATCATAGGTCCAGCCTTTATTCCAAAGGGGTGTGTGGGTGTGTGTGTGTGTGTGTGTGTGTGTGTGTGTGTGTGTGTGTGTGTGTGTGTGAAGGGAATGAGGTCCTAATCTTTGAGTTCATCAGTGTAGGGACCTCCCTGCTGCAGCCTACTTACATCTACTATTCACCTCTCTATTGCCTTCTCTGCTTTATTTATTTATTTTCATTTCTTCAGAGAACATTGCACTCTATGACTCACAATAAACACTAGAATATCAATATTTTTTAAAAATGTGCCTCTGATTCTGGAAAAAACTTAGGATCTTTAAAGCAGCTCTGCCATTTTTAAAGCAGTTCATCCAGTTTTCTTCCTTTTGTTTAATCCTGAGTCCAACTCATTGTACATTTGTATTATTTGCCCTGGATATATAGATTCTGATAGATAAGATCTATGGTGTGTCCATCCCTTTGAATGTTATAATCTGAACAAGAGATGTTCTTAATCCACTTGTTATTTCTTGTGTGAATGGTCAGGCCAAACAAAGTCTTTTTCAGTGACAATGTCAGCACATCAACAGCCCTGAGTTTTAGTTCTCCTATTTGTTACATGAACAGGTTCAACTAGATGACTGGCCTTCAGTCTACAGTCTTATTATTCTGATGTTGAAATTCACATTCAAGAAATGACTCCATCTGCATTCAGAGAAAGAACTGCTAAATGGAAATCTATATAAAATAATTTTACATGTATACACATACGTGTGTGTGTACATATACCTATTTGTGTCTAATGGTAGCCATCTCTGGGGGAGGAAGAGAAAAAAATAAATTTACATGATAATTTTGTTGTGTAATTGGAAGGAATAACAAGTTGTACATAAATTTGTAGATTCATATACAATATTTTTATTGTGCTATATTATGGAAATGTTTGATTCCATAAAAATAAAATAAATTTCAAAAAATAAAAATTATTTTAAAAAGGAAACAAGTTAACAGAAGGTTTTCTCTCTTGGATCAGCTCAAGGAAACTGGAAACTAGAAACTCCTGGATCTGTTTTGTTTTCATATACTAGATAAAAAGGTTTTATTTTATTGATCATCCCTTACTTTAAAAATAAAAGCACCAACATAGAGGTTTGTTTATTTCTGAGAGCTCCAAAATTTTATGATATTCAAAATGTCATTTTGATGCCACAGTGCCATTTCAGTGTGCTCAGCGATAGCTTATTATCCACACACAGCTGAGCCACCTCTTCAATAAAGCAAGTAGTTGTATATCAAAATTTCCCCTCCTTCACTCCCCATGTCCAAGCAGTTGCCAGGTCTTCTTAAATCTACCTTCACAATATTTTTCATACATCTGTATCCTCCATATCTGGAATGTTGTCCTTCCTCATGTCTGCCACATAGAATGCCTTGCCTCCTTCAAAGCTCAGTACATTTGCTACCTCTTACGCAATTCCTTTTCTGATATCCCGTTGGCTAGTTTTTCCCTCTGAAATTTATTTTTCAGTAATAACGCAAAATGTAAAACAAAAGTGTTTGTTTTATATTTATTTATGTTCTTTATTTGTGTATTTGGCAAATAGTAGATGCTTAAGAAGGAAGGAAAGAAGGAAAGAAGGAAG
Source organism: Notamacropus eugenii (assembly GCF_028372415.1). NCBI lineage: Eukaryota > Metazoa > Chordata > Mammalia > Diprotodontia > Macropodidae > Notamacropus > Notamacropus eugenii. Next base: position 21,158,787 of record NC_092877.1, on the reverse strand, counting down.
GAAGGAAGGAAGGAAGGAAGGAAGGAAGGAAGGAAGGAAGGAAGGAAGGAAGGAAGGAAGGAAGGAAGGAAGGAAGGAAGGAAGGAAGGAAGGAAGGGAGGGAGGGAGGGAGGGAGGAAGGAAGGGAGGAAGGAAGGGAGGATGGAAGGAAGGAAGGAAGGAGAGCGAAAGGCAGGGGAAGGACGGAAGAGTGTTGGTGTATGGTAAGAGCACTGAACATAGGGTCAGAAGACATATGGGTTTGACTATCTTGATTTTTAAAACTGTTATAAAGAACAACCTGTATCCATTACTAGCTATGTGATCCCCCCTACACACACACACACACACACACGCGCACACGCACACCATTGTTTAGTAATTACTTAAGCTCTCTTAGTCTCAGTTTCCTTATCCATAAAAATAAGGCTTAAAATACATTCAGTGCCCACCTCAGAGAGCTGTTGTGAAAATCAAATGTTTTGCAAACTTTAAAAGTTCTAGAAATGTCAGCTATTATTTTTTTAATTACTCAGATTAAAGAAATTGTAGCAAATAAGTCAGTTATGAGTAAACTGACAAGGTAAAAAGGGGTTTGGGAAGCAAGGATCGGGGGAGGGTGCTTAGGTTTTGCAAAATGAACATCTCTGGTAACATGATGATTTCTAGTCTTAGACAGTTTTAACCCGGTTTGATCTCACTGTCTATCTAAACATTTATCCTCTTTTGGCAAGCCCTGAGCCTGTGCTGGTCACATTAATACCCTGTAAATCCCCAAGGTATAAGTTACGCCTGATTTTGTATAAAAGGGGAGCGTGTGACTTTACTCTGTCTACAACTGTTTTCCTCCTAATCATCCAGACAGGCCAAGAAATATTGGTAAGTCTCAAAAGCTACATTTTTATTGTCTATTTTTGAGAGAATTCATGGATTTTCAGGTTCTAAGACTCGAACTAAATTTATTAGGATATTTCTCTAAGGGATTAATGGCTTTCAGCTCCTCTTTGGGAATAAGCTCAGCCTTGCCTTTTGGGTAGTCTGATCATAGATGGAGATGGAAGGAATTTGAGAAATGATTTAGTCCAATATCTCTGCTTTATTACCCATAGCAGGATGAAGACAGCTCGGTTTTATGTCCTCTTCTTTTGTTGGAAAGCAATTTGCAGCAATGGCTGTATGCTGACCAACATCACCATTTCAGTGGAGAGAGAAGAATGTGAATTCTGCGTCAGCATCAACACCACTTGGTGCTCCGGGTACTGCCACACACGGGTAAGGATCGTGGGTTCCTGAGAAAGAGAGAATGAACACCTCCTTTCATCATCCTAATGTTGAAATCCCATTGTTTTCCCCCAGAAAACGTTTTATTAATGAGGTAGCTATTCATAATAGCTGGCTTTTTAATGTAAACTTTAAGGTTTGCAAAAGTTTCAAAGGATCAGTCATTTATTAAACACCATTCATGTGCCAGGCACTGCTAGGAACTGAGAAATGCAAAAATAAACATGAAATAAAACTTGCCCTCAAGGAGCTTATATTCTGTCAGGGGAAAATAATACATAGAAATAGGTATATACAAAATGCACTTTACATATGTTGTTTCATTTGCTTCCTATGGTAATTTCGTAGCAAGATAGCAAGATAGAGCTGAACTTGCACAAGTCAGGAATACCTGACTTCAAATCCTGCCTGAGACATTTACCACCTGTGTGATCCTGGTAGGTCATTTAATCTCACAAGACTCAGTTTTTATCTGCAAAATGGGGTTAATATCAACAGTTACCTACCAGGGTTGTTTTAAGGATCAAGAAAACTTCAGAAGTTTCCTCTTACCCTCAGTAGTAAAAATAAACTCCTTTACTTGGCATTTAAAGCTCTTCATATCCTGGCCCCTTCCTATCTTTTCAGCCTTCTGATATATTACTTTCCTCTCCACATATTCTATTATCCAATAACATTGACTTATTTACTTTTCCATGAACAGAGCACTTCAATTCCTTTTTACTTGCCTTTATATCAGCTATTTCCCATGCCTGGGTGCTCTCCCTTCTCCCAACCCAGTTCAAATTCTATCTTCTTCAAGAGACCTTTCCCAATATCCTGTTAGTACCCAATCTCTCTCTCTCTCTCTCTCTCTCTCTCTGTCTCTCTCTCTCTGTCTCTCTCTCTCTGTCTCTCTCTCTCTCTGTCTCTCTCTCTGTCTCTGTCTCTCTCTGTCTCTCTCTCTGTCTCTCTCTCTGTCTCTCTCTCTCTGTCTCTCTCTCTCTCTGTCTCTGTCTCTCTCTCTCTCTCTTTCTCTCTCTCTGTCTCTCTCTCTCTCTCTCTGTCTCTCTCTCTCTGTCTCTGTCTCTCTCTCTCTGTCTCTGTCTCTCTCTCTGTCTCTGTCT